>NC_056737.1:1433795648-1434005648 GCF_019279795.1 Protopterus annectens
GTACTTTACATCCATTGCAATGGATGACATCTCTGTTCGTGCATTGGTGTGATATACACCCCTGTCTTGAGGTTGTGCAATGTGTCACAAACAGTGTGTCGGGTCCTGTTGTATAGTGATGTGATATATAGAGTCTGCCAGGCAGTGTTAGTTAGTTGTGGCCTGAGAAGCAGTAAGTGTTATTGAACGTGTGTAACCACTGACAGACAATAGGATGGTATATATGTCAGTAAAGTGATATCTGTGGGTAAAGGTGTAAAGTGTGCCACAGGACACTCTCACACATATTGTTCATATCTTTTTCAGCCAGATGGCCCACCAACTTAATCCAGCTTACACTGCAGAAGAGGAAGAGGTGATAGTCAACAGCCTTTTGCAGCCGATCCATGCTGGTGAGTGTGTTATACCTGCAATGTTGGTAATGAAATATGCATGTCATAGGTGAGGTGTAGGCCATGTACACATAACACACCTACGCATGATGCATGCCATGCATGTTTGCTGTGAGATGTTGCACAGCTCAGTAATGTCAGTAGCTGCCTCAATGACATGCAATACACAGAGCATGACGAACAGTTGTGGCAACCCCGTACTGCACATTGGATAGGCATAGTTGCAACACCTGTACACAACATAAGACATATATCACATGCAGTACAAAAAGTCATGCTACATATGGCATAACCACACACCCGCTGTAAGGTCACACATCAGTATCTCACATTTCATCCACACACACATGATGTACCTCAGGGGTTGAGGCCTATCATGGGGGTGTGCAACACTCTTCAACACCTAACACAGTCATGTTAGGCAATGCTCCCTACTGGGTACCTCATACACCCATGTACAAAGTGGCTCTGTAATAGTGAACGCATCCACGGCACTGCAGTTCAGGTACAGCATGCTATGCAGTAGACTGTCACACAGTACTAGACTTGAGTGACCACAAGATGCATGATGATGATGATGGCACATGGTACTACACCCCATCCAGTTACAGAGACTACAGTACTACAAATAGCAGTCTTTGCTGTGCACCTCATTGTTCTGTGTGTGCAAACGTATGCACCTATACACACTATGCATAGCATGTTGTGTGTGTGCTTACATATGCTAGTATACACATTTTGCACAACAGCCGCCATCTGCACAAAGAGTCACATATATGTCCTGGAATGCTATTGGGTGTATAGGTCACATGACACACATTGGGTATGTGTGGTGTTTAATGTTGCAGTCATGTAGCATGCCATGTCATGGCTAGCAACAACATATCTGCAGTATGTCCCACATGCACCATAACCACTGTGCAATGTCCATGTCGTGCAGTGGGATTCCTTCACATCTACATGCACCACTCACCCCATGACTGTACATTGCATGCATTTGCTACACCTGTGCCCACTATTATGTGATATGGACACAGACACTGTCATCACACATGGCAATCTATGTTTCACACAGATGACACATGCAGCCATGGTATGTATACCATTGAGTGATGGTGCACATGACATTGCAGAGCAGATAATACTTGCACAGCAATGTTGTGTCCGTGTACACATTGTGTTCCATGGTGTAGCCAATCACTGCACAACTACACACATGCATCAAAGCCATGTATAATGTCATTAGATAGGGCTGTCTACACTTGCACTGCATGGTGTTGAGCAACACGTGGTCTGCCTGCTGACACATCTGTGTTGACTGTTTGCCTTGTGATACTGTCACCCACCATCACCCACTATTGTGTATGTAATGGATTGCTGGTGTGTGTGTGTGTTTGTGTGTATGTGCTGTGGTGAGCAGTGTATTTCTGTGCATGTGTGCATGTGTTCATGTGTGCATGTGTGCTAACATCATATACAGATTGTAAAGTGCGTTTCCTGTCTTCCTTCCACAGGTGCTGTGTTAGGCATGGCTGAATGTAGCAGGGAACATGATGTCACCGCCACTAATAGTGGAGATGATGAGACATGTATTGTGCACAGAAGGTCTGACAGGGTCTGTCGTTGGTCCACCAATCGACAGTACACAGCGGTCAACCCCATCTATGCGCACACTCATACTGCCAATACATCCCTCATCACCAATGGCGTAGCTGAGGGACAGCATACAGTTGGCATTGACCAGGAGAGTGTGGTACCTATGGCACATGCATCCCCTCACAGCAGCCATAGCCGGATTACCAGAATGGTACCACATAGGTGGCTGTCCAGGGGTTCTCGGGGGAGCACCACTAGTCATATTGCCCCTGGCAGACGTGCCCCCAGAGGTATTACAACCTCCAGTATGTTCTGGGCTGTAATGCAGACACAGGCACGTATGGAACGGTACACCCAACAGGGACTAAGGGTGCAGAGGGCCCATTACACTGCTATCAGTGACAGCATCTGTGACCTTGCCGGTGCCATCAGGAATTACACCGAAGTCATTGATAGCCATTGGAGGGAGACATTAGATGTCCTCCACAATGTGCCAGCTATGAGCCAGGACCATACGGGAAGGATGAGAAGCTGATGCGGATGCATGCCAGCAACAGCATCAGCTGGCAGTCGTCGCGGACGGACCACAGATCTTAGCCACTCCCGTAGTGGCAGTACCAGCCCCAGCAATGCTGGGGCTGGCCTGTCCATTGACCATCCTACTAGACCACATGCACCTGGTGCTGGCCAGTCCCAGCAGGGACATGGGTCCAGTTATCATACCTCTGCCTCTGATGATAGCACCCATTCAGGGTTGGTACCTGATACTGCCCGTAGCACCCCTGCTAGGCACAGGTACGGTGTCCGTGGCTGGAGACAGTGATCTGTATGGCCTAGCAGGTACAGTCTGTGGCTGTCCCACAACCACCCATATATGGCAGCCACCATGGTGGAGTTGTGTGCATGCAGACACACACACATTTACCATACAACTACTGCTCACACATACACACACACATTACATCAACATTGGCCCATGCAGTACTGTTGTCCCTCACACACACACACCCACACATGCCAATTGGATGGGTCACTGTCGGGCTCTGGCAAACGTACAACACACCCTGTGCATATAATGACACCTGTGCCACCCCTGTCATCTGTCACATTGATGCAGGAATAGGCTAACATGGTTCTGATGCACAGGGTGACATCATAGCAGTGCAGCAATAGTAGCAAGTTGCCAACAGAAAGGTGTACTGATATCCTTGTAGGTATATCTGAGCAGGCATTATGCATCACAGCTCTGATAGTCATTGCAGCATTGTTTACACCAATGTTAGGTCTGAGTATGTATTGTCCACCCATGTGCCACTTGGCTGAAGTGTACAGTGTTGCCAGCATGTGTTAGTGAGTGGACAGTATGTGTGTGATGTGTGCATTACAAATTAGCAGGTGTACATCTGTGAACATGGTGTGTGTGCACTGTCTGCATGTACGTGCATAGTGAACACGTGGGATGTGCGACATACCCTGTTCTACACATTAACATCTCATGCTATCTTTTGATGGCCAGTATGCATTCTACTACAGATATGTACTAACATGGGTACACGTGTGTATGACATGGGTTGGCACTATGCTGTTGGTGATACCATTGATATCTGTCAATGATCTGCAGTGTGGCAGTATACACCACCTCAACAGCATGACTATAACCAATCATTAGATGATGTCCTGACAAATGGCTCACAGTTGTAGGGAACTCAGTAACAGTTGGATCCTTCCAGTTCTATACTATAACAGTAACCAGTGGTATTGACCGCCACACGTTCCTGGGACCACACCTGTGTGGCATAAAGCGCTCTTCAGTACATGCAAACATACTAGGGATATGTCCATCCACATCTAGTAATACATGCATTGGCCTACACTGCATTCCCGAGATGGGACGCATATCCTACACAAGGGTATCATACAGACAGATACCTGTTGTCCAATACATGCTGCATAGCAGTACGCCATCTATGGCATGGTCATCCACATTTACTATACATACTATCCCGACAGTACCACATAGGTGGTAGCCCTGAACATGTATGTTGCGTACCAATGTGTACAGACAGACACGTGTTATGCAATCTGTCCCTTGGTATCCACATATCCATAGGTATTGTGGGGTCCCTCGGTGTTTTACATAACACATTAGGGCCTGCATGCATATCCACAGGGCTGGTGCACACCTATCATGATTGTCCTTTATTGCCAGTCATTGTTGTGTATGAACATGTCTGACATATACCCCAGCAATTACCCTCACTCACAGTACTCTACAGTACGTGTCATGGGTGTGTGTGGCAGTGATGTCCTTGGCCACGGGTCACTGCATTGGCCGGTCTTGATGCAGACATACATATGTGGCCAATGATCTGAGAAGCAGCGGCACAATCTGTCGAAGGTTACAAATATATTCATGTAGCATGCAGGCTTCACACCTATGTACTGATTGAAGTCACATGTACACAAATCTATTTGACACGCAGATACCCAATGTGTGCAATGCACATACTGTTTGAAACATATGTCATACTGTAGTAAAAGCAAAACCCACACTGCATTGACCACCTGTGGCACACACACACACTCAGTGTTTACAAGACTCAAACCCCTACCTAGGTTATGACACTTGTGAAATACACATTAACACGATGCGCCATTTGCTTTGCTGGGAGCATTTTTTCCAAAGCTGTATTTGTAGGATGCTGACATCATCACACTTGGCAAAGAGGTATTCACCACTTCTAATGTATTTCCACAGTCTCCAAAAGGACACTCCTCTCAAAGGCAGTCTCACACACACAAATTTGCAGGATTCAAACCCTCCCTAACTATGATATGATACTGGAGAGATATGCATTAACACGGCATGCTATATATACATTACTGGGCGGTTTTTGTTCTCCTTGAATATTTGTAGGATACTGACATCATCAGACTTTACAAAGAGGGCTGTACCTCTTTTTAAATGTGTTTCCACAGTATCCAAAAAGGCTACTACTCTCAAAGGAAATCACAAACATACACCCCCCAAACACACTTGGCACTTGCAGGACTCAAATCCCTACCTGACTATGTTATAATACTAGTGAGACACGCATTAACACAACTCGCTATTTGCTTTGCTGGGAGCATTCTTTTCCTAAGCTCTATTTGTAGGATGCTGACATCATCACACTTGGCAAAGAGGTATTCATCACTCCTAATGTATTTCCACAGTCTCCAAAAAGGCCACTCCTCTCAAAGGCAATCTCACACACACACACACATTCACAGGATTCAAACCCCTACCTAACTATGTTATGATACTGGAGAAATACGCATTAACATGGCATGCTATATGCATTATTGGGTGTTTTTTTGTTCTCCTTGAATATTTGTAGGATGCTGACATCATCAGACTTTCGAAAGAGGGATGTACCTCTTTTTAAATGTGTTTCCACAGTATCCAAAATGGCTACTTCTCTCAAAGGAAATCACACACACACACTTGACATTTGCAGGACTCAGACCCCTACCTGACTTTGTTATGACACTAGTAAGATACGCATTAACATGATGCGCTATTTGCTTTACTGGGAGCATTCTTTTCCAAAGCTGTATTTGTAGGATGCAGACATCATCACACTTGGCAAAGAGGTATTCACCACTCCTAATGTATTTCCACAGTCTCCAAAAATGCCACTCCTCTCAAAGGCAGTTTTACACACACACATTCAAATGATTCAAACCCCTATCTAACTATGTTTTGATACAGGAGAGATACGCATCAACACAGCAAGCTATATGCATTGCTGGGCGGTTTCTGTTCTCCTTGAATATTTGTAGGATGCTGACATCATCAGACTTTCCAAAGAGGGATGTACCTCTTTTTAAATGTGTTTCCACAGTATCCAAAAAGGTTACTCCTCCCAAAGGAAATCATATACATCCCCCCACACACACTTGGTGCTTGTAGGACTTAAACCCCTACCTGACTATGTTATAACACTAGTGAGATATGCATTAACACGACTCGCTATTTGCTTTATTGGGAGCATTCATTTCCAAAGCTCTATTTGTAGGATGCTGACATCATCACACTTGGCAAAGAGGTATTCACCACTTCTAATGTGTTTCCACAGTCTCCAAAAAGGCCACTCCTCTCAAAGCCAATCTTACACACACACACACACTCAGCAATTGCAAAATTCAAACCCCTACCTAACTATGTGATTATACTCGTGAGCTACACATTAACATGACACACTACATGCTTGACTGTGTGGCTGCTATTCACATGCTATGTTTGTAGGTTGCTGACATCATCAGACTGGACATGGTTATGTGTGTGCACATAGCGTTATGCAGTCCCACGAATGAACATTGTGGGTCAGCAGGTGTGAACATCTTGAACAGGAATACACAATTCATACCTGGTGCAATCTATCTGTGGACATATTACCATTCCTTCATATGACAATACATATTCATGCACGGATTGTAGCTTTTGTGGATACCACATGTGTCTGTGATGTTCGTAAAGGGCTATTCAAGGTCTATGTGGGACCTGCGTTGCTCCTGTCAGTGATGTTTGTCCTGGGTGGCTGCTTTGCAAGATATCTAGCAGGTTTGGGGAACATGATGTGCTCATTAACATACCACAGACATTTGTGTTGTGTGTTTGTTGGTTTACAATATCTCTGTTCCTGACTGCAATCATGATGGACTCCATGGACTAGCATTTCGGACTTTGTAGGCTTATAGGAATATAGTTCCCATGGTGTGTTGTGCACCAACACTTGTGGGATATGCCACATGTTGCTGTAACACACTCAACGGTGTAAGATCCTGTAGAGAGTGTGAGGCTCAACAGACTGTTCGGGTGCAGTGTCTGTTTGTCCTGTCGTTCACTTATGACGTATATGGGGAAACAATGTTATCCACATGATGGAATTCATTTGGCATCGGGAGGACCAGTTTACACATCTACATGTGATATCTCCTGGTATGAAGTCAGGGCCTTTTGTCACTGGGAGGTGGGTATGTATGTATGGGCCTGTCTGACAGGATGTTGACATTGTCAGTCAGGTACAGTTGACCCTGACTCAGGACATATATGACTGTACATCAATATTTCTGACATAGCTGAAGGAGGTGTAATGTTTCTGTCTGTACTCCTTTTCAGATTATCTTTCCACAGCAACAACAAACCTGAACACTAAAACCCTGTTATACTCTTTTACACACTTGACACACTACTGATCCTTTGTGATCAGTCAACTCATCATCATATCCTGGCATGTCCAATGGTCGGTTTTGTGTGTACTCTCCAGTCCAGCTGGTGCATATTGGAATTCTGATGCATTGTTACAACTGCCTTATGTACACAGGTAACACTGTCCTCCTACCAACAAACTCAGATATCTGTGAGAGGAGCAACTGTATAGACAGACAGGAGGCTGAGCTCTCCCAAGCCATGATTGGCACAGTCTATCGGGTGGTGAAGGTAACCACACACACACACACCACAAATACAGTCACACATGCACCTATGACAACAGCAAACCATATACATTGACACACAATGACATACTTGGAGCTTCTAAATATACTCTGCCTAATCAGCTGAGACATCCAAAGCAGACACTCAAACAACTGCTATCACACAACCATACACACATATCATCTCATAGTTCACAAAGTCATTGTGCCACACAGTCACTGCCCTTAGGCCTACACAACACACCTCATACACTTGTGTTAGGTGAGTGTAATTGTCGGTCACACTGACATCCCACTCACCAGCCTGAACAAGGTGAAGGTCACTCTGTGCTGTGTATCGGGTGCCAGGATATGCCACATGACACATGCACTGTTGTCAGTCCACTGCAAGCACAAATATGGCTCCATCATTGAGCATTCTGGTATGTAGACCCTCAGACGTTCCTCCCTGGACTACATGACAAGAGACATAGAGGGGCTCTCTGATCATGTAGCCCAGGCCAGTATGACCCTGACCTTGTGAAGCATCTTACCCTCACCAAGTACTATGTCACAGTATACAGATGACATGATCAGTTTTAACAGTTGCCTAACATATTGTTGTCATTCACAGGGGATCCAGCGTCTGTCAGCCTGGAATTACATGCTCAACATGCCATGTACATTCGCAATGGATGCCATGCACCTGTCATCCCTAGGCTTTCACAGACTGCCTTAGGCTCTTGACACACACATAGTGGCTGTTGGAAGCGAGGGTCAGAAGACATAACCACAGCCATAGACGTTACAGGGTACAGGAAACGGAGAGTGATGGTGCTCAACAACTGATGACTAACCCTCAGAATGCATGCACTCAGGACTCACATCAGTATGGAATCTGTCGATATATGTGCAGTAACAAACACCTGGTTCAGGCTCACAAAAGCACAGCAGCGCTAACAGGTTTTATGTCATACCATGGTTTTCAGACACAAGACTCGGACTGGACAACAATGGGGGGGTTTCCATATACATCATTCATACACACACCTCCAGGTTGGTAGCAGTACACAAAGCATTGGGGAATGTACATGTGCAACTGAGAGTGGGCAAAACTGCATTTCAGTTTGTAGACTGTTACAGCCTACACTCCCAAACATGGGCACAACAGTCATTATTCCTGGGAACAATGGGGAAAGTGAAGGTCTCACCAAACACCATTATATTGTGTGACTTCAAATACACAAACATTGACTGGGTATACTACTCAAGCAGTGAGACCCTCACACAACAGTTGCTAAGATTGTTACACTGAAATGCTAGGGCAGACCTGGTCACCACACCCACAGGGGTTATACATGTGGTAACTGGTCATCACACACATGGGGACTCTATGTTCCACAACAGAAGTATACCTGTAATTGTTAAGGTCGGAACATACATTCATCTCACTAGACATACATATCCCATAGACACACACATATCCTATGTGATCTCAGTGACATACTTCTCATGAGTAAACGTCACACTTGTACAAACTGAGGTGGTATTCCTCAATGACCCTGGGACAGTTTTAATTACGGCTCAGACAACTTCCTACTTTACAAGCACATTCTATGGACAACTACTGGAATTCATGGATCATGCTATCCCAGATAACTACAAGACTCACTCCTTCAAAGGCAGGGGACCTGTCTACTGGACCCCCCACGGGGGCCCAAAAAAATTAATTAAGGCCCTTGTACAGGAGGAAAGGGTACTAACCCCTTTAGAAGCAAAAACCCCCAAAACCAACCCAATTCCCTTGGGGAAAGGCAAAAACTTCTGAAAAACAGGTTAAAAATTAGGGAGAATTTTAGCTACGATCCCAAAATTGTTGAAAAAATTCATTTCCCCCCCAAGGCCAAAAAAATTTCCCCCCAACGGGAAAAAAACCCTTTTTTGCAAAACAACAATGTGTATGACATGGGTTGGACTATGCTGTGGTGATACCCCCCCAAAAAAAAAAACCCCCTCAACAGCATGACTATAACCAATCATTAGATGATGTCCTGACAAATGGCTCACAGTTGTAGGGAACTCAGTAACAGTTGGATCCTTCCAGTTCTATACTATAACAGTAACCAGTGGTATTGACCCACACGTTCCTGGGACCACACCTGTGTGGCATAAAGCGCTCTTCAGTACATGCAAACATACTAGGGATATGTCCATCCACATCTAGTAATGCATGCATTGGCCTACACTGCATTCCCGAGATGGGACGCATATCCTACACAAGGGTATCATACAGACAGATACCTGTTGTCCAATACATGCTGCATAGCAGTACGCCATCTATGGCATGGTCATCCACATTTACTATACATACTATCCCGACAGTACCACATAGGTGGTAGCCCTGAACATGTATGTTGCGTACCAATGTGTACAGACAGACACGTGTTATGCAATCTGTCCCTTGGTATCCACATATCCATAGGTATTGTGGGGTCCCTCGGTGTTTTACATAACACATTAGGGGCCTGCATGCATATCCACAGGGCTGGTGCACACCTATCATGATTGTCCTTTATTGCCAGTCATTGTTGTGTATGAACATGTCTGACATATACCCCAGCAATTACCCTCACTCACAGTACTCTACAGTACGTGTCATGGGTGTGTGTGGCAGTGATGTCCTTGGCCACGGGTCACTGCATTGGCCGGTCTTGATGCAGACATACATATGTGGCCAATGATCTGAGAAGCAGCGGCACAATCTGTCGAAGGTTACAAATATATTCATGTAGCATGCAGGCTTCACACCTATGTACTGATTGAAGTCACATGTACACAAATCTATTTGACACGCAGATACCCAATGTGTGCAATGCACATACTGTTTGAAACATATGTCATACTGTAGTAAAAGCAAAACCCACACTGCATTGACCACCTGTGGCACACACACACACTCAGTGTTTACAAGACTCAAACCCCTACCTAGGTTATGACACTTGTGAAATACACATTAACACGATGCGCTATTTGCTTTGCTGGGAGCATTTTTTTCCAAAGCTGTATTTGTAGGATGCTGACATCATCACACTTGGCAAAGAGGTATTCACCACTTCTAATGTATTTCCACAGTCTCCAAAAAGGACACTCCTCTCAAAGGCAGTCTCACACACACAAATTTGCAGGATTCAAACCCCTCCCTAACTATGATATGATACTGGAGAGATATGCATTAACACGGCATGCTATATATACATTACTGGGCGGTTTTTGTTCTCCTTGAATATTTGTAGGATACTGACATCATCAGACTTTACAAAGAGGGCTGTACCTCTTTTTAAATGTGTTTCCACAGTATCCAAAAAGGCTACTACTCTCAAAGGAAATCACAAACATACACCCCCCAAACACACTTGGCACTTGCAGGACTCAAATCCCTACCTGACTATGTTATAATACTAGTGAGACACGCATTAACACAACTCGCTATTTGCTTTGCTGGGAGCATTCTTTTCCTAAGCTCTATTTGTAGGATGCTGACATCATCACACTTGGCAAAGAGGTATTCATCACTCCTAATGTATTTCCACAGTGTCCAAAAAGGCCACTCCTCTCAAAGGCAATCTCACACACACACACACATTCACAGGATTCAAACCCCTACCTAACTATGTTATGATACTGAGAAATACGCATTAACATGGCATGCTATATGCATTATTGGGTGTTTTTTTGTTCTCCTTGAATATTTGTAGGATGCTGACATCATCAGACTTTCGAAAGAGGGATGTACCTCTTTTTAAATGTGTTTCCACAGTATCCAAAATGGCTACTTCTCTCAAAGGAAATCACACACACACACTTGGCATTTGCAGGACTCAAACCCCTACCTGACTATGTCATGACACTAGTAAGATACGCATTAACATGACGCGCTATTTGCTTTAGTGGGAGCATTCATTTCCAAAGCTGTATTTGTAGGATGCAGACATAATCACACTTGGCAAAGAGGTATTCACCACTCCTACTGTATTTCCACAGTCTCCAAAAATGCCACTCCTCTCAAAGGCTGTTTTACACACACATTCAAATGATTCAAACCCCTACTAACTATGTTATGATACAGGAGATAGCATAACACAGCAAGCTATATGCATTCTGGGGGTTTCTGTTCTCCTTGAATATTTGTAGGATGCTGACATCATCAGACTTTCCAAAGAGGATGTACCTCTTTAATGTGTTCCACAGTTCCAAAATTTTAGGGAAATACAAGTTTAGTACCCACTGACATTGCTTGAACATCCTGGCAAACAGGTTCAGTGGAATGTTTCCCACCATCCCCTGCAGTGCACATGTCCATCACACAGAGTGTAGCCTCCTGACATCACAGATGAACATGTGTGTGCTGCCCTCTCCATAGCAGACAACACAGCATCAGTGGGACCAGATAGTGTCCCAGACTGTGGCATACATGAGACTCATGACAAACTTCATACTTACATTATGTCACTGTTCAATATCACAGTTACGACACGATGTGTACCCATGGAATGGCGTACAGCTATGGTGTACCCGCTACACAGTGCTGGTGTCACAAGGGACCCTGGACATTATCACAATATATGCCTAACTATCCTGGTCTGCTATGCTATGGAGTGTATCATCATGGAACACATACACATACACATTGTGAACCTACAGACACTGTATCCTACACAATTTGGTGGTGTTGTGGGCATATCTTGCCTCTTGCAGATGTTTGATGTCTTTAAACAGTTAACAGGTCCATAGACGTGCACAGGGTTGTCCACACAGCCTACCTGGAGCTCGCACACCACTTCTACACAATACCCCACTTGACCTTTACACATTAGATCACCGGATTCAATATCTACACATGTCACAATCTGGATTGATAACTGGATCATGGATAGCACAAACATGGTCAGTATTGCAGCTGCCATGTCTGACTATACACCAGTTACGTGTGGCATCCCACAGGGCTCTGTCCTGGGAACTCACTTGTTCTGTATATTTTTCTGATACATACTGGCTAACACAGGAGGAATATGAATGACCATGTTTGCAGATGACTGCAAACTGTGTGCCATATTCAACTCCACAGCTGGCACAGGCATCCTCAGAAAGGGTCTCAGAGATGGATGACTGGTGCCAGAGCCGTGGCCTACAGCTACCTTACTTTAGATGCATAGTCATCACCTTTGGTAGTAACATCGTGCACACACATTACCACATAGGTGATGAGTGATGCATCACGTACAGTGTCTGTGGTTTGTGATTTGGGGACATGAATACTTAGTACTCTTGCCTTTGACATTCACGTTGCCAATTTTGTTGGACACACCTTCTATTTAGGCAACCTTATCCCATACAGTTTTACATCCAGATCAGGTGGGGTCATTGTGACCCTGTAGTTATCTGGCACATGCCTGGATACAATGGCTCATTTCGGATGTACCTTACCGAACACCTGCAGCAACTGGAATGTACACAGATTTACATAACCAAGTGGATCTAGGGACTCTCACAGATGGTATGCACAGTTAGGCTACGGTGACCCCAGCTCTCCTCAGTTGCTTACTGCCTACTTGGATGCAGTCTGTGCCTTTTGTTTGATGCCATGTCCATCACAGCATTGATGGACAGGCTTCATGTGAGGATATCAAAGTCCCTTACAGCTACATGCTCCAGGGACAGGTACGTGAGCAATTATGTTAATAGGACATGCTGGAGGGGCATATTACCATCACACAGGCTCCACTCACTCAGGAATGTGATCACAGTACCACATATGCACAGACCCACACTGACCACCTACAGGTGACATCTTCACAGGTGGATGGGAGATCGTATATTTAGCCCTGGGATATGTTATGGGTCCTTGCTAGACAGAGGCAGAATGAAATGAACATATGTAAGATAACTTGTGTGACCTACTATTGACAGGTACAGTCTACTGATCTAGCATGATTGCAAACTACAAACACACTGTGGCTAGGCTTCTACATACCCTAGGGCAGATAGCCTAGTGTCAACCTCTGAGCCTATGCTAATGTTCGGGATGCACATTGTTCAGTGATGGTACTGATTGCAGGTTTTGTTTCTTCTTTGCTTTACCACTTCCTATGAACAACCTAGGTTTCTGCCTAACATATTTGATTGTGACAGTATTTCACTATTTTATATTGTGTCTGTTGTCATATCACTGTGTGCACATGGCGGATTGGTGAATAGTGCGAGGTTCCTGGGTTGGCACTTGCAACTGAGGGATGTGTGGCCCACTGCTGTATTCAAATGTGACCTAAGTGTGTGAGCATGCCCAGTTCAGACTTTCAGTGTTTTGTTTCCTGACATCTGTCTCATAGTTTCAAGTGTGTGAGCATGCCCAGTGTGACCTTGCAGTATGTTGCTGTCTGAGGTCCACTACATTTGTTGATGTGTGTGAATATTACCAATATTAACATTTATACTATATGTATGTTGAATATCAGGTTCTATTATTACTGCAGGCCTCACCTTTGTGTCTTAATTCAACAGGGATGATGCTATGCATGCAAGGTTTCCATTAGATCCTTAGCATTGACTTATCAACATTTTTTCATGCAAGCTGACCACTGACACACTGTCATGGTTTAGTAGTTCTGTACTCTGACTATAGTGCACTGTATCCTGGATTTGTGGACTGTCACTGCTTTATATTTTCATACATGCCAGAACAGACTGCTTCAAGAAAAGTGAAGCAAATATATGAACTTAACATGCTTGTGATGAACTATACCCACATTTGACCAGACTTGCACATCATTGCTCAATGTTGCCCAACATTGCTGGACAGTGCACAATATTGCTGAACATTGCCTGTAGTTGTGCTACTTAGTGTGTGCAATTTTGTTCACATATACTAAATAGTGGTGAGAGCTGTTTAACAGTGCTTTATATTGCTTAACACATAGAAATCATGCCTCAGATGGTGTTGCAGGGCTGCCTATGTCAGATGCACATTTTACAATCCCTATACATGTTTGTTAACAGGTAGTGTCAAGTTAGGCATCGCTTTTACTATATGTGCGAGTCAGAGAGAGGTATCATTTCCAGGGTTCCTACTTAGCCAGTGTATATGCTATGCATTGCCTCTTTGCCAAGGCCAAAGCATACTGGGAACACCTCCTTCTGCCTACTGTGGCAGGCTCAGGTTGTTCCTCCTCCGAGTCATGCTCTGCCTGTGATGGCCTTGGCAATGGTGGGGGACTGTTGTGCCAGGCCCTATGCTACTCCTGCTGCAGCTGTTTTCGCAGGATCATATCGTGTAGCATAGCACATACCATGACTATTTGGGTACATGTAGTTGGTGAGTACTGCAAGGCTCCACCAGATGTGTCCAGGCATCGGAACCGTGATTTGAGCAGCCCAAACACATGCTCGATTACATTTTGTGTTTGTGCGTGTGCCTCATTATGGCGTTCCTGTTCAGGTGTGTGTGCATTTCTGACGGGTGTCATCAGCCATGGCTCCAATGCATATCCAGCATCCCCCACTAGGTGACCATGAAGGATGTCCCCATTGGTAAATGTCTGGTACAGCTGTGTCAGATACCAGATATGGGAGTCATGGTAGCTTCCAGGGCAGCCAGCACACACATTCATTATTATGCTCTGGGCATTACACACGACCTGGCAGTTGATGGAGGGGTAACCCTTACAGTTATAGTAGACCTTACCCCACTCACCAGCTGGTGCTTTGATGCAAATGTGCATGCAGTCTATTGCACCCACTACCTCAGGGTATTCCGCTATTTGCTAGAAGAGATGCATATTGTTGGCCAATACCTCATGGGAATTGGGGAAATGTACATGATCACTGACATGTGCTTCCATGGAATTCAGGAACTGGTGCAGTACCCTAGATGCTGATGCCTGTGAAATCCCCATCATTTCACCAGTTGGTCTCTGGAAGGTACCTGTTGCTAATATTCTTAGGCCAACACATACCTTGGTTTCCACTGGGATGGGTTCCCCTCTGTTGGTTCTCTGTGTGAGGCGTGGCCTGCACAGCTCAACAATTTGCTACATGAGGTCTCTGTCCACTCTACAGCGCTCCACTATCTCCAGCTCATGTAGCCCCTGGTAGTTTACCCTAGGCCTGTACACTCTTCTCCGTCTCCTCACTGTGGGTTGCTCAGCAGCATTTGCATTTTCACCACCCTCAGCATGTTGCATATGTTGCCTTATGACAGCAATGGCAGCCCCTAACATTTCTTTGTCTCAGCAAAGCTTTTTCAGTTTTCAGTTCTATTAGCTTACTGCAGTGTTGCAGTGTGTCTGAGAAAAACATACTGGAATGTTTTTTGCTGAGTTTTGAGTGCTGGGCTGGGCTTTAAAAAGTTTGGAAAGTAACAAGGTGAAGGTCACTTTGCTGTGTCGGGTGCCAGGATATGCCACATGACACATGCACTGTTGTCAGTCCACTGCAAGACAAATATGGCTCCATCATTGCCTTTCTGGTGTAGACCTCAGACGTTCCTCCCTGGACTACATGACAAGAGACATAGAGGGCTCTCTGATCATGTAGCCCAGGCCAGTATGACCCTGACCTTGTGTAGCATCTTACCCTCACCAAGTACTATGTCACAGTATACAGATGACATGATCAGTTTTAACAGTTGCCTAACATATTGTTGTCATTCACAGGGGATCCAGTGTCTGTCAGCCTGGGATTACATGCTCAACATGCCAGTACATTCCATGGATGCCATGCACCTGTCACCCTAGGCTTTCACAGACTGCCTTAGGCTCTTGCACACACATAGTGGCTGTTGCAGGGTCAGAAGACATAACCACAGCCATAGACATTACAGGGTACGGGAAAACGGAGAGTGATGGTGCTCAACAACTGATGTCTAACCCTCAGAATGCATGCACGCAGGACTCACATCAGTATGGAATCTGTCGATATATGTGCAGTAACAAACACCTGGTCCAGGCTCACAAAAGCACAGCAGCACTAACAGGTTTTATGTCATACCATGGTTTTCAGACACAAGACTCGGACTGGACAACAATGGGGGTATCCATATACATCATCATCACACACCTCCAGGTTGGTAGCAGTACACAAAGCTTTGGGGGAATGTACATGTGCAACTGAGAGTGGGCAAAACTGCATTTCAGTTTGTAGCTGTTACAGACCACACTCCCAAACATGGGCACAACAGTCATTATTCCTGGGAACAATGGGGAAAGTGAAGGTCTCACCAAACACCATTATATTGTGTGACTTCAAATACACAAACATTGACTGGGTATACTACTCAAGCAGTGAGACCCTCACACAACAGTTGCTAAGATTGTTACACTGAAATGCTAGGGCAGACCTGGTCACCACACCCACAGGGGTTATACATGTGGTAACTGGTCATCACACACATGGGGACTCTATGTTCCACAACAGAAGTATACCTGTAATTGTTAAGGTCGGAACATACATTCATCTCACTAGACATACATATCCCATAGACACACACATATCCTATGTGATCTCAGTGACATACTTCTCATGAGTAAACGTCACACTTGTACAAACTGAGGTGGTATTCCTCAATGACCCTGGGACAGTTTTAATTACGGCTCAGACAACTTCCTACTTTACAAGCACATTCTATGGACAACTACTGGAATTCATGGATCATGCTATCCCAGATAACTACAAGACTCACTCCTTCAAAGGCAGGGGACCTGTCTACTGGACCACGGCCACTACTGTGCTGTACAGGGAGAGGAGGAGGCTACTACATTATAGAGCACAATCACAATCTGGAAGGCATCTCTGATCAGTACTATGGTATAGCTACGATCAGTTGTTGATTCATCTAAGGCCTACTTCTAACGGACACTTGCAACAGACACTATGGACAATCACAAGGCCTTATTTAGTTATGTCAGGGACCTGTGTGGGAACTCACAGATATGCTGTGAGTTACTGCATAATTACAAATGATACAGTGAACCCACTGACATTGTGAACATCCTGGACAACAGGTTCAGTGGGAATGTTTCCCCACCATCCCCCTGCAGTGCACATGTCCTTCACAGCAGAGTGTAGCCTCCCTGACATCACAGATGAACATGTGTGTGCTGCCCTCTCCATAGCAGACAACACAGCATCAGTGGGACCAGATAGTGTCCCAGACTGTATACATGAGATTTATGACAAACTTCCCCTCACATTATGTCACTGTTCAATATCACAGTTACTACAGGATGTGTACCCATGGAATGGCAAGCCGTGTCCCCCTACAGTGCTGGTGCCACAAGGACCCTGGACATTATCCCAAAATATGCCTAACTATTTGGGCTGCTATGCTATGGAGTGTATCATCATGGAACACATAAAATACACATTGTGAACCTACAGAAAACCCACACAATTTGGTTTTTGTGGGGATATCTTGCCTCTTGCAGATGTTTGATGTCTTTAAACAGTTAACAGGTCCATCGGACAGGGTTGTCCACACAGCCTACCTGGAGCTCCACCACTTCTTACCCCACTTGGCCTTTTCACATTAGATCACCGGATTCAATATCTAAAATGTCCAAAGGATTGTAACTGGATCATGGATAGCACACATGGTCAGTATTGCAGGTGCCATGTCTGACTATACACCAGTTACTTATCCCACAGGGGTCAGTCCTGGGACTAAAAATTTTTTTTCAAACAAATAAACAATTGTCAAAGGTTTAAACATTGAAATATATAAAATGGGACCATTGGGTTTTAAAAGGTATTAAACCCGAAGTTTAAAGGGGGAACATATTTTTTTTGGCCAAAATACCTTCCCCTCCTGTTTTTTTTGCCTATTCTGAATTTTTCAAAATTGTAAAAATAAACTTGCACTGGGATGTAACTATGTATGGCATTAGATGCTTTGTGGTTCCTTTATCAGCTGATGTTTCCCCAATTCTGACGTAATGAGCTAAGTTTTGCCAACATACAAGACTCACTCTCCAAAGGCAGATCCAGCTACTGGACCAATTGCAAAAGCGGGTGTAGACTTTACAGTATTTGGGCACTAAAATTGTTTGAGCTGGTTAACATAACAAGCATGTCACATGAAGTTGTTAATTCATCCCCAATTGGTAAGGTTGCAAATTCCCGGACAATTTACTATGGTTTTAATGAAGGGCCTAATGGATTCACAGATATGAATGAAAATGAACTTTCATAATCAAATATACAAACCCACTTGCTTGTAACATCTGCAATTGGTTCAGGGAATGTCTCACCATCCCCTGATGTGCAATGTAATCTCACCTAGAGTAGGTTTTTTTCCTTCTGTCCAGATTTCAACAGTGTCTTCCTCTCTTGATCCCGAATAGTGCGAGCTAATCTATATCAGAAATGCTATAACGCATAAAACTTGTAAATCACATTTGGTATACTGTAATATGTAAGCATAATAATTTTCAATTCAAGAATTGAGATTTAGGGTGTTCCTGGTGTACAGGTGCGCACATGTGCATGTAACAGGTATCAAATTAGCCTAACTATCCGTTTTGCTATGGAGTTTTTATCATATTTCGAACACATAACATACACATTGTGAAAAATTCAGAAATGTGATTGAAAATTATAAATTTTTTCAGATGTTCAAATTCCCGTTTAAAAAGTTAACAGTCCTAACCACAAGGGTTGTCCACACACTCTGGATGCCACTTCTACAAGTATACTTTTAGCTTACACATCAGGATTTTTCAGGAGGCCATAAAGATCTGCATAATATTGCAAATGGACATGGGTCCCGGGTTCAAAAGCAAGCCATGGAAATGAATACACCTTTGTTTCACACAGGTTCTGGGACAGATTTAGTAGAGTATTGAACTGAAATTTAAATTTTGACTTTAAAAAGGAATATTCCACAGCCAAGCTTGCAAAGTGAATGCTGTGTAGAGATTTAACTCCATGCACTATCAAGGGGTTCCAGTTACAGGGTTCAAGAATTTGTGAAAGGTGCAGAGCCTGGACTCTTGCTCTAACCATTTAGAGCATAGGGTTTCTTTGGTTTGAAAAGCAGACCATTCCTGGAATGACCAGAAACTATAGGCCTACCTGGGGGATGTGTGATTTGGGGATTTTAGTAAATTATACAATTTGTTTACGGTTCCTTAACCTGTTGTTGGACCGTTTGTTTTGAGAAACCCTCCTCCAATGCAGTTTTAAAAATATCATCTCTTTTGAATGTCATAGTTGGATCAATATCCATTTCATGTACATTTTTTCAGAATGTAACTATTACAAGTCATAAAGTATCAGGTCAGTTGAAAGTTGTATGTGCCAGTCTTAGCTTCTGAATGATAGTCTCCTGCCTACATGTCCTACAGCTTGTGAAGCCAATTCAAGTCTAAGTTATGTAGGAAAGTCATAGATGCTTGGAATATCCTCACGACTCATAAGGGTTGAACATACACTATGACAGCTCATCCGGGATCTTGTTCGTATATTTTTCTGATACATACTGGCTAACACAGGAGGAATATGATGACCATGTTTGCAGATGACTGCAAACTGTGTGCCATATTCAACTCCCCAGCTGGCACAGCATTCAGAAAGGGTCTCACAGAGATGGATGACTGGTGCCAGAGCCATGGCCTACAGCTACCATTTAGATGCATAGTCATCACCTTTGGTAGTAACATCGTGACACACATTACCACATAGGTGATGATACACAGTGTCTGTGGTTTGTGATTTGGGGACATGAATACTTAGTACTCTTTCCTTTGACATTCATTGAATTTGTTGGACACACCTTCTATTTAGGCAACCTTATCCCATACAGGGTTTTTCATCAGATCAGGTGGGTCATTGTGACCCTGTAGTTATCTGGCACATGCTTGGATACAATGGGCCCCTTTGGATGTACCTTACCACACCTGCAGCAACTGGAATGTACACAGATTTACTAAACCCAAATGGATCTAGGGACTCACAGATGGTATGCACAGTTTGGCTAGGTGACCCCAGCTCTCCTCAGTTGCTTACCCTACTTGGATGCAGTCTGTGCCTTTGTTTGATGCCATGTCCATCACAGCATTGATGGACAGGCTCCAAAGGGTATCAAAGTCCCTTACAGCTACATGCTCCAGGGACAGCTAGCAATGATGTTAATAGGACATGCTGGAGGCATATTACCATCACAGAGGCTCCACTCACTCAGGAATGTGATCACAGTCCCCTATGACAGACCCACTGACCACCTACAGGTGACATCTTCACAGGTGGATGGGTGATATTTTAGCCCTGGGATATGTTATGGGTCCTTGCTAGACAGAGGCAGAATGAAATGAACATAGTAGATATCTTGTGTGACCTACTATTGACAGGCACAGTCTACTGATCTAGCATGATTGCAACCAAACACACTGTGGCTAGGCTTCTACATACCCTAGGGCAGATAGCCTAGTGTCAACCTCTGAACCTATCTAATGTTCGGGATGCACATTGTTTATGATGGGACTGATTGCAGGTTTTGTTTCTTCTTTGCTTTACCACTTTCTATGAACAACCTAGGTTTCCAAACATATTTGATTGTGACAGTATTTCACTATTTTAATTTTCTGTTTATATCATTTTGCACATGGATTGGTGAATAGTGAGGTTCCTGGGTTCACTTGCAACTGAGGATATGTGTGGCCCACTGCTGTACTCAAATGGACCTAAGTGTGTGAGCATGCCCAGTTCAGACTTTCAGTTTTGTTGCCTGACATTTGTCTCATAGTTTCAAGTGTGTGAGCATGCCCAGTGTGACCTTGCAGTATGTTGCTGTCTGAGGTCCACTACATTTGTTGATGTGTGAACATTACCAATTAACATTTTACTATATGTTGTTGAATATCAGGTTCTATTATTACTGCAGGCCTCACCTTTGTGTCTTAATCAACAGGGATTATGCTATGCTGCAGGTTTCCATAGATACTTGCATTGACTTATCAACATTTTTTCATGCAGCTGACCACTGACATACTGTCATGGTTTAGGGTTCTGTACTATGACTATAGTGACTGTACCTGGTTAGGCTGTCACTGTTAATTTTTTAATGGGAACAGTGCTTCAGAAAGGAGCAAAATTTAAAATCTTTTATGCTCCCACATTTGCGATTGAACTTGTCATGTGCCCAAAACCCACAGTGCAATATTGCTGAATTGCTGAGTTTGCACATTTCATTTTTCATTCTAAAGGGTGAAGCTGAAGCTTAATTGTAAAATAGCAATCATGCCCATGTGCTCCTGCTTTAGGACTTTATCCCTATCATGTTTTAACTATTCAAGTTGGATCCTTTACTAATGTGCATAAAAGGTAATTCCCCCCCCCCCCCCCCCCCCCCCCCCCCCCCCCCCCCCCCCCCCCACCCCCCCCCCCCCCCCCCCCCCCCCCCCCCCCCCCCCCCCCCCCGCAAAAAAAAAAAAAAAAAAAAAAAAAAAAAAAAAAAAAAAAAAAAAAAAAAAAAAAAAAAGAAAAAAAAAAAAACAAAAAAAAAAAAAAAAAAAAAAAAAAAAAAAAAAAAAAAAAAAAAAAAAAGAAAAAAAAAAAAAAAAAAAAAAAAAAAAAAAAATCTCTATGAAATGTGATTGAAAATTCAATACCCCAAATGTTATTATTCAGATGTTCCAAAAATTCCTGTAGATAGTTCATCTGCCCACCATCCAACAATCATCTAAATATCTTCTCCATATGTCTATTTCCACAAGGTATAGATTGTGTAAATTATAAATCAGGCATTCTTCAAGGTAGGCCATGAAAAAATCTGCATAAATAGGGCAAAAGAGATGGCGTCCTTGGTTGCAATAGCAATCACCCTGGAAATGAACACATTTTGTTTAATACATGTTCTGTGAGACAGATAAGTAGAGTATTGAAACCGAATATAATTCTGACTTAACAAGCCAATATTCCACAGCCTGAAGCCCTGCCCAATGTGGAATGCTAGTGTAGAGGATTTAACATCCAGAGTGCACATTATCAATGGGGTTCCA
Organism: Protopterus annectens; assembly: GCF_019279795.1. Lineage (NCBI taxonomy): Eukaryota > Metazoa > Chordata > Ceratodontiformes > Protopteridae > Protopterus > Protopterus annectens. Next base: position 1,433,818,144 of record NC_056737.1, read on the forward strand.
GTTGGCAGTCTTCAATAATTTGTAAAATGCGTAGTGTCCTGAATTCTTGCTCTAACCAAGGACAACAGTGGTTTTAGAATTGGGTTAGAAAAGCAGACATTCTGTGAGGGAACCATGACCAGAAACTATAGGCCTACCTGGTGGATGTGTCAGGGATTTGTGTATTTTAGGTAATAGATACAAGATTTGTTTAGCCGGTTCCTTAACCTGTAGATGTTGGACCGTTTTGTTTGTGAGAATACCCTCCTCCAATGCAGTTTGTAAAAAGATATCTATCTCTTTTTTGAATGTCATAGTTGGATCAATATCCATTTTCATGTAGCATTGTTTGTCAGATAGTTGTCGTAAACCCTCATTTATATAGAAGTCCATATTTAAGATCACCACTGCACCCCCCTTGTCAGCTTGAACAATTGCTATGTTATGATTGTTCCTAAGTTCTGATAAAGCCACTCTTTCGGTGGAACTAATATTGTCCCTACCAGTAGCAACCTCAAAAAGGGGGAAGTGTAAATCCTTTAACACCGCTTGTTGAAATATGCACATTCTTATTCATAGGTGGCTGAAATGTTGATTTGTGGAAGGTAAAGTCAGTAGATCTTTGAGCATTGGAACTATCCTCTTCTGAAAAAAACAGTTTAAGGTTGAGTCTACGACAAAAATCAATAACATCTAGTGAGGTTTGGTATTCATCACAAAAAAAGCTAGGAACAAAATTTAACCCTTTATTAAGCACTTGTTTTTGTTCTGATGTTAATACATGATCCGATAGATTCAACACATTTGAAAACCTTGTGTATCTACTTGATATTTAATGCCCTGTCATGGAATCTGTAGATATATTTGTTCAGTTCTTGGATTTTACCATGTCTGATAATGTTGGTTTTCTTTGAGTGAATTGACAGTGTTGACATATTCGTAGTTTTGATGACTCCTCCTGAGGTACTGGTTTGAAAGTGATCTCTGTTCTTTAATATAGATCTAGGCCTTTTTCTAGACCTACTGCCATGGGGTTATTATCTTGAAACCTACAGTCGTTGCACGAAATGGATGTCCCCTTTCATAGTCATTGCTATCCTGTTAAATTTTTATTTTTCTCTTGATAACTTTATCATAGGTGTTAGTTCCTTGGAATTGTTATATGCAAATTCCTGGATTGATTCATATATTAATGTATTGGCCAGACTTTTAAATCAAAACCTATGTTTGTTCTTTCATAAGACTTTCAAAATTTTTTCCTGACATGGTCCATTTTAAGTGTGGATCCATGCTTCATTAACCTTCTTCAGATCTGCTTCAGGTCCCTACAAATTTTTTCCATGTCCCTAGGTGCAATTTTTTATGTAAGTACTTTGTAGTTGAGATGCCAAATATTGTTTTAGGCCTCATGTGTTTAATAAACAGGATCACAATTTCTGGGATTTTAACAGTTGAATGGTTGCTGCTTGGACTTTTTTACACAAATGCCATCTTCTATCACACTGAATTATGGTTTTCTAGACCATGTTAAATGACAAGTGTTCGAGGATCAAACTTATATTTCATATGCAGAACAGACTGCTTATAATACTAAGAAATAGAAGAACCATGGAATGTGGATGAACAGGACCCAATTTGACCAGATACCCAATTTAATACCTGTTACATGCACTAGGGATGCACCAATATTGCTGAACATCCCAAATTAATATCTTAGAATTGCAATTTATTCATATACTAAATAGTGTAGCCATTTAGCTGCTTCATATTTTAACGGGTTATAGCAATCTGACTAGGTTGAGCTAGGACTTTGACAATGACAGAAAGACACTGTTGAAAACGCCTAACATTTTAACAATAAATCAAGGTTTAGATTATTACCACATTGGGCGAAAGGTATCATTTCAGGTTCCTGAACCAAAATTGGGATATCTTTTGCTAATGCCTTTTCAAGGCAAAGATAAGCAATCTTCTCTACTGCAGGCTGGTAAACCTCAGGCATCTGCTCTCTCATTAGCTGGCAATGGTGGGGCCAAATTTAAACAACTTACCATATTGGCATGATTATTGGAACTTTAGTGTGGACATAGCATTACCTTGATATTGTAAGTTTGGGTGAGTACTGCAAGGCTCCACCAGATGTGTCCAGGCATCGGAACCGTGATTTGAGCAGCCCAAACACATGCTCGATTACATTTTGTGTTTGTCGTGTGCCTCATTATGGCGTTCCTGTTCAGGTGTGTGTGCATTTCTGACGGGTGTCATCAGCCATGGCTCAATGCATATCCAGCATCCCCCACTAGGTGACCATGAAGGATGTCCCCATTGGTAAATGTCTGGTACAGCTGTGTCAGATACCAGATATGGAGTCATGGTAGCTTCCAGGGCAGCCAGCACACATTCATTATTATGCTCTGGGCATTACACGACCTGGCAGTTGATGGAGGGTAACCCTTACAGTTATAGTAGACCTTACCCCACTCACCAGCTGGTGCTGATGCAAATGTGCATGCAGTCTATTGCACCCACTACCTCAGGGTATTCCGGCTATTTGCTAGAAGAGATGCATATTGTTGGCCAATACCTCATGGGGGGAAATGTACATGATCACTGACATGTGCTTCCATGGAATTCAGGAACTGGTGCAGTACCTAGATGCTGATGCCTGTGAAATCCCCATCATTTCACCAGTTGGTCTCTGGAAGGTACCTGTTGCTAATATTCTTAGGCCAACACATACCTTGGTTTCCACTGGGATGGGTTCCCCTCTGTTGGTTCTCTGTGTGAGGCGTGGCCTGCACAGCTCAACAATTGCTACATGAGGTCTCTGTCCACTCTACAGCGCTCCACTATCTCCAGCTCATGTAGCCCCTGGTAGTTTACCCTAGGCCTGTACACTCTTCTCCGTCTCCTCACTGTGGGTTGCTCAGCAGCATTTGCATTTTCACCACCCTCAGCATGTTGCATATGTTGCCTTATGACAGCAATGGCAGCCCCTAACATTTCTTTGTCTCAGCAAAGCTTTTTCAGTTTTCAGTTCTATTAGCTTACTGCAGTGTTGCAGTGTGTCTGAGAAAAACATACTGGAATGTTTTTTGCTGAGTTTTGAGTGCTGGGCTGGGCTAGTGTAATGCCTGTGTAATTGGCTGATTCCGATTGTTTTCACCTGCTAGCTCTGCTAGTACTCCCTGGTTAACTTCCTACTATTTGTTGTGCTTCCTTTTCCCTTTCTGTTTCCTCAGGGGGCAGCGCTGCGCAAACAAACGCAAACATGCGCACACCAGCTCACACGCATGCACACATGCTTACACAGACTACAACTTGCTTATTCCTGTTAAAACGCGTGCACACTGGCGCAAACGTGCTTACAACTGTTTACACAGCCTTACATATGCTTAGTCAAGCCTACATGCTCGCACAGACACGCTTACACGCACACACACTATCTTACTCGGATTTCCTGGCACGCACACGTGCGCATGCACGCTCAGCAAGAAACTTTGGTGTTATCCACAGCATACACCTTCAATTTCTTGACTTTACCTGGCCTACCTGTTGACACACCTCTTTCACTATTATGTAAATGTAAGCTGACACATCTCACTCTGCTCCAATGAGCTGCACTCCTTTCATACATACCCCCCCCGTGATGTCAATTATCTTCTACTCTGTTACTCCCCTTATTCTACTCCTACACTCCACTGACTGTGCTCATTTGCTATGTGAACTTGCAATTCACTATCATAACTCTCATATGCATAGGATTGCCTACTAATGCTTAGTTACATCTCTTAGACTGAGCTTCCCCCCTTAGCAACCTCTACTCGGTGGCCATGTTGTCTTTAGCCTGCCATTCCCTTGCATTGTAAATTCATTTTAGCTATGAAATCCACATTTGTGGATCTTAATTATTCATTTTCTCCTTTTTAAGGTGCAGTGTTTTTGTGTGGCGCTGAGCTACGGTTAAACCTCGGAAATCGGGATTTAAAAAAAAAGTTATTTTATTTTTAATTTGCATCACTTCCCATTGCCAATGGCCATATTTTTGCCCATTGGCATGCTTCCTTCTGTGAATGCATGCTTTTTTTCCAGCTGACATGGCTCTGTTTTGCTATTTGCAGAACCGTACTCAGTTATCAACTGAGTACATTTCTGCAAATAACACTACTCCTACTCGGACAGGTTTGGGTTTCCTGTATCGCAAATTTACCTCATTTGCATGGCTTTTGCCTGCAGTTGAGGTAATTTTCATATCCCAGCCCTGTCCGTGTAGGACTAGTTTGGAGAGCTCAGTTGCACGCCCCTGCCAGCTGTTCCTGGATTGCTCGGCGGACATGTTGGCTTGCTGGAGTCTTACCCTACTCTTAGACTCCGTGCAAGCCTTCATGAATCCAGCCCATAGAAAGTTGCAAACATTTGTGCAAAGCACTGCTTATGTAAGGGAGGTTCAAAGGGATTTAACAGCAAGCATGGCACATTTGTAATAAAGCCAGTGTTCACATTGGTGATAGTACTGGCCTCTTGATTTGTTGTAAAGGGTTGATTACTGTCAGGTATCTTACCTCTGTATAGAACTCCATGCTGGGCACCTTCTTTTTTTACTATGGCTTTGAAATCTACTCTCATCGAAGGACTCAGTCCTCAGATATATAGTTGCTTAAGATCCTGGTTTCAATTTACCTCACTTTGACTATGGTCATTAAAAAGTCATTAGGGTGATTTGGCTGTAGGGATTTTGCAATATATTTGCACATTGAAGCTACATTTTTCCAAATATAATATCAACAGTCTGTTGTTAGTTCAACTTCTCATGTGTGCTGTCTTTGTGTGGCTGTTTTCTTATACAAAAATGTTGTGTATGCACCATGTATTAGGTTAGTTACCAGACAGTCTATGTATAAACCGTGTTTTACAGTGCTGAAAGTGAATAAATGCTACCAAATATGAAACACTCGATGGAGGTTTGATGTTAAAAGGCAGGCATGAAGCTCAAAATGGCAGAGAAGTTGGCCTCTCACTGAGAGGGATTTTGATTGGCAGGATTAGAAACTTCTGGTAAAGACAAACAAGAACAGAAAATATGAATTTAGTTGTGAATTTACCTTAGAATGTTAAAAGCTTTCCTAGGGATTTATTTCTGATGTGTCAGGGCCTTAGCCCTGGTCAGAGTTGTAGATTGCATAGAGATGGAAGGCCACTTGGTCAGAGCCGCAGTACCAGTAAAAGTGCCTCTAGAACTTTGCAGCTCACTTGAAATAATTTAAACCTTGAATTATATCATGAGTAACTCAAATCGCATGTTTTATGCTTTCTTTAAGTGGCTTAATTCTGCGTTCTTACACTACAAATAAAGTACACCTAAATCTACAACACAGTATACACTGTATTTATATGTTACTGCTTGTTTTATTTTAGTGGACAACAACATGCTATTAATATTTCTGCCTTGATAAAAATATTTATGTCTTACATGCTGGTTTCAGTACAAGAGTACCTATAAGCTAGAGACACAGGAGAATATTTTTGAGTTTGCTTTAGGAGCACTAAAATATGTACATTTAGAGCAAAGTGTTACAGAAGAAATATAAAGCAATGCATCAGTAAGGCTGATAATTAATGTTTCAGCTGCATTTAGTATTTAGTGTGGTAATTGTTTAAATATAGTGCTATAAAAAGCTCTGTTTAGATACAATTCTATGTCATCCTTAAGTATGTAACAAAGTGATCTCTATCTCTGTTCTGATGCTGGGGATTTATGAAATACATAATATTTTCTAAGCTTAATCCATCTTTTTGCTGAGAGGTGCCTCTAGGGATTTTATAAAGCTACCTTGTTATCAGTGGAGATGGTATATTTAATTTGCTACATTGATTTTTTTTTTTTTTTTTTTTTACAGAAACGACTGGAATTTCATTTGTAAGCATCAGTGCTATTCAGGACATACTGCACATGCAGTCATTACTGCTGTTCCATCTTACCTGTTCTAATAATCTACTCTTCCAATTTCTGATTCAAGTTGTTGGTTGTGCTCTGTGGTTATGCTCTCATATCATGCACAATTGAAGCTTTGCTGTTAAAATACTGTGTAAAATAATGAATCTGAGTGTTCTAACATGATTTTGGAAATGCCCAAATTAAAATGGCTGCCCAGATTTCCATGTAAGGATGGGAGATGACTGGCATCCTGTGCTCCTCTAACGGTTTTCAGGAATGGAACAATGCATAATGTATTATAGGATCAGCATCACTTCTGTAGCAGTTTGAATTATTATGCAGTATTTCAGACTCTATTTCCAAGTGAATTATGAACCAAATTTTACTGGACGGATGTCTCCTTTTCTTAAGTACAGCATTATTTTTAAAGAAAAACTGGGAGGTAGTAATAATGTCATATACCACTTTAACTGAAGCATCTCAAACACAATTTCAGTATCTATGGATACTTTCATTTAAGTTCAGTATTCCCTGTGACATTTAAAATGCTTTCTAAACCTTTGGAGTAAAACAGGTTCTGTAAACCAATGGAAAATGAATGTGTATATGACATACCTCAGAGATTGATGTTTTTCTTCAAACCCTCTTCAAATCCTGGAGAGACAGTGCTAAAAGCAAATAGCTGGGTGTGTGCCTGTGTATGCTTTTGGGAACTACTGACACAGCTGGGAAAATTTAGTGCTCGAGATGTACTGCAGTAAATCTATTTCTCTTGGGCCAAATAACTTGCATCCTTGCATTTGTTATCAATGTCTCTTAAGGTAAGAATGAAAGCTCTTGATAAATGTTGTGCCTCAGTGTAGGAAGGTAGAAAGGAGAGGGGATTTTTTTTCTCTTCACCCAGTATGTACACTGACAAACTATTGTCCAGAGAGAGAAGTGTGGCTGAGACAGATCTTTTATTTAAAAAAAAAAAAATACACATTCAGAAAATATAGTATCCTTGCAAATGCACTCCGTTGGTATTTCTTACCAAAGCACATATCTGTATGCATCTATTAGGCCATCAAGAGAAGAAGTGGATTACATATAAAACTTCTCCATCTGCATATCCCTACTGCACACTCAAACAAGCATAACCTGCAACCATTCAACTATGTGACTAGTTATATTCTCAAAAATGCACTATCTTTAAACATGATTATTTAATTATTTTGATAAGGATGTGGTTAGACTGGAGAACAAGGGCATTTTCAGACATGAACCTGCTGCAGTAAATTAAAGCAAAGTGGTGATTAAAGCATCTTATTACACAGATAAATATTAGTACAAGTCTTCATACTTAACTTTGTATAAGTAAAAACTAAAACTTATGATTTGTGAAATGTCAACTATAGCAAATATCTCATGCTCAAAAAGTGAACACTGTTACCCTGAATTACTTCAAATGCTGTAAAACTACTATGAAGACATAAAATAACAGGTGGATACCTTAATGAAGTAAAACACTATACAGCGTGAACAAGTAATGTACACTCTTGAGAGTGAAATCATCCTAAGAATATGAGTAGAGGACTGATGAACTACTCTGACTGGAAACTGAATCTACTTCAGTGTTTTGAATTAAGATAAAGAGGTGAATAGCTCATTTCCTAGGAACCAGAATCAAACAGTTGTTGTACTCTGCTTTGCTACTGAATTACATGTTCAGATTATGTGGCAAATTGCAAAATAGTGGGTATTAAAACAAAGTTAAGTAAAATAGACTATTGTAGTGCACTGTGCCATTGAATGGAAAACTTTTTGGGACAGTTCACTCAGTAGGATGATACTATAGAAATGTCTTGCAAATTTTCAGACGTAAGATTTTTTTTTTCCTACAAACACACTAATGCATCCTCACCTATTATAAGGCAGTGGTTTATTGTTTTTATGTTTGGAATTAAGGTGTGGGGCATGAATTGAGGAAAAAAAAGATAGCTAGGAAGCTAGTTAACCTTGGAAAGTTTTATTCAGTTGTGTTTCTCCTACAGTTTCTATACAGTGAATTGACAGTTCTTGTTTAGAGTTATCAAAAGGTTGTGCACATTAACTAGCTAAATACAAACCTGAATGTTGACTCCTAAGTGTTTCCCCATCTAATTACCTCCAGCAGTGCAGTTGTATATAACTCACTAAACGAAGCATGTGGCCACATACCAGGCATGCTAAAGTGGACAAGTTCTGACCATGCTAAAGCTGCTCAATATAGGATGGTGGCACAAGATATGGAGAGGCCATTCTGAGTGTGACAGCACATCAACTGTCTCTTTGTTGTTCCAAATAACACTAACTTGGTTTTGCTCATGTAATATCCTATTATTTTCTCTGTACTAAAGTTAGATCTGTAGTGAGCACATTATTCTACAACCTTATTCAGAGCCTGTTTATTTTTCAACTCATCTGACTTTGTAAAGCTTCAGATTTGAGGACAGTCTGTTCTTTTTTTTTTCTCAAATATTGTTTTTATTTTTAATTAAAATAACATTTACATAATATTTTTAAATATAATTTTAAACAACTATATACAATATTTACAATAGCCTGACTTTCAGTTATATACACTGTATGTTATTAAATATAGAATTAACAGATCAGTTATCAGAGATACAATATTGATTATTGCAGTGTGTCCAACAAATATGTAACTTTCTTCCAAGGATTATTTACCAATGGCCTGGGATAGATTCATAGTTCTTTGATTTTTATTTCCATCAATTCAGTTGTCTTCAGTAAAGTGTAGAATTCTTCCAAGGTCGGGGGTGTATTTGAATTCCACCTTCTGGTTACGCATTTCTTAGATATAGCAAGTATTGTCCATAACAAATACATATTTGTCTTATTCAGGTAGGGACCTTCATTTACATTTAGTATTATCAATATTTTAATTAAGGCAAAGGATTCATTAAATAAAGCTTGTAAAAAATGATTGATTCCATTCCAGTATGATTTAACTTTATTACATTCATTTTTAATTCTATCTGGTTTTAAAAATGCTCTATGTAAGTATTTCCAGTTAACTATTTTACATTACTTTGTGTTAGAGGTGTAAGTGCTGGGCAGCGCAGTGGTGCAGCGGTTAACATTGTCACCTCACAGCAAGAGGTTCACTGGTTCGATTCTCAGCTGGGGTGCCTTCTGTGTAGAGTTTGCATGTTCTCCCTGTGTTTGTGTGGGTTTCCTCCAGGTGCTTCAGTTTCCTCCCACATTCCAAAGACATGCATCTGTAACATTTCTCCCCAGGCCTCCACTGAAAACCAGGTCTGTGGAATCTAGTCGGACTTTCCCGGTCAACAAATGAAAAATAAATAAAAAAAATTAACTGATAGTAAGATGTTACTTTTCATTTTTTTTCTGTTAACTGCAATGACTGACCTTTTGTTAAGAACTGCCAGTATGATGATTTGGGAATTGTTTTATATGTTATTAACTCTTTATATAGATTTGAAATGGAATTTTTCTTTTCACAACTATTATATATAAATTCATACAGAAAACGTATTAGATTTGGAATATCTTTAATAAGGAATTATTAATTAATCTGCATAAATCCTAAGTGTACATTAGAATGCGTTGTAAGGTTAACCAGCCTTGTGTTGGAATATTGTAAGCAGTTTTTATCATATGTATATCTAAAACATTTAATTTATTTACACATTGAAACCAGCATAATAATCCATTTTGTTCCCAGGAGATTATTGTTTTCCTATATATTTTGTGAGGAAAGTTCTTAGTGATGGTAAATGGGGTTAAAAGGTCAAACCAAAGTTTTAGATCTATGTTTGCATTGATAAGTTTCCTAAAGGAATTGATGCAATGATTAATCAGTGTTGTTTTAGAAGGTTTTGTTATATTATATTGTATACTTATGCAGAGCATGTACCAGGGTTTGTTTGATTTGTCTACTATTCATTTTTTTTAACAGATTAAATTCATTTTTTAATATAGCCGTTGTTAATTCTTTCCAGTTGGCGAAATAATTAGGGTTTATCCAGTCTATTGTAGTTTAAAGCACAGATGCTTTTATATATGTTTCTATTTCTGGGAAGTTCAATCATCCTTGTTTCCAGGGTCTAATGTGATGAGTTAGAGCTACTCTGTTCTTTTTGGGATACCATAAACATTTTATTAAACATGAGTTTATTTCTTTAAGAATGCATCTTTCAGGAATTAACTGTATTGCTAAATCTACATGTAGTATTTTTGGCAATAAGACCATTTTTATTAATTGCAATCTGTCTTCAAAAGTTAATATAATTTTGTTCCACTTTTCTATATATATTTTTATTGTATCAATAATGTTTTTATAATTTATTAATATTGTTTCATTTATGTTTTTGCATAACACTATTCCTAAATAATTTAGTGTAAGTTCTTGTTTTCCTATGATGGATTTATCTGTAACTTGTAGATTTTTTCTTATTTAAAAATAGAAATTTTGATTTTGATCTATAAAAGTGTAGACGTGAAATCTTATAAAATTTCTCCATTGCTTCTTCTAGCTCTCCTAATGACTCTCTGGAGTTTAATAGGGTTAATAAAATACCATCAGCAAAAAGCATTATTTTAGATATGTACTGGTCATAGACTTCTATTCCTTTTATTCTTGGATCATTGCATATTATTTCTGCAAGTATTTCTATAGCCAAAACAAATCAAATAAGAGAAAGGGGGCATCCTTGTTTAGTACATTTCATTATATGGATAGATTCTGAGGTGAAAAGACCTAATTTAATTTAGGGTAAGTTTTTTTTTTAGTAATAAGATGAAGGGAGGAGGAAATTCAAATAATGCTAAAGTTTTAAATAGATATTCCCAGTTGAGGGAATCAAAAGCTTTTTCTATGTCTAATCTGATTATAAGTGTTTCTCTATCTTCTTTATTTACATAATCTATAAGACTAAGTATCATTTTAATAGTATCATGTGTGTGCCTGTTATATAAAAATCCAATTTGATCAGTAATTGTCTTTGAAAGTGGGATTTTCATTCTGTTAGCTAGGATTGACATGAATATTTTGTAATCATTATTCAGTAATGATATAGGTCTATATGAGGTACAAAAGTCTGATGGTTTATTATCTTTTAGAATTGATGTTATGAGAGAATATTTCCATGAGGGTGATATTTTTGCTTCTGACTGGACTTCTAGCAAAGTTTTATGAAAAAAGGAGATTACTGTTGAAGTGAAGAGTTTGTACATTTCTGTAATTATACTATCTATCCCTGGAGCTTTGTTAGATTTACTTTCTTTTATCTTATCAACAACTTCTTTGTAGGATATATGTTTTTGTAGGTCTAGTTTTAAATTTTCGGGATTTTTTTTTTATATTGATAAGGGTTGATAAGGTTTGTATCCAAGTTTATTTGGTTGGTATCTAAATCTTCTTTTTTGAAGTGTTCCATATAATGAAACCGAAATTCTTCAATGATATCTCCTATATCTGATATTTTTTTCTTTCTTTTCATGATATATACTACTAATGCTATTTGCTTTAGATTGTATTTTAATTCTTGTAGATAAGTATGTAGATATCTGAGGGAGGTGGCTAATGAGTTTATTTTTAATTTTTCCAAGGCTAGACAAGTTTTGTGTGTTAGAATTTTATTATATTTTTATTTAATTCCTCTATTTCTTTTTTGACTTCTGGACAATTCTGATTTTTTTTTTTAGATTTTGCTGTCAAGAGTCTGATTTGCAAGTCTAATGATTCAGATTCCCACTCTCTAACTGTTTTAGTACCAGTTAACAGTGGCAGCTGGTGACTTCAAATCAAAGGGGGGCTGCAGGAGACAGCAGAATGGGTGGGGTCAATGGGAAGGGGTACGGACAACTAGAAAGGTGAGGAGCTATGCTCAAAACCACAAAAACTAAATATACTGCCCTGGGTGCCAAACCGTCATTGAGAGTCCAATCAAGACAAAATAAAGTGTAGAAGAATAAAAATATTTCAATGCATTGGCTGCATGACAGCTTAATATCTAGATGGAAACAAAAAAAGGTTGTAAGGCATGAAAAAATAAATTACTTTTTTTTTAAATACATTAATGGAATGCCAGTCAAAATCAAGTATAAGAAAAACAAGCAGCACTCAACTCAAACCACTTCTTGCACTGCATTTCTAATTATAATTTATATTCAGCTTTATTAAAGTACCAAGTAACATGCTGAAAGTAGAAATCTTTGATGCCCCCACTTGTAAAAATGTTCCTTATCCAAAAAAAGACTGCTGCCTGACTTCTACTTATTTCACGGGGAAAACATGATCAAAGTAAAAAATGAAAAGCAAACAAGAAATAAGCTCAAGATACATTGCTTAAAAGGATTACTGTACAGGTTATGGACCACACTAAAAGGATTACTGTACAGGTTATGGACCACACGATTGGCATTCTGTTTATGGGTAAAGCCTGCAGAGATGACTGGAAGTCTTCAAGTGTAATGCGACTCTTAAAATAATGTAATCCTGTCTTTTATTACAAATACTGGCATATACATTTCAATATCCAAGGCTTATACATTATTTAGTTAAGTATTCTCTACATGGCAACAGAAAGGCTTTCGATGTTGACAATTCTTTAACAGTATGCTTATTAAAGCTTACTTGCATCTTGCAATCTCAGCCAAGCTTACCTAATGGTCATTAAAGTATTGCTACTTAAACACAGAGCAACAGGCACTTTGAGTAATAAGCATAAATCAACAGTACAAAAATATGACAGAAACCAGACCATTCTGTAAAAATCAAGGACAGATGAAAAGCCACTCTAGTACTTGTGTCTACCTTGGATGGGGGGGATACTCTGCACATTTACACTGCATAACTACTCCTTGCCTTGCTTCGACACATCCAGAGTCACTACATGGGGGAGTGGGGTGCAACAAGTATGTCACAGTTTGAAATGTCTCTGGCTGACTTGTGATGGCCCTGACACATTTGTCATACCTCTCAACCTCAGAGCAAGAAATCTGGACAAAGCCATACAAAGAAATGGGACAAAGGCCCAAAAATAAGGACAATTTTTAAAATATTGCTCTTATAAACTTAAAAATATAATAGAGGACTTGCATTAGTATGAATTTTCTAAATGGTATGAAATCTAAAACTCAAATGTCTGTCATTATTTTCTAACTTCAGTCTTTAATGATTTGTCACTAATTTGCCAAAAAACACAATTTTATGAAAAATGGACCAAAAATGTGATGTAAAAATATAAAATAGCAACACAATACAGCTGGGAACCTGTCAAAGAAGGGATACTTTAATATTAGTACTGCTAACTTGAGCAGCTGACAAAATAAAAGAATCTACATGCATTGCTGAAATAAAAGTAATCTAACTGATTATTACAGTTATTTCTTAATTATAAACCCTCCATGTTTTCTTCCAAAATTGCTATTTTTGTGGAGGGATCATTAGGGGAAGAGCAACATTTTGAGCCAAAATCAGGGACAGTTGAGAGGTTTGGCTGTGCCTAATTCTATAAAGCAATTTATTTGCATGTACCTCTCAACCTGTTAATGCAATAAATCTGGACAAGACCAAATATATTGGGGGAACATATAAACAGTACTAAAAATTGCTCTTGTATAAACTGAGACAGTTGATAGAACAGGTCTTACTTTAGCATGCATTTTTCTGAAGGTTATGAAGTCTGAAACTCAGTGTGTCATTATTTAGTGACTTACTTCCTAAATGATTTGCCAGAAAACCACAAATTTTATGAGCAACAAACCAAAAATAAGAAGCAAAAAATCTATTCATTCTTTGAAAATCTGGACAGTTGGGAGGTATGGTTCTGCCTAAGTTTGCCGCCCTTCCCGCTCACAAAACCGTGGTCGAATGGAGCCTCCCCCTGCAGCCATTCCAATGATCCATTACTTGGCTATTTCACTCCATTTACCATAAGCACTAATGCGCATACTGATTTACTTCTATGATGATTTGAACTTCATTTGAAAGTTTTATTTTGCATTTTACAGCACAAACACTAAGACATCTGGTAAACAAATTTGGCATTAAAACTCACATTCATTGAAACAACATTGAAACCCACATTCAAAGAAAATGCATTTTACCCATGGCACATAAAGATTAATTCTCGGCTGTTTTCAAATCATAGGCCCCCTGCATATGAAACATACATGTGCTCTTTGATACACCTTCTTATTGCTTTGAACATTTTTCCAGTAAACAATGAAACAAAACGCATGCACCAATGACAAAACTGCCCAATTCAGAACATTTCCATCATAAAAGTCTACTCAAACTTCTACAGTCCACTATTATCAGTAAATATGCACAATTCTACAGTCTACCATTATCAGTAAATATGCACAATCTCTGAAGTAGTAAAAAAGTAATCTAAATAATTCCACATTAAATAAATCTGTAATAAAGAGGTTGCTGCTAGCAATCACCTTTATATTTCATGGGTTCATCGAAAAATAAAGTGTCTGATGCCCCAGAGGAATAAATTGCCTAAATTACATTAAAAATAAGCTAGTAATATTGCAATAGGAAATGGATGGCAAACTGATAACAGGCTCATAGTTAGTATTGTAGCTTTCAGTACGGCAGCATTCACCCCTTATGGGAGTAGAACCAACAACCTTCTGCATCAAAAGCAAGTACACAACCTGTTGTGCTATTAGCAATGCGAGCTGACTTAGCATAATCAGCACTAAACTTCTCTTCCCCTGCAGCTCTCAGCTCCTTGTAAAATCTACTCAATACTCAACTGCATCTCAACTTCGCAGCACAAGAAATCTGGAAAAAGCCAAATTTATTGGGGTGGGTCAAAAGGGCAAAAACCAGGGACACATTAAACATTGCTTGTATAATCTTGGAAAGCTGCTAGAATAAAATGCTGTGTTACCACCATACATTTTATTGCCAAGGTCCCTGTGCAAAAGAGTCAGAACAACATACCACTATGCCAAATCACCTGCTTTGTGAAAGAAAAATGCTGTGTTACCACCATACATTTTACTGCCAAAGTTCCTGTGCAAAACAGTCAGAGCAACATACCACTATGCCATATCAGCTGCTTTGTGAAAGAGAGGAAGACTGAAACTTAAATGGCTATCATTTAATGAATTCAGTTCTCACCATAGCTGTCAACCTCTTAGCACAAAACACCTGGACAAACCCAGTAATGAGGGAATACAGCCCTCAAAGATATTCAGTGAATTCAGTTCTTGCCATAGCTGCAACCTTAGCATAAAAAAACTGGACAAAGCCAATAACAGGGTAATACAGTCCCAAAAATAAGGACAAATTTCAAATAGTCATCTTATAAACTTAGAAAATTGCTATAACAAAAGGTTGTGTTACTATATAGTTATTGCTAGAATAAAAAGTTGTTTTACTATGTATTTTCTGAAGAATATGATGTCTGAAATTCAAATACCTGTCAATTTTACTTCTGACAGAACAAAAACAATTTTCAGCAGAGGCCCAGGGAGAAATACTGTAGACATATGTCTTTGTAAAATGGCGGGACACCAGAGCAAATCCACACAAACACAGGAATAAGATGCAGACTCCACACAGAAGGCACCCCAGCCAAAAATCAAACCAGAAAACCTATAGCTGTGAGGCAACAATACTGCCACTGCACCATCAAATATGTAAGGAATTAAACATTCAGAAACCTGAAGTCTGAAATTCAAATGCCTGTCAATTTTATTTAACATTTGTTAATCAGGACAGTCTGACTTGGAACAGAAAAACAATTTTCAGCAGAGGCCGAGGAAGAAATAATGCAGACATGTCTTTGTAACATGGGAGGACACAAAAGCAAGACCACACAAACAGAGGGAGAAGATGCAGAACCCACCCCAGCCAAGAATCAAACCTGAGAACCTACAGCTGTGAGGCAACAATGCTACCACTGCACCATCAAATATCAAGCATTGCAATATTTACAAACCACAGATATTATGAGGAACAGATCAGATCAAATATGAGGCAAAATCTGCATTTTTTTTACAAATGGTGGTGGGTAGGGAATTCAGGGTTTTAACACCTGCATACAAGGTACAGGGTTCAAGCCTGAGGTATTACCTACCACACCACCATGAGTCTAACCACCAGCATATTGCACCTGGGGCATTTACACACACACACACACCCCTTGTAGCAAACCACCATACATCCAAATCCCTGTCCACACACTTACCTGTAGTAGATCTTTCCCTGTAGCAAACCACCATAAATCCAAATCCCTGTCCGAGTAAGCTATGAAAACCTGAGCAAATCCACACCAGACCCTGCCTGTTGTGAGATCTTCCCCTGACGAGACTGCAGCAAACTTCAATCCACACCAGACCCTGCCTGACGAGACTGCAGCAAACTTCAATCCACACCAGACCCTGCCTGACGAGACTGCAGCAAATTCCAGACTGCTGACATTGCAGTCTGACCCCGGTGTGTTTTCCCAGCGAGTTCCAGGACAGTCTATGCAGTTTAAAACTGCATAGACTTTTGGGAGCTCTGTTCTTTATGTTTCCCAGTCAGGACTGCTGCTGAGACAATCTGCACATGCTCCAGACTGTCTCAGCAGCAGTCCGGACTAGTGCGAATGCGTGAAAGTCCATGATTTTTTTTAATTTTTTTTTTATTTTTATTTCTTTATTTTTTTCTTTATTTTACAGTTGAGGGGGCTGCAGTCTGGCAGTCCAATAGCACGGGCCACCCCTGCCAGCTAAGGTTTTGCCAAATAAATACACTTTTAATGAGTCCCAAACTATGACTCTACTGATTTCTGTTGTATTATTAATTTCAAGAAATAATTGTAGCTCTGACAACATCCAGGGTATGAATTCTTTAATTTTCGTGATATATGATGGAATTCCAGTTAAGAGGATTAAAGGTTTACACTCTATTTGGAGCTTCATTATCAGAGAGTCATGATCTGAGAATAGGCATGGAACCATTGAGAAGTTGAGGATTTTTGTTTGTAAATCTTGAACTACGAATAATTTGTCTGTTCTGGTTTGTGTTCCAAATATATGGTCTTTATGGGAAAATAATAAGGATTTATCATCTTTTACTTTAAAAAGTGTCTATTAAATGAAATGAATTAATCCATTTTTAAGGATTTTGAAATAGTTGCTATGGGAAAAGACTTTTTGGTGGTTTCAGAAGTTTCTAAGATACAATTAAAGTCTCCTCCCAGTATAAGATTTCCTTTATAATTGTTGGAAATAAAACCTAGGTGTTTTTTAACCATTCCTGCTCAAATTCCTGGGAACCTATATAGATTAGCTAAGGTCCATATTCTGCTATTAAATTTAATTATAACAAATGCTAGTAGACCTTCTTTGTCTTCATATTTATAAATAACTTTTGGAGTGATTATGCTTTTCTTCCAGATAATTGATACTCCTTTTGTCTTTGTTCTATAGGAGGATTGAGCTAAGACTGTATAGTCCTTAGGGTTCCAAATAAAGCTATCATTAGTCTTAAAATGTGTTTCCTGGAGAAATACTTCTTGTGCCTTATTTAGATTTAAATATTTTAGTAAGTTTGATCTTTTATTTGCATTATTTAAGCCATTAGTATTTAATGATAAGAATGTTAAATCCATTTCAAGTTATTGTTGGAAGAAACTTTTTGCTTTTTTCTTTATTTTGATTATAGTAGTTATACCATATGTTTTTTTATGTGTGTAAACTTGGGAGTATACTTTAATGTTCTTTCCTCTTTAAATGTAAGTAGGGTAAAATTCTGGTCAGGCTTTTAAAAAGTACTTCTATAAAACATTAATTCTAAAGTATCAAATACAAGTAAATATGAATTTCCCATTAAACATGGAATGAAAGTCATTCCTAATCCAATAGATAAAGATAGATCTATTGGATTATCACTCATACCTTTAACCAACAATATCAACTGAGCTTCATATGTTAAATTATTATATGGATAATTTTCTTAAAAGAGATATGAAATTCTATATTATTCTATTATTGTTCTATAGTATTTTATATATCAAGATGGAATGTTAGTCGTGTAAACAATTATTTTGTTGACTTAGAAAATATCCAATATTTAGTTACCCTTAAGAGATCCCAAATATGTCAGATATGTCATTTTGGATAAATTAAATGCAACAGAGGAGCATACACTAAAT
Organism: Protopterus annectens; assembly: GCF_019279795.1. Lineage (NCBI taxonomy): Eukaryota > Metazoa > Chordata > Ceratodontiformes > Protopteridae > Protopterus > Protopterus annectens. The sequence goes on from NC_056737.1 coordinate 1,433,836,234, forward strand.
AAGCCAACAACAAATAGATTATTACTAAAATAATTTGACTAAAAGGACTCTACAGGAGACAATGAGTGATTACCAATGAAATATGAATTTACTGTAGGTGTACTGTCTTCCTTTACTTTCCCACTCTTCAGTTTACCAACTTCATCTTACACTTATGAAAAGACATGACTTATCAGTGGTTTCCTGACTCTGAGTAGAGGTGCCCTACATTCTAGTGTGCAGTGATTTTACATATTTATAGATTTACAAAGCAGAATCTAAGAATGAACTATGATCACCCTGACAATTCCCATCCTGCATAGGGCACCTCCTGCTTCCAGAATGGGCAATCACATCAGGTCTAGAATGAATGTGAAGGTACCTATATTGTAATCAAGACTTACCTTAGGTAAGTATTAATCAAATAGTATTTAGAGCATCTTAAAGAGTTCTCGGGGCAGTTAGAATACTCTTAAGCCTCTCCTCCCTTAACCAAAAATAAAGATTTCTCTTCCCTTTCTTTCCCTTGTTTTAAATCAGTGCTAAAAAAAGAAATTCAGCAAACATAGGTAAACAGAAATAACATTTAGTAGTCCATCTTGTATATGACTCGCAGTCCGTTAAACAAGTCAGTGACTAACATCACTTTAGTAAACATTATAAAGACAAATTAGAAATAATTTCCTAGCTCTCTAAATTTTCTGATAAAGCAAAAAGTTAACAATCAGCTATTTTAACTAAAAGTATAAAGCATTTCAATTTTTCCTTGCATGTATACATTTCTACTTATATTGTAGTGTCAATAGCTGACTTTGAAATCTGTACAATACTTCACTTCTTCAAAACATTCCCTTTTCATTTCAGGTTTAGTTTTGTCAAAACGGCAACAATATTTCAAGGCCACAATTAATATTTAAGACTGATGTTTCAAATAGCCAATTGAGTTAGTTTAGAATGTAGGGTTAGTGCAAATATAGCATGTTGCAAAAATATGTATTTTTTCGTGTGCTCTAGAGACTGTCATATGCAAGTGACATATATAATGTAGCATATATAGAGCAGATAGCTTATGTATTCAGGTTGTTAAAGTAAAATTATGCTTATTAATCAGGCAGTTTCATTTACATTCACAAGTAATTTGGAAACATTTCAGTTGAGTTTCCAGGAATGTGTAGTCCAATGTGAGCAATTGAGTCCACTTTTCCTCATAAACATATGTCACAATTCATTAAACTAAGCAGAGTCTAACATCTGTTTAATAATCATTATAAAGACAAAGAATAATAATTTCCTAGCTCTTCAAACTTTCTGATATCGCAAAATGTTGACAGTAAGCTATTTTAACTGGAAGACTAAAACATTTCAATACTTCCTTGTGAATATACATTTTTACTTTTACTGTAGTGGCAAGAACTGTCTTTGAAATGTATGCATTACTTCACTTCTTTCAAGTCATTCACTTTACAGTTCACATTAAATTTTGTCAAAATGTCAATAGCATTTCAAGGGCACATTTAATATTTAAACTGATATTTTAAATGAATAGCTATCAGTTGCCAAGTGAGTTTGTACAGAGTGTGAGGTAATTGCAAAAATAACATGTTGCAGAAAGTAATATGTATCTTTTCATGTGCTCTAGAGACTGTCAGTTTCAAGTAAATATAAAATGTAACTTTTACCGTGCAGACAGCTTGTGGAATCAGCATGTTAAAATGAGTAATACTTTTTAATCAAGCAGCTACATTTCAGTGCAAATGTAGTTTGGAAACATTTCAGTTGTGTTTCCAGGAATATGTAATCCTATGAGGATAAATCATAAAATATATACAAATAGTCCCATTATGTATTTATTTTACCTTGTTTAGGTTGCTTTTCATTTTAATAACAAAACAACATTACTTTTTCTTATTAGTTGTTATCTGTGAAGCTAAATGCACTTTGCAGATTCACAGTATCCTTAGAAACTGCAGCACTTATTTACTGTTGCTATGGAAACGTAAATAGACTGTGAAGAAAGCTTCACTTCTCTTAACCAACAGTATATTTTTCTCTCATTTTTTTATGTATTTGTTAATACTAAAAGGAAATAATCTGAAGGACATATGTACATGAATGGAACATTTCAGAGTTAATTACGAACATGTCCCCAATCCCAATAAGCATAACAGTGACTATCATTAATCTAATAAATATTGTTAATAACAATTAATTAAGTTCACTATTCCAGTTAGTCTATCTTAAAAGTAAATTATTTTAGACTATTATTTATCTATGTATAGGTAGGGAGTTATTAAATGTATACAGAGTATATTAATATAGTAAATAGGAGAGAATTTAGAAAGGGAGACACGATGCAGTTAAAATAAATAATGAGAAAAGTGAAAAGAGAGAAAGAAAAGAGAAAATGAAGAGAAAATACACATATACTATGGGATTCACGAAGGCTTGCACGGAGTCTTAGAGTAGAGTAAGACTCCATGCAGCCATCATGTTCGATGAGTGATCCAGGAACAGCCTGTAGGGGCGTGTAAGAGAGCTCCTAAAATGGCTGTTACACGGACAGGGCTGGGATATGCAAGTTACCTCAATTGCAGGCGAAAGGCATGCAAATGAGGTAGATTTGCGATTCAGGAAACCCAAACCTGTCCGAGTAAGAGCAGTGTTATTTGTAGAAATGTACTCAGTTGACAACTGAGTACCATTCTGCAAATAGCATGACAGCTCCAAATAAAGGTTGCATCCAGTGCAGGAAGCATGCCAATGGCCAAATATACGGCCATGTGAAATGTTTCCTAATGCAATATGAAAACAATAATATTTTTTTTTTTTTCACTGATTTCCGATGTTTAAGCGTAGAGCAGTGCCGCGCAAATGGGGTGCGCTCTAAAACCCAGAATACTAAAAATTAAAACCCACAAATGTGGATTTTATTGAAATTGTTAATGTACAATGCAAGGGAATGGCAGGCTGAAGACAACATGGCCACCGAATAGAGGTTGCTAAGGGGGAAGCTCAGTCTAAAACATGTAACCAAGCATTAGTAGGCAATCCTATGTTAATGAGCATTAGGACAGTGAATCGCATGTTTACATAGCAAATGAGCACAGTCAGTGGAGTGTAGGAGTAGGATATGGGGAGTAACAGAGTAGAAGATAGGTGACATCATGAGGGGGGTATGTATGAAAGAAGTGAAGCACATTGGAGCAGAGTGGCATGTGTCAGCTGTCATTCACACATCATGGAAAGAGGTGTGTCAACAGGTAGGCTAGGAAAAGGCAATAAATGGAAGGTGTATGCCATGGATAACACCAAAGTTTCTTGCTGAGTGGGTATGCATGTGTAAACCCAAGTAAAACAGAGTGTGCGTGTGTAAGCGTGAGTGTGCGCATTTAAGCCAGAGTAAGCATGTATAAGGCTGTTTAAAGAGTTGTAAGCATGTTTGCGCTGGTGTGCGCTCGTTTTAACCCGAATAAGCAAGTTTTAGTCCATGTAAGCATGTGTGTGCACGTGTTAGCTGCTGTGCGCGTGTTTGAGCTTGTGTGCATGGCACTCCCCCCCGAGGAAACAGAAAGGAAAAAGGAAGCACAACAACTAGTAGGAAGCTACCAGGGAGTACTAGCAGAGCTAGCAGGTGAAAACAATCAGAATCATGCAATTACACAGGCAGTACACTAGCCCAGCCCAGCCTAGCACTTAAAACTCTGCAAACAACAGTCCATTATGTTTCTCACAACAGACACTGCAGTAAGCTAATAGAAGTGAAAACTGAAAAAGCTTTACTGAGACAAAGAAATGTTAGGGGATGCCATTGCTGTTATAAGGCGACATATGCAACATGTTGAGGGTGGTGACAATGGAAATGCTGCTGGACAACCCACAGTGAGGAGACGGAGAAGAGTGTACAGGCCCAAGGTAACCTACCAGGGGCTACATGAGCTGAAGATAGTGGAGCGCTATAGAGTGGACAGAGACCTCCTGCAGCAAATTGTTGAGCTGTGCAGGCCACGCCTCACACACAGAACCAACAGAGGGGAACCCATCCCAGTGGAAACCAAGGTATGTGTTGGCCTAAGAATATTAGCAACAGGTACCTTCCAGAGACCAACTGGTGATATGATGGGGATATCACAGGCATCAGCATCCAGGGTACTACACCAGTTCCTGGATGCCATGTCAGCACATGTCGGTGATCATGTATATTTCCCCAATTCCCGTGAGGTATTGACCAGCAATATGCGTCTCTTCCAGCAAATAGCAGAATACCCTGAGGTAGTGGGTGCAATAGACTACATGCACGTACGCATCAAAGCACCAACCGGTGAGTGGGGTAGGGTCTACTTCAACCGCAAGGGCTTACCCTCCATCAACTGCCAGGTCATGTGTGATGCCCAGGGCATAATACTGAATGTGTGTGCAGGCTGCCCTGGAAGCTACCATGATTCCCATATCTGGCATCTGACGCAGCTGTAACAGACATTTGCCAATGGGGACATCCCACATGGTCAACTAGTGGGGGATGCTTGCTATGCACTGGAGCCATGGCTGATGACACCCATCAGAAACGCACACATGCCTAAACAGGAATGCCATAATGAGGCACATGCACAAACATGTAATGTAATAGAGCATGTGTTTGGGCTGCTCAAGTCACGGTTCCGGTGCCTGGACACATTTGGTAGAGCCTTGAAGTACTCACCAACTACATGTACCCAAATAGTCATGGTATGTGCTATGCTACTTAATATGATCCTGCAAAAACAGCTGCAGCAGGACCAGCATAGGCCTGGGCCAAACAGCCCCCCACCATTGCCAAGGCCATCACAGGCAGAGCATAGCTCAGAGGAGGAACAACCTGAGCCTGCCCCAGTAGGCAGAAGGAGGTGTGCCCAGTATGCTTTGGCCTTCGCAAAGAGGCAATGCATAGCACATACACTGGATCAGTAGGAACTCTGGAAATTATACCTCTATCTGACTCGCACATATAGTAAAAGGGATGCCTAAGTTGACACTACCTGCTTTCAAACATGTACAGGGAGTGTAGTATGTGCATCCGACATAGGCAGCCCTGCAGCACCACCTAAGGCATGATTGCCATGTGTTAAGCAATATAAAGCAGTGCTAAACAGCATTTACCACCATGTAGTATATGCAAACAAAATCGCACACACCAACTAGCACAACTGTGGTCAATGTTCAGTACTATTGGGCAATGTCTAGCAATGTTGGTGAATACTGAGCAATGTCGGACAAGTCTGGTCTAAGTAGGGCATAGCTAAACAAAAGTCAACATGCTCATATTTGCTTAGCTGGCCTTTAAGCAGTCTGGTCTGCTCAGTATGAAAATATAAAGCAGGGATGGGCCTTGAACCCAGGATACTGTGCACTATAGCAAAGTACTGAACCACTAAACCATGACAGTATTGCAGTAGTCAGCCTCTATGAAGGAATGTTGATAAGTCTATGCAAAGTATTTCATGGAAACCCTGCAGGCACAGCATAATCCTTGTCGAGTTATGACACAAAGGTGAGTCCTGCAGTGAGAACAGAACCTGATTTCCAACACACACAGTATAAATGTTAATATCGGTCATGTTCGCACACATCAACAAATGTAGTGGACCTCAGATAGCAACATACTGAAAGGTCACACTGGGCATGCTCACACACGAATAAATGAGACAAATGTCAGGCAACAAAACACGGAGTGGAAGAACTGGGCATGCTCACACACTTAGGCCATGTCTGAGTACAGCAGTGGGCCACGCATATCTGGCAGTTGCATGTGTTAACCCAGGAACCTGTCACTATACAGCAATATGCCCTGTGCACACAGTTATATGACAACAGACACATCTATAATATAATGGAACCCTGTCAAAATCAAATATGTTCTGCAGATACCAAAGTTGTTCATAGAAACTGGTAAAGCAAAGATGATAAAGACCTGCAAACAGTATCAGCAATAAACATTGTGCATCTTGAACATTAGCATAGGTTCAGAGGTCAATACTAGGCTATCTGCCCTAGGGCATGTACAAGCCTAGCCAGAGTCTGTTTGGCATTCGCAACCCTGTCAGATTACTACACTGTGTGTGTGAATAGTAGGTCACACAAGATAGCCAATGTACGTTTAGGCTAGTGTGCCTCTGTCTAGCAGGGACACAGAAGATATCCCAGGGGTAAACATACAATCACCCATACAGTCGTCAAGATGTCTCCTGTAGGTGGTCAGTGGGTAGTTCTGCCTATGTGAAACTGGGATTGCATTCTGGAGTGAGTGGAGCCTCTGGGATAAAAATCTGTCCCTCCACAATGTCCTATTAACATCTGTGCTGAGGTATACATCCCTGGAGTGTGTAGCTCCAAGGGATTCGGATATCCTGAGGTGGAGCATGTCCAGTAATTCTGGGTTGGGTATATCTGTAAACAACAGGCACACATCAAATCTGAGTAGGTGGTAAGTGACTGAGTACAGCTGGAGTTACTGCATCTGAACTGTGCAGGGCATCTATGTGAGTCCCTAGATCTGCTTAGTGAGGAACTTCTGTGGCCAGTACAGTTGCTGCAGGTGTCGGGTAAGGTACACCCCAAATGTGGCATTGTAACCAAGCATGGTTGTGATGAGTATAGGGGCACAATGACCTCACTCGATCTAGATGTGAAACCATATGGGATAAGGTGGCCCACATAGAAGGTATGTCCAACCACTTTGGCAACATGAATGTCAAAGGCGACAGTACGAACAAGTCATGTCCCCAAACCCCTAACAACTCCTACCATATGTAATGGAGTACTACCTATGTGGTAATGTGTGGGCATGTTGTTATTCCCAAAGGGGATGACTAAGGAGCTAATGGCATTTAGCTGTAGGCCATGGCTCAGGCACCAGTCATCCATCTCTGTGAGACCCTGTTTGAGTATGCATGTGTCAGCTGGAGAGTTGATCATGGCACCTAGTTTGCAGTCAAGTGCAAACATGTTCAGCCATATTCCCCCTGTGGTAGCCTGTACGTCAGACAAACATATACTGAACAAGAGAGGTCCCAGGACCGAGCCGTGTGGGATGCCATGTGTAACTGGTGTATAGTCAGACATGGCACCTGCAATTCTGACCATGTGGGTGCTATCCCTGATCCAGGTATCAATCTATTGTGTGAGATATGTGTCCATATCGACACTGGTGAGCCTATGCATAATGGACCAGTGGGTTATTGTATTGAAGGGTTTTGCAAGGTTCAGGTAGGCTGTGTGGGCAGCCGTCCCTATGTCGATGGACCTGTTAGCCATTTAAAGAATACAAACAGGTTCAAGAGGCAAGATCTGCCCACAACAATGCTGAAATGTGTAGGACACAGTGTCTGTAGGTTCCCGATGTCGATGTGTATGAGTCCCATGACAATACGCTCCATAGCTTTGCAGAACAGGCTACTTAGGCTTATAGGGCAATATTGTCTGTGGTCCGTTGTTTCACAGGCTTGGAAAACAGTTCTACGAGGAAAGGAACTACCGAGGATATTTCATCTACATTTCGGAACTGGTTGCAGTCTAAACCAGACTTTAACAACTATAGCAGGGGATCTACTTCCTCGGACAACCACCATACTTATAATGAGACTATTGAACTACTTAGGACAGCCCTATGCAGGTACAAAAGTTTGCATCTTGATAATATGTATCTTAACGAATGTCTCAAGAAGCTCTTAGTACCTAAGGGGTTACGGATACACAAGTATCCTAATAATGTTATTCCTGGCAGTGAATTTCACCAGGATCTTATCAAAGCCTTTGACAACTGTGGGCTGGAAATAATCCAGGCAATAGTTAAAAACAATGAAAAAGACATTATTAACCTTCACAAAGAGATTAAACATCACAATGATTTTATTGTAAAGGATTTAATGTTTAATGTTGAACAAGAAAAGAAAAAAATATTATGACATTAGATTATACATTGACAAAAAATATGAGGAAATTTCTTGTAGAAAACACAAGAAATTACAGCGTGATATCCAAGAATATGAGAAAGGGCAACAGTATCCAGCACCACCTGCCATACAGGTTAAATACAATCAGGGTGGGGAGGTAAATCAATATTTATCAGGAAATTCCCTTTGAGGTTAGGGATTATGATGAAACAGGAGATGAAACAAGCACTGAACATTTTGTAGACAATGAAAATTTACCTAGGTGTTCAGAGAGAATACGAAATCAACGGAACAACCCAGGGCCCAATTCTTTTTTACAGGGTCCTTATCCATACCGGGGGGGGGGGTACAACAGGAACAAGAACCAGAGATGATAACCTGTGAGATCCCTTATATTTCTGAAACTTTCAGGAATCAACATGTGTTTTCTAATTTAGATGGTTTCTGTATTTACAATTATAGTGATTTACAGGTTACGGATACCTTCTTTGATTTATTTACCAAAGGTTTCAAATTTATTCCTCAAAAAAGTTGTGATATTACTAAAACTATTTTAGATTTAAAAATTTTTATTCGAAAATTAAATTTAGAAAACTTGTTGGGAAACCAGGATTTTGAACCTACTCATACTGTTTTACACAGGCCTAGTGTATATAACCCCCCCCCATACACCCCCAGTTAAAAAACTTGGAAACAAGGATGGAAAGGAAAATTAGACAGGTTCATAAATTTTATGCACATAGTCCCAATTTACAAACGCATGAAATTGAACTACTTAGTCAACTCAGTCACAATCCAAACATCAGGGTCATGGAACCCGATAAAGGTGGGGGGATAGTACTCATGGACAAAATAGTGTATGAGGGGAAAATGAATGATATCTTATACAACGGACTTAGATATAGGCCAGTTTCTATGAATGAGATTCATGTCTCTTACAAAAAGACTCCAAAATTCTTTACAAAAAGATAGATTTGGCACTTAAGGATTTGTTTGATCAGGGTATCATTGATTTTGGGACGTATTCTTATCTTGAGAATACAACCCCTAGGGTTCCCTCTATATTTGGGATACCTAAGGTGCACAAAGATACTGAAAACCCTCCCCTTAGACGTATAGTTGCTGCACAGGGTTCTAAAATATCCCCTTTATCTAAATTTGTAGACATGAAACTAAAAAACCTTTGGGGCAAGGAAAACCACTTATTAAAAGACTCTTGGGAACTTCTGGGTAAGATTACATCAGATTTATATTCCCCGGATTTGTTTTTTCTTACCATTGATATTGTAGATCTTTTTTCCGTGATTCCACATGACCAAGGTTTATCCTGGTTAGAGATAGCCCTTAGGAAAAATACAGGAGCTTCTGAGAATGAGATTTTTTTGATCATGGAATTAATGGAAATAGTTCTTAACAACAACTTTTTGTTTTTCTCAGGTGAATATTTTCAACAGATCTCTGGGGTGGCTATGGGGGCCAATTGTGCCCCCACTTATGCTGACATGGTGTTATCAGTTTTGGGAAAATGTACACGTTCTCAATAGTGTATACAGCCAGCATTGGACTTTCTATTCTAGATTCTTGGATGATATTTGTATTTTTTGGATAGGGCCAATGAACATTCTTGAAGAATTTATTAGTTACATAAGTTCCAGTATGGCATTTTTGAAATTTACACATCAAATTTCCAAGAACCAAGTGAATTACTTGGATGTCACTTTGAAAGTCCAAGGGGGGGGGGGGCTTTCAATCAACCATCTTTAGAAAACCTACTTTTTCTAACAGTTACCTTAGATACACAAGCTCACATCCTAACTTTCAAAAGAGGGGGATTGTCAAGGGACAATTTGTCCGAGCTTCAAGGATGACGTCCGATGACTCTGATTTTGTACATGAATGTTTGGTACTTACTAAGTTATTTTAGGAGAGAGACTATCCTTTAGAACTTATTGACAAAGTATGTGATGAAGTGAAAGCAGGGAGGGCTACTAAATATCTGCCTGTATTAGGGACAGGCAGCCTGTCTACTACTGCTATCTCTCTTAGTAATGTCCAGGAATTAAATGGGGGTTATAATACAGTATTTGTTATGGATTATAGTGCCAATTCAGGCACTATTAGAAAAATTGTGGAAGAAGAATGGGCTTATTTCAGCAATATTACTGATCTTACAAACTTGAAAGGGAAAAATATGAAAACTGTTTTCCGTAAAGGGAGAAACATTAAAAATATTTTAGAATATGAGTTTGTGACCCAAGCCTCCTTTAATCAACGGAAGGGCACATACAAATGTGGAGCTTGTGGGCAATGTAAGTTTATAGCACATACTGATAAAATACAAATTCCAGCGAGAAACAGATGAATTAATGCATCTAATTATTCCAACTGTAATAGTCAAAGACTAATCTATTTAAGTATGTGCCAGATTTGTCATGGTTTTTATGTGGGAAAGACGGGAAGGCATTTAAAAAGAAGGCTTTATGAACATATGTATGAAATACAAAAGCAGAATAACTGTAATGCCTTATTCCATCATACTTTGACATGCCCACAAGCTACATTTATCTTTTTCGTACTTGAGACACAAAGGAGAGATCATAGAGGGGGTTCATGGGAGACTCGGTTAGAATATCGGGAAACTTATTGGCAGGTGTTGCTGGAAGCCAACAGACAGCCTGGTATGAATGAATATATATCTATTTTATCTTTATTGAAATTAAAAGCTGCTAAATTATAGAATAAATATTTTTATAATTATATTTTTAAATATATTTTTTAACTTTATATTACGTTTTTTAAGGATGGATATTTTTTGACATGCATTGACTGGTATTTTTATGTACTACATTGATTTTACCTAGTTTAGTAAGAATTTATGCTGTACTACTAGGGTTTGTCTTTAAGAGTTAATTAAATTAAACTAATTGATGGTATATGATTGGATAAGTAAAGTTTAAATTGATTGTTGGTGCAAAATGATTTTTTATCTGAAGAAGTCGGATATCTTTACTGACAAAAATGTTGTGATACATTTTTGATGTTAATTTAATAAATCTTTTGTGGTTGCGGTCCTCCTGCCATCTAGTTTGTGTTTCATTTAAAGAATACAAACAGGTTCAAGAGGCAAGATCTGCCCACAACAATGCTGAAATGTGTAGGACACAGTGTCTGTAGGTTCCCAATGTCTATGTGTATGAGTCCCATGACAATACGCTCAATAGCTTTTCAGAACAGGCTACTTAGGCTTATAGGGCAATATTGTCTGTGGTCCATTGTGGCACCAACTCTGTGGAGCGGGACCATTGTCGCTGTATGCCATTCCTTGGGTACATATCCTGTGGTAACTCCGATATTGAACAGTGATATAATATGAGGGTTCCATCTGTCATGATGCTCGTGTAAGATGCAGGCTGGGACACCATCTGGTCACATTGATACTGTGATGTACACTTTGGGGAAGGCAGCACTCACCTGTTACTGTGTGATGTCAGGGAGGTTATACTCTGTTGGGATGGATAGTTGCTCCTTAGGGGGGATGGGTGGGAGACATCTGCACTGAACCTGTTTGCCAGGATGTTGGCAATGCCAATGGGTTCAGGGTAGGTTTAGTCAGTATGCAGTAACTCACAGCATATCAGTGAGTGTCAACCCAGGTTCCTGACAATACTGAAGAAGGCCATGTGATAGTCCTACATGTCTGTTGAAATTGTCTGGTAGAAGCAGCCCTTAGAAAAGTTCATGAGTGATTGTAGCTGTCTGCTAGTACAGATCACAGATGCCTTCCCAGTCTGGGATTGTGCTCTATCATTTAGTAGCTTCCTCCTGACATTGTACAGCTTATTAATGGCTAGGGTCTACCAGACACGTCCCCTGCCATTGGAGTAGTGAGTCCTGTTGTTACTTGGGATAGCACAATCCATGCAGTCCACTAGGTGTCCATAGAATGTGTATGTAAAGGATGCAGCAGTGTAAGCCATATTTGCCACTGTCTCAGGGTCTCTGAAGGATACCACCTTGCTTCTGTGAAGTGAGACGTTGGCTCATGAGAAGTTCACTAAGATTACCCAGGATGGGTGTGTGGATGGGTATATGCATGTCCAGTGAGATACATGTATGTTCTGACCTTACCAATGAGGGGTATATCGCTGGTGTGGAACATAGAGTCCCCATGTTGGTGATGATCAGGTCCAATATGTATTCCCCCTTGTGGCTGTGCTGACTGGTTGTGCCATAGCATATGAGTCTACAAATTGTAGCGACTGTTGGGTGAGGGTGTCGGGGCTTGAGTAGTATCCCCAGTCAATATTTGTGTATATGAAGTCACACAATATAATGGTGTTTGTGTAGACCTTCATATTCTCCATAGTTCCCATGAAAGCCGAGTGTGTTTCCTGAGTTTGGGAGTGTGTTCTGTAGCAGGCAACAAACTTAAAGGCAGTATTGCACAATGGTAGTTGTATATGTATGGTATGTGATGCTTTGTGCAGTGCTACTAACCCGGAGGTGTGTGTATCTGTGATGCATATGGATACTCCCCCTAGTTGTGTTGTCTGTTCCAAGTCTTATTGTCAGACAGCATGGTATGAAACATAACCTGGTAGTGCTGGTGTGCATAAGCGAGCCTGAACCAGCTTTCTGTCAGTGCACAGATATCACTATCCTCCATACTGAGAAGAGTCCTGAGTGGCTGCAATATGAGTTTAACACAACTGTTGTTGAGTAGCATTACCCTTAGTTTCATTTAACATGTAATGTCTATGGAGGTGGGTTTGTCTTCTGAGCCTTGCTTAAAAAAGGCACTATGGTGGTAGCAAGAGCCTTAGCCAGCATTCCAAAGTCCAAGGGTGACAGGTACAAGCTGTCCATAGTGAAACTACGTGGCATGTTGAGCATGTCACCATAGGCTGACAGACACTGTATCCCCTATGAATTAAACAAATTTGTTAGGCAACTGTTAAATGTGATATGTGTGTCCGTATATTGTGACATCATATTTGGTGGGTGTAAGATGCTAGACAAGGTCAGGGTCATACTGGCCTGGGCTACATGATCAGTGTGTTCCTCCATGTATCATGTCATGTGGTACAGAGAGTAACGTCTGAGGTTATACACACCAGCATGGACAATGATGGTGCCAGTCCTGTACTTGCTTTGGAGTGACCTGACTGCCTGTGTTATGCGGCAGATCCTGGCACCCAACAGACAGCCCAAAGTGACTATTCCCTTGTTAGGGCTGGCGAGTGGTACGTCAGTGTGTCTGACAATAAGTGTCGCCTATTACAAGTGTATTAGGTGTGTTGTTTAGCCCGAAGGGCAGTGACTGTGTGGCACACTGACATTGTGAACTATGTGATATGTGGGCCTTGTAGTGGGGTAGCAGGTGTGTGTGTGTGTCTGCTTTTGAGGTCTCTGCTGCTTAGGTAGAGTACATTTACAGCATCCGAGTATGTCTATGTGTGATAATGTGGTTTGAGTGCTGTTGCTAGAGGATATGTGAGACTGATATGTGGTGATTGTGGTTACCTTCACCACCTGATAGACTGTGCCAGTCATGGGACGAGAGAGTTCAGCACCCTGTATGTCTATATAGGTGCATCTCACGCATATATCTGAGTTTGTTGGGAGGAGGAGAGGGTTTTCTGTGTACATGAGGCAGATGTGACATTGTGTCAATATCACAATATCCACCAGCTGGACTGAAGAGTACACACAAAACCGACCCCTGGACATGCCAGGATATTATCATGACATACTCTGTAGCTTGATCACAAAGGATCAGTAGGGTGTTAAGTGTGTAAAAGAGTATAACAGGGATTAGTGCTCATGTTCATTGGTGTTTTGTAAAGAGTAGAGAAGGAGTCCAGACTGAATCATGACACCTCCTTCAGCTATGTCATAAATAACAATGTACACCTGTATATGTCCTGAGTCAGGGCCAACTGTACCTGAGTGACAATGCCGACATCATGACAGACAGGCCCATATGTACATACCCATCTCCCACTGACAATAGTCCATATCATTATACCAGGAGATATCACATGTAGAATGGATGAGAAGCTACCCCCACTGCCAAAAGTATGGCAGCCAGTGGGATACATTGATTCCAAATATGTGTCATGCACAAACTACAGAACAAACAGATCATGCACCTGAACAGTCAGCTGAGCCTCACCCCCTACACAGGATGTGGAACCGTTGAATGTGTCACAGCTACATATGGTACTCCCCACAAGTGTTGGTGCACAACACACCATGGGAAGTCAAGTCCAGTACGCCTATGAAGTCTGATCTGCAAGGTCATGGAGTCCATCATGGTTGCAGTCATAAACAGAGCTATTGGAAGCTGACATACACACAACCCTACCAACTGTGGTATGTTCATGTGCGGATCATGGTTCCCAAACATGCTAGACTGTTTGCAAGTCAGCCACCCAGGACATATATCAATGAACACATCTACACATGTGTCACATAGACTTTGAATAGCCCTTTATCAACATCTAGGACACATGTAGTATCCACAAAATCAACAAGCTGTGCATAAATATGTGTTGACATATGACGGAATGTCAATGTGTCCAAAGATAGATCACACAAGGTAAGGATTCTGAGGTCTTGTTCAAACTGTTGACACCTGCTGACCCACATGGACCATTCCTGGAATGGCATTAAACAAAGTGTACACACATCACCATGTCCAGTCCGATGATGTCACCATCCTATAAATACAGCAGGAGAAGAGAAACCAGCCAGTAAAGCAAATAGCGCACTGTGTTAATGCGTCTCTCTCTAGTGTCATAACATAGTTAGGTAGGGGTTTAAATCCTGCAAACAGTGGGTGTATGTATAGGGGGTGTATGTGTGCAGTTTACTTTGAGTGGTGTCCCCTTTTTGGAGACTGGGAAAACTCACTAAAAGGTGTTCATTCCTCTTTGGAAAGTCTGATGATGTCACCATCCTACAAATACAGCAGGAAAAGAGAAACCAGCCAGTAAAGCAAGTCATGCACCGTGTTAGTGCGTGTCCCTGTAGATATTATAACATAGTTAAGTGGGGGTTTGAATCCTGCGAACAGAGTGTGGGGGGTGTATGTGTGCAGCTTCCTTTGAGAGGGGTCCCCTTTTTGGAGACTGGGAAAACTCACTAAAAGAGGTACATTCCTCTTTGGAAAGTCTGATGATGTCACCATCCTACAAATACAGCAGGAGAAGGGAAACCAGCCAGTAAAGCAAGAAGCGCGCCATGTTAGTGCATCTCCTTGTAGTATTATAACATAGTTAGGTAGGGGTTTGAATATTGCAAACAGTGAGTGTGTGGGGGGGGGTGTAAGTGTGCAGTTTCCTTTGAGAGGTGTCCCCTTTTTGGAGACTGGGAAAACTCACTAAAAGAGGTACATTCCTCTTTGGAAAGTCTGATGATGTCACCATCCTACAAATACAGCAGGAGAAGGGAAACCAGCCACTAAAGCAAGTAGTGAGCCATGTTAGTGTGTCTCCCTCTAGTATTATAACATAGTTAGGTAGGGGTTTGAATTCTGCAAACAGTGAGTGTGAGTGTGTGGGGGGGGGGTGTGCATGGGGGATGTATGTGTGCAGTTTTCTTTGAGAGGTGTCCCCTTTTTGGAGACTGGGAAAACTCACTAAAAGAGGTACATTCCTCTTTGGAAAGTCTGATGATGTCACCATCCTACAAATACAGCAGGAGAATGGAAACCAGCCAGTAAAGCAAGTAGCATGCCGTGTTATTGTGTCTCCCCGTAGTATTATAACATAGTTAGGTAGGGGCTTGAATTCTGCAAACAGTGAGTGTGAGTGTGTATGGGGGATGTATGTGTGCAGTTTCCTTTGAGAGGTGTCCCCTTTTTGGAGACTGGGAAAACTCACTAAAAGAGGTACATTCCTCTTTGGAAAGTCTGATGATGTCACCATCCTACAAATACAGCAGGAGAAGGGAAACCAGCCAGTAAAGAAAGTAGCACACCATGTTAGTGAGTCTCCCTGTAGTATTATAACCTAGTTAGGTAGGGGTTTGAATCCTGCAAACAGTGTGTGTGTGGGGAGGGTGTATGTGTGCAGTTTCCTTTGAGAAGTGTCCCCTTTTGGAGACTGGGAAAACTCACTAAAAGAGGTACATTCCTCTTTGGAAAGTCTGATGATGTCATCATCCTACAAATATAGCAGGAGAAAGAAAACCAGCCAGTAAAGCAAGTAGCGCGCTATGTTAGTGCGTCTCCCCGTAGTATTATACCATAGGTAGGGGTTTGAATCCTGCAAACAGTAAGTGTGGGGGGGGGATGTATGTGTGAAGTTTCCTTTGAGAGGTGTCCCCTTTTTGAAGACTGGGAAAACTCACCAAAAGAGGTACATTCCTCTTTGGAAAGTCTGATGATGTTACCATCCTACAAATACAGCAGGAGAAAAGAAACTAACCAGTAAAACAAATAGTGTGCTGTGTTAATGTGTCTCTCTTTAGTATTATAACATAGTTAAGTAGGGGTTTGAATCCTACAAACAGTGAGTGTATGTGTGCAGTTTCCTTTCAGAGGTGTCCCTTTTTTTGGAGACAATGAAGTGTGTATGTGTCCAGTTTCCTTTAAGAGGTGCTCCTTTTTGGAGACTTGGAAAACTCACTAAAAGAGATACATTCCTCTTTGGAAAGTCTGATGATGTCACCATCCTACAAATACAGCAGGAGAAAAGAAACCAACCAGTAAAACAAATAGTGTGCTGTGTTAATGCGTCTCTCTTTAGTATTATAACATAGTTAAGTAGGGGTTTGAATCCTACAAACAGTGAGTGTATGTGTGCAGTTTCCTTTCAGAGGTGTCCCCTTTTTTGGAGACTGGGAAAACTCACCAAAAGAGGTACATTCCTCTTTGGAAAGTCTGATGATGTTACCATCCAACAAACACAGCAGGAGAAGGAAAACTAGCCAGTAATGCAAATAGTGTGCCGTCTTAATGCATCTCTCTCTTGTATCATAACATAGTTAGGTAGGGGGTTGAATCCTGTAAATAGTGTGTGTGTGTGTGCAATTGTCTTTGAAAGGAGTGCCCTTTTTGAGACTGGGAAAACACACTAAAAGAGGTACATTCCTCTTTGGAAAGTCTGATGATGTCCCCATCCTACAAATACAGCAGAAGAGAAACCAGCCAGTAAGCAAATAGCATGGTGTGTTAATGCACCTCCCTGTAGTATCATAGCTTAATTAGGTAGGGGCTTGAATCCTAAAAACAGTGAGTGTGTGTGTGGGGGGTGTGTGTATGTGTGCAGTTGTCTTTGAAAGGAGTCCCATTTTTGGAGAGTATGAAAACACACTAAAAGAGGTACATTCCTCTTTGGAAAGACTGATGATGTCACCATCCTACAAATACAGCCGGAGAAGGGAAACCAGCCAGTAAAGCAAATAATGCGCCGTGTTAATGCGTCTCTCTCTAGTGTCATAACATAGGTAGGGGTTTGAATGCTGCAAACAGTGAGTGTGTGTTGTGTGTATGTGTGCAGTTTCCTTTGAAAGGTGTCCCCTTTTTGGAGACTGGGAAAACTCACTAAAAGAGGTACATTTCTCTTTGGAAAGTCTGATGATGTCACCATCCTACAAATACAGCAGGAGAAAGGAAACCAGCCACTAAAGCAAATAGCCCTCTGTGTTAATGTGTTTCTCTCTAGTATCATAACATAGTCAGGTAGGGGTTTGAATCCTGCAAACAGTGAGTGTGGGGGGGGGTTTGTGTATGTGTGCAATTGTTTTTGAAAGGAGTGCCCTTTTTGGAGACTGGGAGAACACACTAAAAAAGGTACATTCCTCTTTGGAAAGACTGATGATGTCACCATCCTACAAATAAAGCCGATAGCATGTCGTGGTAACGCATCGCTCTCTAGTATCATAACCTAGGTAGGGGGTTGAATCCTGCAAATGCTGACTGTGTGTGTGTGTCACTGTTTGTCAATGCAGTGTGGGTTTTGCTTTTACTATGGTATGACATAGTATGATTACAACAGTAAGTGCATTGCACACATCAGGTATCTGCGTGGCAAATATATATGTGTACATGTCCCCTTAATCAGTACATAGGTGTGAAGCCTGCATACTACATGAATACATTTGTTTCCATTCACAGGTTGTGCCACTGCTTCTCAGATCGTAGGTCACATATGTATGCATGTGACAAGGCTGTCCACTGTCGTGTTCTGTGGCCAAGGTCTTCTGTGGCACACACACCCATGACAGTTACTTAAAGGTAGTGTGAGTGAGGGTCTATGCCTGGGGTATATGTCAGACATGGTCATACACAACAAAAACTGCCAAGAATGGACAGTTTTTTATAGGTGTACGACTGCCTTGTGGATATGCATTCAGGCCTCTAATGTCTTATGTGATACACCTTGGGACTCCACAATACCTATGGATATGTGGATACCAAGGGACACATGACATAACATGAGGCTGTATGTACACATTGGTACCCAACATACATGTTGAGGGCTACCACCTGTGTGGTACTGACGGGATAGTATGTATAGTACATGAGGATGACTATGCCATAGTCGGTTTACTGCTATACAGCATGTATCAGACAACAGGTATCTGTCTGTATGATACCCTTGTGTAGGATATGCATCCCATCCAGGGAATGCATTGCAGGCCAATCCATGCATTTCCAGATTTAGATGGACACATCCCTAATGTGTCTGCATGTACCTAAGGGGGCTACATGCCAAACAAGTGTGGTCACAGGAATGGGTGGCGGTCATTACCACTGGTTAGTGTTATAGTGTAGCACCGGAAGAATCCAATTGCTACTGGGTTCCCTACTACTGTGTGTCATTTGTCAGGACATCATCCAATGATTGCTTATAGTCATGCTGTTGAGGTTGTGTATACTACCAGACCGCAAATCATTGACAGATATTAATGGTATCACCCACAGCATAGTGTCAACCCATGTCATACACACGTCTACCCATGTTAGTACATAACTGTAGTAGAATGCATACTGGCCATTGAAAGATACTATGAGATGTTAATAATGTGTACAACAGGGTATGCCACACGCCCCATGTGTCCACTATGCACGTACATCCAGACAGTGCGCACACACCATGTTCACAGATGTACACTTGCTAATCTGTACTGCACGCATCACACACGTACAGCCCACACACTAACACATGCTGGCAACACATTACACTTCAGCCAAGTTGCACATGGGTGGACAATACATACTCAGACCTAACAGTGGTGTAAACAATGCTACATTGACAATCAGAGCTTTGATGCAAAATGTCTTCTCAGATTACACTAATTAATTAATTAATTAATTAATTAATTAATTAATTGATTGATTAAGTCATTACACTTCCTTGTTGACAACTTGCTATTATTGCTACACTGCTATAGTGTCACCCTGTGCATCAGCACCATGTTAGCCTGTCCCTCTGTCAATGATGCAGATGACAGGAGGTGACACAGGTATCATCATATGCACAGGGTGTTTTGTTGTATGCCAGAGCCTTACATTGACCCATCCAATCGACATGTGTGTGTGTGTGTGTGTGTGTGTGTGTGTGTGTGTGTGTGTGTGTGTGTGTGAGTGTGTGTGAGGGACAACAGTACAGCATGGGCCAATGTTGATGTAATGTGTGTGTGTATGTGTGAGCCCTAGTTGTTTGGTTAATGTGTGTGTGTCTGCATGCAGACAGCTCCACCACCTGCCATATATGGTAGTTTGTGGGACAGCCACAGACTGTACCTGCTAGGCTGTACAGATCACTGTCTCCAGCCACGGACACAGTACCTGTGCCTGGCAGGGGTGCTACGGACAGTATCGGGTACCAACCCTGACTGGGTACTGTCATAAGAGGCAGAGGTATGATGACTGGACCCATGTCCCTGCTGGGACTGGCCAGAGCCATGTGCATGTGGTCTACTGGGATGGTCAATGGACAAGCCAGCCCCAGCATTGCTGGGGCAGGTACTGCCACTATGGGAGCAGCTGTGAACTGTGGGCCATTCGTGACCACTGCCAGCTGTTGCTGTTGCTGACATGCGTCTGCGTCGATGTCGCAACCATCCCACATGGTTCTGGCTCATGGAAGACATGTTGTGGAGGGCATCTAATGTCTCCCCCCAACATCTATCGATGACCTCGGTGTAAGTCCGGATGGCACCGGCAAGGTCACGGATGCTGTCATTGATAGTGGTGTAATGTCCCTCTGTGCCCTAAGTCCCTGCCTGGTGTACCGTTCCATATGTGCCTGAGCCTGCATTACAGCCCGGAACATACTGGTCGTTGTAAGACCTGTGAGGGCACACCTGCCAGGGGCAATATGACCAGTGGTGCTCTTCAAAGAACCCCTGGGCCTCCGCCTATGTGGTACCATTCCAGGTCTATGGCTATGGCTGCTGTGAGGGGATGCAAGTGCCATGGGTACCACACTCTCATGGTCAATGCCAACTGTATGCTGTCCTTCGCCTATGGCCATTGGTGGTGAGGGATGTATTGACAGTATGAGTGCGCACATAGATGGGGTTGAATGCTGTGTACTGTCGATTAGCAGACCAAAGACAGACCCTGTCAAACCTTCCTGTGACAAAATACATATGTCATCATCACCACTATTCGTGGCAGTGGCTTCAGGTTGCCTGCTGCTTTCGGCAACTCCTAACTCAGCACCTGTGAGAGGAAGACATGAAATGCACTTTACGGTCTGCGCATGCACACATGCACACATGCACACATGCACACATGAACACATGCACACATGCACACATGCACACTTGGACACATGCACACATGAACACATGCACACATGCACACATGAACACTAATACACACCTCACTACAGCACATACACACACATACCAGCAATCCAACACATACTCTATAGTGGGTGAAGGTGGGTGTCAGTATCACAAGGTAGGCAGTCACCACATGCATGTCAGCATGCAGAATATGTGTTGCACAAGACCATGCAGTGCAAGTGTAGATGCCCCTATTGAATGGCAGTATACATGGCTTTGATGCAACTGTGTAGTTGTTCAGTGATTGGCTACACCCTGGAACACAATGTGACATGGACACAACATTGCTGTGCAGGTATTATCAGCAATGCAATGCCCTGTGCACCATCACTCACAAGTATACATGCCATGGCTGCATGTGTTATCTGTGTAACACATAGATATCCATGTCTGAGTGCAGTGTCTTTGTCCATAGCAGATAATAGTGGGCACGGGTGTAGCACATGCATGCTATGTACACACACGGGATGTGCGGTGCATGTTGATGTGGAGGAATCCCAATGCTTGACATGACCAGTGTACAGTGGTTATGGTGAGTGTGGGACATATTGCAGATATGTGGGTGCCAGACATGGCATGGCATGCTACACGACTGCAACATTAAACACCACACATACCCAATGTGTGTCAAGTGACCTATACACCCACTAGCATTCCAAGACATATATGTGACACTTTGTGTGGATGGTGACTGCTGTGCATATTGTGTATACTGGCATATGTAAGAACACAGACAACATGCTATGCATATTGTGTATAGGTGCATATGTTTGCACACACACACACAACACTGAGGTGCAAAGCAATGACTGCTATGAGTAGTACTGTGGTCACTGTAACGGGATGGGGTGTAGTACCCTGTGCCATCATCAACAAGCATCTTGTGGTCACTCACAGCTACTAATGTGTGCAAGACCACCGCCTAGCATGCTGTACCTGAACTGCAGTGCCGTGGCTACATTCACAATTACACAGCCACCTTGTACATGGGTGTGTGAGATGCCCAATAGGGAGCATTGCCTAACATGACTGTGTTATGTGTTGCAGAGTGTTGCACAGCATGATAGGCCTCTACCCCTGAAGTTCATCATGTGTGTGTGCATGACATGTGGGATACTGAATTGTGACCTTACAGCGGGTGTGTGGTAATGCCAAATGTAGCATGTTTTCGTGTACTGCATATGAAAAACGTGTTCTGTTGTGTACAGCTGTAGCAACTATGCATATCCAGTGTGCAGTACAGTGTTACCACAATTGTGTCTGCTGCACTGTGCATTGCATGTGATTGAGGCAGCTACTGACTTTACTGAGATGACTGATGTCTCACAGCAAACCTGCACAGCATGCATTATGCGTAGGTGTGTTACGTGTACATGACCTACACCTCACCTATGACATGCACATTTCATTACCAATATTAAAGTGTTAACACACTCACCAGCATGTATTGTCTGCCCTGCTGTCACACCAGATGGACCTAGAAGAATATGATACAATTTGTCAATGGCCACAACTGTGGCATTGCTACTGTGAGTGTGCTAAACAACAGTGGAACAACAGTCAACAGTCACAGGTGTATGGATACTATTCCAACTATCAGTATTGCACACGTTAGGCAGCACAACTGCTAAACACACAGTACACATCTCACATATGCATATTCTAACAATACAGGTAACGGCAGTCTACAGCTAGAGTGTATTACCTGCATGCTCCATGTCATCCTGCTGGGTGGCTCCGGCCTCCATTTTGACACATGTGTGACCCTGTTGCTACTGTAGGCCAGGAGCCACCACGCTTAGGAGCAGCTCTTCCACTCTGGTGATGGGGGAATGTATGGCCACCCCACCACCTGTGGCAAGCTGTTGCCTATGGATATCAGACACACGCCGCTGGAAATGTCTAATTAAATCACTGCAGTGATGGCGTACCTGCTAATATGTCCAGTTATGCATGCCTATGTCATTTACCCGGCGAACAAGGACTTGCCACAGTGCAGTATGGTCATGCTGATGCTGGCTGGCCCTGGAAAAAAGCAGGTTATAGTGCTGCACCAGGTTGTTCAGAATTTCCTGCTCCTCTGCAGCTGAATACGATGGATTACGTTGATGAGCCATAACCCTGGAAGCCAATTAAACGATATGTGTGAGCATGTCATGTGGCACACTTAACATTATGACATACAGATATCACTTAACTGCCATATATAGCATCTATCTGTCTATCAGAGGATACACACATTCAATACCACATATCAGTGCTCAGCCCACAACTGGCTGACACTGCCTGCAACACTCCATATAACACACCAGTATACACCAGTAGTCGGCACACTGTTTGGGATACAATGCACAACCTCACCCCGGGGGTATATATCAAGCTAATGCATGAAGAAATATGTCATCAAATGCAATGAATGTCATGTACATTTACAGTATTACCAGTAAACCACCCTAGTCTTTGATGCCATACCCCTACCTAACATATGTGCACGGTTGTTAATATAGCTGGCATACTGCTGTAACAGAGTATACATGTTGCTAGGTACACACACATTCCCTGTAACACACATGTCATTGTGAGCATGGTACAGGCATCATTAAACACACATCAGACATAGATACAACACACAGATGTATGCCGACACAGATGAGCATTACCTGTGTACCTTATAGCACTGTGTGCCCCTACTTACAGATGCCTATGCCTGTGGTATGTAATCTGTGCAGACTACAGGAAACACACAAGACAGTGTTTCCATGGACTGTGAACATACATCATATTGTGCTGTTTAGGCCTACAGCTTCAGGTAGTACAACAGTTCATATGTAAGCTGGAGTCACCAGCAGTACCACTTACTGAGAATACACGTATTGCTTCAGCCTACATTGGGACACCACAGTCGTACACAAGGAACTATGTCACAACATATGCCATCCTATGTCTGCATCCCAATAACTGACACATCTTTCTCTGGCCTTACACCTAGGACACAAACTACCATGACAGACACAACCTCACACTAAGCTATCACACCTTTACAAACCTTGCACACAGTCACTGTCACACTCATTCCACCTCACATAGCAGGTATTGCACTGAGTACATGTGTGTGTGCATTGTGTCATAGGTAGGTAACACGCTATTGGCCCTAGGGCCTAGTGAAGCATAGCCATATGCTACCCTGGCCTTTGATGTACATGTAATGTGATTTCACTTGCTCCTGTCAACCGGATACACAGAGGTGACTCCCAGGGCATATTACCTATCTCCAAGACAATCATCAGGGGTATGTATGACATCTGATAATGAGGAGCCATGTTTGTTCATGCTGGGTGCTTTAGTCCAGAGTATGACATATTTGTGGATAGGAACCTGTACCTCCAGCATGTGCTGTTTAGTGAGGTGACAAGGATTAGGGACATAGGTCATGTAGCCCGGAGGGATTGTGAGGTGTTGTCATGGTGGTTGGCCAACTGTTATGGGTGTGACATACCTCTGTATGTCCGGCAGTGGTATCCTCTGCGTGGGCGGTATGCAGTGCACTCTAGCTGTGGTTTGTGAGTCAGTCTGCATAGGGCATTTGTTTCAGGGCAGTATTACTCTTTGTTAGGTATGTCTGTGGCCTTTCCACTTGCTGTAGTTGTCATGTGAGGTACATACCACATGGGGCATTGTGATGAGTAGAGGGGAACACCGACCTATATTTCCCTAGATGACACACCGTTTGTGATGACATGTACCATGTAGACAGATTACATTACTACTGTTGTCGCTGTGATTATCAAAGGGAAGCCTACTGTCCACCCGTGTCCCATGTACCCTTCTGACACCATCAGTGCTAGGCAGGCTACCACCTATGTGGCAGTTACTGCGTAAGGTGTTTTGGAATGGGGTATGCCACTGCAGTATCAACACTGGTGCTCAATCCATGTCTTGGACAACAGGCAACTGTTGCAGTACATATATATATATATATATATATATATATATATATATATATATATATATCTATATATATATACATATATATATATATATATATATATATATATATATATATATATATATATATATATTTACACATACATACATATATACATATCTATCCGTATCTATCCATATCTATCCATATCTATACATATCTATACATATCCATACATATCCATATGTATCTATATATATCTATATATATCCATATTTATCTACATATATCGATATATATCCATATATATCTATATATATCGATATATATCCATATATATCTATATCCATATATATCCATATATATCTAAATATATCCATAGTAAAAAGTGCAGGCAACCTTGAGACCGACTAGTAGGCTGTAAGCAGAAAAGCACAAACGAAATCTCCTTTAACGCAGTATTTATTTTCAAAAACAGCACGTTTTCGCCGTAACCAATGTCACAGCTTCATCAGAAGTAAACAGTTAACATATGCCCACACAACATATTTATAGTAATCAAACAGGAAATAGTGAACCACAATATCCTGTAGTGCATAATTAATTAACCTAATAAAAATGATGCTAATATTCACAAGTAAAATAAAATAAAAAACCTTACAATAACTTTTATCATAATGTAGGGTTGCATACATGAAATATGTTCACATAATATAAAACAGTTACCTCAAGTAACTCTTCAATTTTAAAATACAAGAAATATTACAATTTTCATTCAGACCAGGTGGTCTGAATGAATCCAGACTCAATTGCCAAGCTAATTCTACATTTTCTAACAGAATTGAAACTGGGCCTCCTCTAATAGTTGACACTACCTGGTCAATGCCCATGAAACTAAAACTATGGCCAGGGTTAATATTCACGTGTTTTGCCAAGGCATTTTCCAATAGAGGTTTTTTTATGGCATAAATGTGTTGGTATACCCTTTCCTTAAGTTCTGACTGGTCATTCCAATGTAAAAACATGGGCAGCAATTACACTGGGCAAGGTATACCACTGATTTGGAATCACAAGAGATCTTATAATGTATAGAATGCTTAACATTCCTGATCTTAAAAAAACTGCCTGATGTAATAAACTTACACATATTACAAAAGCCGCATCTAAACGACCCCTTAGATCTCGGGCCAACTGACAGATTAGAATTCATCTGTAATAGTTCCTTAAGGTTACTCCCTCTTTTATAAATAACAATAGGGCGTGTTCCAAGTTTATCAATCAGGTTGGGAGAATTAATTACCAAAGGCCAGTTCTTTAGCAAAGAAGCCCATATGTCAGGGGAATGTAAAGTGTACTGAGTAATAAAACTCAAAGAAAAGTTTTTCATTTGTCCCAATGTGCTTCCCGTGTCATCCTGGATGGTACATTCATTATTTACAGATGTCAGCCTATTGTTTTCTTGATCCAGTAATGGTCTATAGCTACCTCTTAGACATTTTGTATCGACTTCTAATATGAGATTGTTAACCAATGTATCAGGATATCCTCGATTCAGAAATAAATCTTTTAGAAAACCACATTCGTTTCTGAAATCATCAAGTGTAGTGCACATCCTTCCTGCATGAACTAACTGCCCCTTAACAATGGACTTTTTTTGTTTAGGTGGATGGAAACTGCTGTAGTGCAGGAAGGAATTGCAATAAGTTGGCTTTCTGTAAATCTTAGAGCAATAAATACCTTTATCAACATCTTTCATTAATTTAACATCCAAATAATTGGCTTCCATGCTGGAAAAGTTAAATGTAAACTTTAAGCAATCTGTAGTAGAATTTAAACATTCTACAAACAAAGCCGCTTCTTCTTCATTACCATTGAATAAAATGAAAATGTCATCCAAGAATCTGGTGTAGTATCTAACATTCTTCACCAGATTCTGGTTGGACAGTAGAAAATGTTTTTCCCAAAAAGCCACAAATAAATTGGCTAGGCTTGCCCCACAAGGGGAGCCCATAGCAACCCCACACTTTTGTAAATAGAACTGCTGGTCAAAAAGGAAATAGTTGCAAGAAAGTACTATACCCAGGATTTCAGTAACAACTTCAATATCAGTGTGGGATGCTCCTAGCTCCTTAAGAAACAATTCAGTCCATTCAACAGCCTCATTATGAGGGATGGATGTGTATAAATCGATAACATCGATTGTCAAAAAGTTCAAATTGCCATCAAATTTTATACTATTAATGTCATTCAGGAAGGACCATGAATCCTTACAAATGGTAGGGATCTTCTTGACGTATTTAGACAAAATATTGTCTACAAGTTTAGAACATGGATACGTCATTGATGACCTACCATCGATTAAAGTTCGCATAGGGGGGTTGTTTTGATTTTTATGGATTTTTGGCAACCCGAACATAACAGGAGATTTGGGAGATACAATATCAATATAATTGTATGTATCTAAATCGATTTTACCTGCTAGAAACAAGTCACGAAAATAACCCCGAATGCGTCCTTGGGTTGTGTTAACCTCATTAATAGAGGAAATCACATAAGTTGGTAAATCAAGAACATGTAACATTCTTTGTTTATATTGGTAGTCATCGAACACAACCAATCCACCACCTTTGTCTGGTTTTAAAAATCTAATGGGAAGAGATTTTAAAGTTTTTAACCATTGACGTTGTTGTAAAGAAATATTGAAAGTGGCATTATTTCTATTCTGCATTGCAAAAATGTGTCTTAAATCAATCTCACACATTTGTTCGAAAAGAAGTAAATTAGGTTGAAGGGGTGGATTATACACACTGGGAAGTTTAAGTTTATTGCCAATATTAGCAGGTTCGTTATTAAATAATAACCTTAAATTCAGCTTCCTAGTGAAACACTTTAACTCCATAAGAACTTTAGCTACGCTACCATAAGAACTAGGCACAAAGGTAAAACCAAGAGCTAACAGTTCAATGAGGTCAGAATCAAATTCAATGAGGAAAAATTGTAGATGATAAAGTCTTTTTTGTGATTAGTGTGTAATCTAGGTAAAGGATTAGAGGCATTAGAAGAGGAACTAAGAGCTGGATCTAGTATTAGTTCCTCCGGTTCGAGTTAGACCTTTCTTCTGCCTCTGTTGTCCTAAAAAAGCATTAGCCTTAGGGACCGTACCTGTACCTTGATTTTGTTGACTACCATTCCCATTGGTTCCCTTATTAATAAAATTGGGACCTTTATAGGAATTTTTTATCCTGTTACTTCTTCTCACCTCTTGGAAAGATTGAGGACCCTGGTGTTCTATGTTTTCAGATCCTGAGACAGGATCAGCTAACAACGATGTAGAAGGCTCATTACTATTTACAAAAGAATCTACAATAGCTTCATGAAGTAAATTGGGGTAAGCCTTATTCGTCTGGTATGCTGTTCTGTCCCTGACCAATTTCTTGTTTTGTTAATTTTAACTTAACAAGAAAAGAATCTATGCTCACAAAATGCGGTCATAGTCATATTTAAATTAAGTAAACAAGAGATTAGATTTAACTTCCATATCAATCAAATTAATATCAGTAATAAGTGAAGCAATCTTAGAATCATAATGTTTAACAATAACATGCAACAATTGTAAACCTTGCTCTTGAAACAAACTCTTAAGTTCCAATAAGTAGTTATTGTCCAACAATAGTCCAGAAGGCTTAAAATTATTCCTTAAGCCTTTAGGAATCAGGCCCTCCTGAATGCATTGCCTAAAGTATGCAGCTTCTAATTGCAATTTTTTTAGAACAAGAAGCTTTGAGTCAAATACCTTAAGGCGTTCATTCATAGTAGTAGAATCAGTAGGAACCCTCTGTTCATCTTGGGCATTAAGTCTGTCCATTTCAGATGTAAAAAAAGTAAATGGATTTTCCTTGTTAATCCACGCTTCTAGAGGTGGCTCTCCTACTGTAGGAACGTCATGGGTTCTCGAATGGATACAAGAAGCGGGCTGGCATTCAGGATTAGTAGCTGCCGTTACAGCTAAGGCATAGTTATTATTAGTTGCACTTGCTCTCAATTGAGAAGAAAAAACTGCAGGTATACCTCCGCTTATTCCCGCTGTATCAGTGGTAGAAAGCACAGTCCCACTAGACTGGTTAGCATCACCCGACGGTAATGCCAAAGGAGGTTGAGCTGCTGGGATAGAAAAACCGCTTCCGTCTGAAGCGGAAGTCTATACGTTGTGTCGCGCTATCAGTGGACCCTGCTCGTGTAGATGGAATACGCTGTTCCATAACATCAATACGGGCATGTAAAGCCTCAATCTTCTGAGAGATCGAGGCTAGTAGAGAAAATAAATCCACTTCTTCATTTTTTCTATGTTGGTTAACTGTCCCAAAAAGGTTCGGACTAGCCGGACTGACAGGAATGCCTGCTTCCATAAGCACAAAAAACAGACTAATTGAAACACGAAGAACCAAAGTAAAAAGTGCAGGCAACCTTGAGACCGACTAGTAGGCTGTAAGCAGAAAAGCACAAACGAAATCTCCTTTAACGCAGTATTTATTTTCAAAAACAGCACGTTTTCGCCGTAACCAATGTCACAGCTTCATCAGAAGTAAACAGTTAACATATGCCCACACAACATATTTATAGTAATCAAACAGGAAATAGTGAACCACAATATCCTGTAGTGCATAATTAATTAACCTAATTAAAAATGATGCTAATATTCACAAGTAAAATAAAATAAAAAACCTTACAATAACTTTTATCATAATGTAGGGTTGCATACATGAAATATGTTCACATAATATAAAACAGTTACCTCAAGTAACTCTTCAATTTTAAAATACAAGAAATATTACAATTTTTTATTACAGATGAATTCTAATCTGTCAGTTGGCCCGAGATCTAAGGGGTCGTTTAGATGCGGCTTTTGTAATATGTGTAAGTTTATTACATCAGGCAGTTTTTTTAAGATCAGGAATGTTAAGCATTCTATACATTATAAGATCTCTTGTGATTCCAAATCAGTGGTATACCTTGCCCAGTGTAATTGCTGCCCATGTTTTTACATTGGAATGACCAGCCGTAAACTTAAGGAAAGGGTATACCAACACATTTATGCCATAAAAAAACCTCTATTGGAAAATGCCTTGGCAAAACACGTGAATATTAACCCTGGCCATAGTTTTAGTTTCATGGGCATTGACCAGGTAGTGTCAACTATTAGAGGAGGCCCAGTTTCAATTCTGTTAGAAAATGTAGAATTAGCTTGGCAATTGAGTCTGGATTCATTCAGACCACCTGGTCTGAATGAAAATTGTAATATTTCTTGTATTTTAAAATTGAAGAGTTACTTGAGGTAACTGTTTTATATTATGTGAACATATTTCATGTATGCAACCCTACATTATGATAAAAGTTATTGTAAGGTTTTTTATTTTATTTTACTTGTGAATATTAGCATCATTTTTAATTAGGTTAATTCAGTGGCGGCTGGTGACTTCAAATCACAGGGGGGCTGCAGGAGACGCTGAATGGGCGGGGTCAAAGGGAAGGGGTGTGGTCAACCATAAAGGGGAGGAGCTATGCACACAACCACAAAAAACTAACTTTAATTAAATACGCTGCCCTGGGTGGCAAACCATCATTATGAAAGTCCAATCAAGACAAAAATAAGTGTAGAAGAATAAAAATATTTCAATGCATTGGCTGCATGACAGCTTACTTAATATCTAGATGGAAACAAAAGGTTGTGAGGCATGAAAAAATAAATTACTTTTTAAATACATTACTGGAATGCCAGTCAAAATCAAGTATAAGAAAAACCAGAAGCACTCAACTCAAACTACTTCTCCTTGCACTGCAGTTCTAATTATAATATATTCAGCTTTATTAAAGTACCAAGCAACATGCTGAAAGTAGAAATCTATGTGATGCCCCTACTTGTAAAAATGTTTCTTATCCAAAAAAGAACAGCTGCCTGACAACGTTTCATGGGGAAAACATGATAAAAGTAAAAATGAAAAGCAAACAAGAAACAAGCTCAAGATACATTGCTTAAGGATTACTGTACAGGTTATGGACCACACATGATTGGCATTCTGTTTAGTTTACGGGTAAAGCCTGTAGAGATGACTGGAAGTCTCCAACAAGTGTAATGAGCTTTTTAAAATAATGGAATCCTGTCCTTTAATACCCAAGGCTTATACATTATCTAGTCAAGTATTCTCTGCATGGCAACAACAGAAAGGCTTTCAATGTTGGCAATTCTTTAACAGTATGCTTATTAAAGCTTACTTGCATCTTACGATGTCAGACAAGCACCTTATGGTCATTAAAGCATTGCTACTTAAACACAGAGCAACAGGCACTTTGAGTAATAAGCATAAATCAACAGTACAAAAATATGACAGAAACCAGACCATTCTGCAAAATCAAGGACAGATGAAAAGCCACTGTAGTACTTATGCAGTGTGTCCTCCCCATCCAAGGTAGATACAACTACTCCTTGCCTTGCTTGGACACATCCAGAGTCACTACATGGGGAGTGGGGTGCAACAAGCATGTCACAATTTGAAATCTCTCTGGCTGACTGTGATGGCCCTGACACATTTGTCATACCTCTCAACTTCAAGAGC
Source organism: Protopterus annectens (assembly GCF_019279795.1). Taxonomy (NCBI): domain Eukaryota; kingdom Metazoa; phylum Chordata; order Ceratodontiformes; family Protopteridae; genus Protopterus; species Protopterus annectens. The sequence goes on from NC_056737.1 coordinate 1,433,867,481, forward strand.
AAGAAATCTGGACAAAGCCATACACAGAAGTGGGACAAAGGCACAACAAGAAGGACAATTTTTAAATATTGCTCTAATAAACTTAGAAAGATAATAGAATAGGTCTTGCATTAGTATGAATTTTCTGAAGGGTATAAAATCTGAAACTCAAATGTCTGTCATTTTCTAACTTCAGTCTTTAGTGATTTGTCACTAATTTGCCAAAAACACAATTTTATGAAAAATGGACCAAAATGTGATGCAAAAATATAAAATAGACACACAATACAGCTTCTACCTGTCAAAGAAGGGACACTTTAATATTAGTACTGCTACCTTGAGCAGCTGACAAAATAAAAGAATCTACATGCATTTCAAGTAATCTATAACTTTGATTATTACAGTTATTTCTTAATTGTAAACCCTCCATGTTTTCTTCCAAAATTGCTATTTTTGGAGGGATTATTAGGGGAAGAGCAACATTTTGAGCCAAAATTGGGGACAGTTGAGAGGTTGGCTATGCCTAATTCTATAAAGCAATTTATTTGCATGTACCTCTCAACCTGTTAATGCAGTAAATCTGAACAAGGCCAAATATATTGGGGCACATATAAACAGTACTAAAATTGCTCTTGTATAAATTGAGACAGTTGATAGAACGGCTCTTACTTTAACATGCATTTTATGAAGGTTATGAAGTCTGAAACTTATTATTTAGTGACTTCTGGCAAATCATTTAGGAATTAAAACTACAAATTTTATGAACAACAAACCAAAAATAAGAAGCAAAAATCTATTCATTCTTTGAAAATCTGGACAGTTGGGAGGTATAGTTCAGCTGGGCCTGTCTGAGTTTGCTGCCCTTCGCCCCCCTGGCAAAATAATGGTTGAACTGGGGCCTCTGAAGCCATTCCAATTAACCATTCCTTGACTATTTCCTCCATTTACCATAAACACTAATGTGCATACTGCTTTACTTCAATGATTGGACTTCATTTGAAAGTTTTATTTTGTATTTTACAGCACAAACATTAAGTAATCTGTTAAACAAAGCAATGCAGTCTCACAATGAAAACTTAGCATTAAAACTTCTCTGCCCTTGAAACTCACATTCATTGAAACCCACATTCAAAGAAAATACATTTTGCCAGTGGCAGATAAAGATTAATTTTGGGCTGTTTTCGAATCATAGGCCCCTTGCATATGAAACATACATGTGCTCTTTGATACACCTTCCTCATTGTACTAAAAATTATATTCCTTGTACAATACAGTACACTTGTTAGAGGGTGTTTTAAATTTGTTTTGAACATTTTTCCAGTAAGCAATGAAACAAAACATATGCACCCATAATGGCAAAACTGCCCAGTTGAGAACATTTATCATAAAAAGTCTACTCAGACTTCCACAGTCCACCATTATTAGTAAATATACACAATTCTACAGTCCACCATTATTAGTAAATATGCACAATTCCACAGTCCACCATTATTAGTAAATATGCACAATTCTACAGTCCACCATTATCAGTAAATATGCACAATTCTACAGTGCACCTTTATCAGTAAATATGCACAATTCTACAGTCCATATTCAGTGAATTCAGTTCTTGCCATAGCTGTCAACCTTAGCACAAAACCTGGACGAAGCCAATAATGGGGAATACAGTCCCAAAAATAGGGACAAATTTAAAATATTCATCTTATAAACTTAGAAAATTGCTAGAAAAAAGGTTGTGCTACTATGTATTCTGAAGAACATGAAGTTTGAAATTCAAATGCCGGTCAATTCTACTGCGGACAGAACAAAAACAATTTTCAGCAGAGTCGCAGGATTAATACTGCAGACCGTCTTTGTAAAATGGCAGGGCATCAGAGCAAATCCACACAAACACAGGCAGGAGATGCAGACTCCAAACAGAAGCCACCCCAACCAAGAATCAAACCAGAAAACCTATAGCTGTGAGGCAACAATACTACCACCGCACCATCAATTATGCAAGGAATTAAACATTCAGAAACCTGAAGTCTGAAATTCAAATGCCTGTCAATTTTACTGCGGACAGAACAAAACCAATTTTCAGCAGGGATTAAAACTGCAGACACGTCTTTGTAAAATGGCAGGGCACCAGAGCAAATCCACACAAACACATGGAGGAGATGCAGACTCCACACAGAAGCCACCCCAACCAAGAATCAAACCAGAAAACCTATAGCTGTGAGGCAACAATACTACCACTGCACCATCAAATCTGCAAGGAATCAAACATTCAGAAACCTGAAGTCTGAAATTCAAATGCCTGTCAATTTTACTGCGGACAGAACAAAAACAATTTTCAGCAGAGATGCAGGGATTAATACTGCAGACACGTCTTTGCAAAATGGCAGGGCACCAGAGCAAATCCACACAAATACAGGGAGGAGATGCAGACAGAAGCCACCCCAACCAAGAATCAAACCAGAAAACCTATAGCTGTGAGGCAACAATACTACCACTGCACCATCAAATCTGCAAGGAATTAAACATTCAGAAACCTGAAGTCTGAAATTCAAATGCCTGTCAAATTTACTGCGGACAGAACAAAAACAATTTTCAGCAGAGGCAGGGATTAAAACTGCAGACACATCTTTGTAAAATGGCAGGGCACCAGAGCAAATCCACACAAACACAGGCAGGAGATGCAGACTCCACACAGAAGCCACCCCAACCAAGAATCAAACCAGAAAACCTATAGCTGTGAGGCAACAATACTACCACTGCACCATCAAATCTGCAAGGAATTAAACATTCAGAAACCTGAAGTCTGAAATTCAAATGCCTGTCAAATTTACTGGACAGAACAAAACAATTTTCAGCAGAGGCAGGGATTAAAACTGCAGACACATCTTTGTAAAATGGCAGGGCACCAGAGCAAATCCACACAAACACAGGCAGGAGATGCAGACTCCACACAGAAGCCACCCAACCAAGAATCAAACCAGAAAACCTATAGCTGTGAGGCAACAATACTACCACTGCACCATCAAATACGCAGGGAATTAAACATTCAGAAACCCTTAAGTCTGAAATTCAAATGCCTATCAATTTTATTTAACATTTTTAATCAGGACAGTCTGACTTGGAACAAATAAACAAATTTTCAGCGGAGGCCCAGGAAGAAATAATGCAGACATGTCTTTGTAACATGGGAGGCACAAAAGCAAACCCACACAAACACAGGGAGAAGATGCAGACCCCACAAACAAGGAACCCCGGCCAAGAATCAAACCGCAGAACCTGCAGCTGTGAGGCAACAATGCTACTACTACACCATCAAATATCAAGCATTACAACATTTACAAACCACAGATATTATGAGGAACAGATCAGATCAAATATGAGGTAAAAATCTGAAATTTTTTTACAAATGGTGGTGGGTAGGGAACTCAAGTCTTTAACACCTGCATACAGGGTACAGGGTTCAAGCCTGAGGCATTCCCTACCACACCACCATAAGCACCTGGGGCATTTTCACACACACACACACACACACTCCAGTAAAGCACAAGCACCATACACAAAAATAAACATTGTAAATTGAAAGGCACCTTACCTGAATGAATACAACGTCCGTACAATCCATACATCCTCCCGCGCAATACTGAAGACCCGCGAGATCCACATGCTCCTTCCCGACGCCGACGAGATCCCTGAGGCACTGTCCCGAGTCCCTGCTGCTCCTCTTGCAGTCCGGACGCGTCCCATAATCCTGGCGGGTCTGTGCACTGTAAAAGTGCACAGACGCTCCTTGTGTCCCCCTATGGGGACGGCCGGGCTGCCCTGAGCATGCGCATAGACCGATAAGCCGGGACTCGGTCTATGCGCATGCGCGAAGTCCGCGAATTTTAAAAAAATATTTTTTCATTTCTTTTTCTTTCTTTTTTTCTTTTTGAGGGGGCTGCAGTCCGGCAGCCCTATGCCACGAGCCGCCCCTGGGTTAATTAATTATGCACTACAGGATATTGTGGTTCACTATTTCCTGTTTGATTACTATAAATATGTTGTGTGGGCATATGTTAACTGTTTACTTCTGATGAAGCTGTGACATTGGTTACGGTGAAAACGTGCTGTTTTTGAAAATAAATACTGCGTTAAAGGAGATTTCGTTTGTGCTTTTCTGCTTACAGCCTACTAGTCGGTCTCAAGGTTGCCTGCACTTTTTACTTTGGTTCTTCGTGTTTCAATTAGTCTGTTTTTTGTGCTTATGGAAGCAGGCATTCCTGTCAGTCCGGCTAGTCCGAACCTTTTTGGGACAGTTAACCAACATAGAAAAAATGAAGAAGTGGATTTATTTTCTCTACTAGCCTCGATCTCTCAGAAGATTGAGGCTTTACATGCCCGTATTGATGTTATGGAACAGCGTATTCCATCTACACGAGCAGGGTCCACTGATAGCGCGACACAACGTATTGGGACTTCCGCTTCAGACGGAAGCGGTTTTTCTATCCCAGCAGCTCAACCTCCTTTGGCATTACCGTCGGGTGATGCTAACCAGTCTAGTGGGACTGTGCTTTCTACCACTGATACAGCGGGAATAAGCGGAGGTATACCTGCAGTTTTTTCTTCTCAATTGAGAGCAAGTGCAACTAATAATAACTATGCCTTAGCTGTAACGGCAGCTACTAATCCTGAATGCCAGCCCGCTTCTTGTATCCATTCGAGAACCCATGACGTTCCTACAGTAGGAGAGCGCCTACCTCTAGAAGCATGGATTAACAAGGAAAATCCATTTACTTTTTTTACATCTGAAATGGACAGACTTAATGCCCAAGATGAACAGAGGGTTCCTACTGATTCTACTACTATGAATGAACGCCTTAAGGTATTTGACTCAAAGCTTCTTGTTCTAAAAAAATTGCAATTAGAAGCTGCATACTTTAGGCAATGCATTCAGGAGGGCCTGATTCCTAAAGGCTTAAGGAATAATTTTAAGCCTTCTGGACTATTGTTGGACAATAACTACTTATTGGAACTTAAGAGTTTGTTTCAAGAGCAAGGTTTACAATTGTTGCATGTTATTGTTAAACATTATGATTCTAAGATTGCTTCACTTATTACTGATATTAATTTGATTGATATGGAAGTTAAATCTAATCTCTTGTTTACGCAATTTAAATATGACTATGACCGCATTTTTGTGAGCATAGATTCTTTTCTTGTTAAGTTAAAAATTAACAAAAACAAGAAATTGGTCAGGGACAGAACAGCATACCAGACGAATAAGGCTTACCCCAATTTACTTCATGAAGCTATTGTAGATTCTTTTGTAAATAGTAATGAGCCTTCTACATCGTTGTTAGCTGATCCTGTCTCAGGATCTGAAAACATAGAACACCAGGGTCCTCAATCTTTCCAAGAGGTGAGAAGAAGTAACAGGATAAAAAATTCCTATAAAGGTCCCAATTTTATTAATAAGGGAACCAATGGGAATGGTAGTCAACAAAATCAAGGTACAGGTACGGTCCCTAAGGCTAATGCTTTTTTAGGACAACAGAGGCAGAAGAAAGGCTCCAACTCGAACCGGAGGAACTAATACTAGATCCAGCTCTTAGTTCCTCTTCTAATGCCTCTAATCCTTTACCTAGATTACACACTAATCACAAAAAAGACTTTATCATCTACAATTTTTCCTCATTGGAATTTGATTCTGACCTCATTGAACTGTTAGCTCTTGGTTTTACCTTTGTGCCTAGTTCTTATGGTAGCGTAGCTAAAGTTCTTATGGAGTTAAAGTGTTTCACTAGGAAGCTGAATTTAAGGTTATTATTTAATAACGAACCTGCTAATATTGGCAATAAACTTAAACTTCCCAGTGTGTATAATCCACCCCTTCAACCTAATTTACTTCTTTTCGAACAAATGTGTGAGATTGATTTAAGACACATTTTTGCAATGCAGAATAGAAATAATGCCACTTTCAATATTTCTTTACAACAACGTCAATGGTTAAAAACTTTAAAATCTCTTCCCATTAGATTTTTAAAACCAGACAAAGGTGGTGGATTGGTTGTGTTCGATGACTACCAATATAAACAAAGAATGTTATATGTTCTTGATTCACCAACTTATGTGATTTCCTCTATTAATGAGGTTAACACAACCCAAGGACGCATTCGGGGTTATTTTCGTGACTTGTTTCTAGCAGGTAAAATCGATTTAGATACATACAATTATATTGATATTGTATCTCCCAAATCTCCTGTTATGTTCGGGTTGCCAAAAATCCATAAAAATCAAAACAACCCCCCTATGCGAGCTTTAATCGATGGTAGGTCATCAATGACGTATCCATGTTCTAAACTTGTAGACAATATTTTGTCTAAATACGTCAAGAAGATCCCTACCATTTGTAAGGATTCATGGTCCTTCCTGAATGACATTAATAGTATAAAATTTGATGGCAATTTGAACTTTTTGACAATCGATGTTATCGATTTATACACATCCATCCCTCATAATGAGGCTGTTGAATGGACTGAATTGTTTCTTAAGGAGCTAGGAGCATCCCACATTGATATTGAAGTTGTTACTGAACTCCTGGGTATAGTACTTTCTTGCAACTATTTCCTTTTTGACCAGCAGTTCTATTTACAAAAGTGTGGGGTTGCTATGGGCTCCCCTTGTGGGGCAAGCCTAGCCAATTTATTTGTGGCTTTTTGGGAAAAACATTTTCTACTGTCCAACCAGAATCTGGTGAAGAATGTTAGATACTACACCAGATTCTTGGATGACATTTTCATTTTATTCAATGGTAATGAAGAAGAAGCGGCTTTGTTTGTAGAATGTTTAAATTCTACTACAGATTGCTTAAAGTTTACATTTAACTTTTCCAGCATGGAAGCCAATTATTTGGATGTTAAATTAATGAAAGATGTTGATAAAGGTATTTATTGCTCTAAGATTTACAGAAAGCCAACTTATTGCAATTCCTTCCTGCACTACAGCAGTTTCCATCCACCTAAACAAAAAAAGTCCATTGTTAAGGGGCAGTTAGTTCGTGCAGGAAGGATGTGCACTACACTTGATGATTTCAGAAACGAATGTGGTTTTCTAAAAGATTTATTTCTGAATCGAGGATATCCTGATACATTGTTTAACAATCTCATATTAGAAGTCGATACAAAACATCTAAGAGGTACCTATAGACCATTACTGGATCAAGAAAACAATAGGCTGACATCTGTAAATAATGAATGTACCATCCAGGATGACACGGGAAGCACATTGGGACAAATGAAAAACTTTTCTTTGAGTTTTATTACTCAGTACACTTTACATTCCCCTGACATATGGGCTTCTTTGCTAAAGAACTGGCCTTTGGTAATTAATTCTCCCAACCTGATTGATAAACTTGGAACACGCCCTATTGTTATTTATAAAAGAGGGAGTAACCTTAAGGAACTATTACAGATGAATTCTAATCTGTCAGTTGGCCCGAGATCTAAGGGGTCGTTTAGATGCGGCTTTTGTAATATGTGTAAGTTTATTACATCAGGCAGTTTTTTTAAGATCAGGAATGTTAAGCATTCTATACATTATAAGATCTCTTGTGATTCCAAATCAGTGGTATACCTTGCCCAGTGTAATTGCTGCCCATGTTTTTACATTGGAATGACCAGCCGTAAACTTAAGGAAAGGGTATACCAACACATTTATGCCATAAAAAAACCTCTATTGGAAAATGCCTTGGCAAAACACGTGAATATTAACCCTGGCCATAGTTTTAGTTTCATGGGCATTGACCAGGTAGTGTCAACTATTAGAGGAGGCCCAGTTTCAATTCTGTTAGAAAATGTAGAATTAGCTTGGCAATTGAGTCTGGATTCATTCAGACCACCTGGTCTGAATGAAAATTGTAATATTTCTTGTATTTTAAAATTGAAGAGTTACTTGAGGTAACTGTTTTATATTATGTGAACATATTTCATGTATGCAACCCTACATTATGATAAAAGTTATTGTAAGGTTTTTTATTTTATTTTACTTGTGAATATTAGCATCATTTTTAATTAGGTTAATTAATTATGCACTACAGGATATTGTGGTTCACTATTTCCTGTTTGATTACTATAAATATGTTGTTTGGGCATATGTTAACTGTTTACTTCTGATGAAGCTGTGACATTGGTTACGGCGAAAACGTGCTGTTTTTGAAAATAAATACTGCGTTAAAGGAGATTTCGTTTGTGCTTTTCTGCTTACAGCCTACTAGTCGGTCTCAAGGTTGCCTGCACTTTTTACTTTGGTTCTTCGTGTTTCAATTAGTCTGTTTTTTGTAAATATATCCATATATATATCTATATATCTATGCACACACACACATATATATGTATATATACATGTATATATACACATACATGTAAACATCCATTGCTGTACATATAGCTGCACATATAGGCACATATACTGCCCACCTTTCATGGTGGGGATGTCAATTATGCAACAGTTGTGAGACATACGGTTATGTAATACTATTGCACAATGTTGTGCATAATGCATTCTGCTGTCCTCAGGCCGTATAGCTGTTGCAGGCCTCACTGCCTGTAGCTCAGTCTCACACCGTTTAATACCAATTGACATATACCGGCACTGCTTGCTTTCTGCAATGCCACACACTACAACCTGCATACATATGTGCACATAACAGCCTTCAACAACATACTTATGTCCAGCCTTCACTAACAGTTGCAGTAGGTCCCTTGCCCTATGCAAATGTGCATGTACATATAGATACGGACTGCTGCCACATATGGATGATTCACAGTATGTAGAGTACCCTTCAGACACATCTTTCGGATGTCACCAAATACATATCTGTTGCATACCTTACCTTTGTATTCCTCACTTCCATCTGTTGTAGGTGTTGTTTATTTATTTATTTATTTATTTATTTATTTTTGGTTTTGTTTCCTTTGTGTGTTGCTGTTTGTTTTCAGCGTCTGTCTCCTTCTGCCTGTCTGTGTCTGTCTTTCTCTCTCGCTCATGCTCTCTCTCTCTCCCAGTTGTTGCAATGATATTATTGCATGTGTGGACAGCAGATACAGGCTGCTTTTCTAGGTATCTGCACATGTGCATGTGATGGCCTCTGCACCAATTGGTGCCCACCATTTAGTAATTGCATGCAGCCTGCTGTGTGGTAATTGCAGTTCTCACTGTCATTTCAGGACACTGCTATAAAATGATAGGTTAGGTAGGCATAGCCCTTAGAGTTTTGCAAGGTGGGGACCATGCTTGTTTGCTGTGGACACTGTTGTCTCAATCAGAAGGTTGGTATATGTCTCATATCTGAAGCTGGGTTGTAGCCAGTGAAATGCATGTTGTACTGAAACCTGACTGTTGCTTCTTCCAGTACACTCATCTCAGTGTGTAGGTTTACTCACACCTCCTAATGCTAACACTGGATACATGGGAGTATGTACTTTCTTTTCGAATTAGAGAATTAACTGGCATACAACAGTAGTGATTGCAATGTATTCCTATGGCTTTCCTATTTTCCCTTTACATTCACTCATTGTATTGCATGTTATATTTCTTTCAGCACCAAGTTATTGTATATCTGCTGTGGTGTAGCGGTATTTCATGCAGACTGGTGAATCCGGGACAAGGTCCCGGGTTCGAGACTGATAAGGTTTTTTATTTTTCTGCTGAGCAGTACAAGGGACTTGTCATACAGAGTGACTAAGGCACTTTTAAGCAGTTGTAAGCGGGTTTGTATGGGTTTGTGCGGTGCTTAGCGATGCTAAGCTAAGCTTATCTTAGCTTATTTTATTTTAGCAATACTAAGCCAAGCTTGGCTTAGCTTATCATATCTTAGCAATGTGCACACTGGTGCAAACCTGCTTATTACTGTTTACAAGTGTTCACTCCTGCTAACCCCTGCGCTCATTTCTTTGACACAAAAGTAAATGGGGAGATAGGAATGTGGTGATAAAGGGTGCACAAAGAGGGGAAGACAGTAGGGGAAACCAGCTCGGGATGTACAGGATGGGTGTGGAGAGGGTCCATAGCTGCCCATTTCTTTACCAGCAACAGCTGTGCATGTGCAATACATTAGGAGGGATATTTGAAACCTTCCACCCCTGAGAGAGGGGTGAGGACAACTAAGTGTGTTGTACTACCAATTATGAATATCAGGCACATGCACTGTTTGTGAACTGCTACACTGTCATTAGTATGTTACTCACTTCTGAACAGTTTGTGGTTTGTTTGTGTTGACATTAGCACAGTCTTCTCAGGACAACTGGACATATTTCACTACTGTGTATGCCTGCCTACACCCTTGGTTGTGCCTGACTACATGGGTATATAGTACCTTTGGGTAGGGGTGCAGAAGTGCAGACTGCATTATTTATTATTGTGTGATGTTTATCTTACTGAACATGCAGAGTTGCTGTGTACCTGTACGTCTATAAAGGCTAGTAGTCTGTCTGAGTAGCTCCCACCTGTGGACATATCCAGATGGTAGACAGAGGTCAGCCTAGTATTCTTTGACTGTGCACCACAGCAGTCTTTTTAGCACCTGAACAATGGCATTGTCACAGGTGGTTCTAGCAGTACATGGCTACATTCTTTGATATTTCTGTGTTGTACTTCTACATAAGGGCATGCTTGTGGGATTCATTCTACAGCTATTTGCAGAGTGTGTAACAGCAGACAAGCTGATATGCCTGTGTGTTTCTGACTCTTCCAGGCATCAGATACTCCCATGTATATATTTGAACAGCCTCAGGGAAAGGTACCTATAACTGGGAAACACCTGTGATATATTTCAGACATTTTGCAGTTCAGACTTTGGGGGTTCAGAGCATATGTATTACTACACCTTTTCTGATGTGCAAGCAGTGTCTACTCTCACTTATTGACATTTGGCATTAAGTGAGATTCCCCACCTTTCTGCCTACTGTTAGTACATTTCACAGGGAGTCAGAGGGGCACAGCTAACATTTGTTTACAAATCAGGGTCGTCACTGTAGAGCAGTCACTGTTGGGAGGTCTAGCCTGTGACCTATGCAAATATGCCAGTGTTTATCCTGCTCTGATACTGTGTGGGGTTTGTAAGGTGCTACTGTAACATTAATCCCTACTAGCATGGCTGATTCTCTTTTCACAGTCATGTCATGCAATTTCACAACACCTGCTGGTTAAGGCCCACAGAACAAGATTTGTGTTATGCCATTCATATTTTCCCTTTACATTCACTCATGGTAATGCATGATATATTGCTTTCAGCACTAGCTTATTGTATACCTGCTGTGGTGTAGTGGTACTTCATGCAAACTGGTGAGTCCAAGGTTCTGGGTTTGAGACTGACAAGGGTATTTTATTTTGCTGCTGAGCAGTACAAGGGCCTTGTCAAACAGAGTGACTAAGGCAATTTTAAGCAGTTGTAAGTGGGTTTGCGTGGGTTTGCGTGACGCTTAGCAATGCTTAGCTAAGTGCACACAAGCTCACACTCGCGCACCCCTGCTAACTACTGATTAAAAGTGCTAACTCCCGCTAACCCCTGCGCTAATTTCTTTTAAAGAAAAGAAAATGGGGAGATAGGACAGTGGTGAAAAAGGGGGCACAAAGAGGGAAAGACACTAGGGAAACCAGCTCAGGATGTGCAGGATGGGTGTAGGGAAGGTCCATAGCTGCCCATTTCTTTACCAGCAACAGCTGTGCATATGTTTGAAATTTGATGTGAAATTTGAAGCCTTCCAACCTTGAGAGAGGGGTGAGGACAACAAAATATGTTGTACTGCCAATTAGAAATATCAGTTTACATGTCCAGCGGACATGTGTGCGAATTGGGCAGCTATGTATGGGGCGTAATTTTTTTCTGCAAACAGATTGCCCTTTTTTTTATTTATTTTTTTCAGGTAAGAGTGGAATGTGAGGTAGAGGGAATAGGTTTATTTGGGGTAGTAGGTTGGGGAGGTAAACAGACAAGACAAACAAGACTCATACAGGGGTGGAGTTTGACACATGGGGTGGGTGAACACAATTGACGGGGAAGGATGTTTGGAAATCACAAGCCCATGAGCCCACAGATAGTAACAGTGGAACTGAGATCCCCACCCATGGACAGTCACCACTGCACCTTCACAGCCCCGAGGGTGGCTGTGCTGAGGGCTGTGTAGGATGGGCAGGCTCACCCGAGAGATGCGCCACTCTTGCCTCGAGCTGGCGTAGGGGATCAGCGACTGAACGTTGGATCTCCCTACGCACCACATCCCGGACCCTAACAAGAGTGACAGGTGGGCACTCCACCACCCACGCTTGCACGGGGGGAATGAGCCCCATCCCCTGCAGTGCTTCCACCTGAAGGTGGCACAGGACCAACGGAGGAGGGGAGCCCGGGCTGGGCACCAGAGCCGCCGGTGCCAGGTGCACTCGCAAACTGAGGAGGGACAGGTGGGTCTGCTGGGACCGACCTTCCCATACATTCTCTGATTAGGTGTGTTTAATTACAACATAAACAACTGCATTACAGATTAGAAATACAACCCAACACAGGGTCAAAGAGATAACAGGTAAAATATTCCAACCACTGCACCTCAAGTCACCAATGCCACGAATGTCTGGTCTAAAAAAATTTTTATTCAAGACTGAGCGCTTTCACCATCAATATGGCATCATCAGACTGATGATGCCATATTGATGGTGAAAGCGCTCAGTCTTGAATAAAAAAATTTTTAGACCAGACATTCGTGGCATTGGTGACTTGAGGTGCAGTGGTTGGAATATTTTACCTGCATTACAGATTAGTTGTAACAGCATGCAGTAATATTCCCATTAACCCAACACACCAAGGTTCCAACAGTTGAACAGCAAGCATAACACATGCATATATTGAATGACAGTGGATATTCCAACAGCATGCAGGGATGTTTGCTAGCAACAGGCCACCATGAACGTGGTGTTTGAACAGGGCACATGCATCAACATCAATGCAAATATTTATAAAACAATAGGACATATGTCCCAACAAATATTTAAGGTTACACTTACCCATTGAGGTGTGGAATTGCATGGTTTATGCACATACGGTAGGGTGTAGAAAAAACCTCGGTTAACATCTTATAATGATCTTTTAGTCTACACTACATTCCCAGTGACTGCAAGTATATATCCCCTACCTGTATTATTACACTTGCCACCATAAATTAGGTTGTGTCATGGGTTTGGCTAGTTCAATATATGCTTGACCTATATCTGACATACTAACTGTCCAGGATGCAGATGTTATTGCTACATATTTCTTGTTTGCATTTATATTTCTTTATCTACATATCTGGGATGTTTTCACTTGACATTTTCACTTCAATTTGTACAGAACCCTGCATTTCTTGGCACACACTCACATTTCTGCTGAATAATTACATGCTACATGTGTGCCAGATTTACTTATTCATGCCAGCCAGTAACTGACTATTGTGGACTGTATATATGTTTCACAGCTACTAGCACTTCCATCACCCATTTTATATGGGACTGCATAACTCTGGGTTGCCAGCACATTTTCAAACAGTACTATTTGTATAATGCACGGGTACAACAACATTTCAGACTCTGTGACACAGGCACACTCTGGGTTTTAGACCTTTATTAATGACATTGCACATTTTTCCACAGGCTCACTCCTTTATTTGTTTTAACGGTGTTTATGGCAGACATGTTCACGACATATTATACCTTTATTAATAGGTTAGAACAATCTTTTTTCAGGCTCACTCACTTATGTTATATGACAGTGTCTGCAGAGATATTATTCCAGACATATGTTACCTTTCTTAATGGGTTACTACACTCTTTTTTTGCCTCACTCACGTTTTTATCTGACAGTACATGCAGAGGACTTATTCAGGCAATTCTATGGCTGTTTTATTGCACTACAACACTTTCTTTCACGCTCTCTCCCATATTTTATATAACAATACATGCAGAATAATCACTAACTTGCCTGTTGGCGCAGTCTTAGCAGCCTATCAGCATAGGCTTACTGATTCGTAGCACGGTCACCTGCAGCTGTAAAATAAATGAAGGGATATTGAGACATACCTATCTGTTATACATACTCCATTATCAATTCTTACATACTGCATTCCATGGCTACATACTCAGTTGTGGGGCATTCTGCATCCCACTGGCCTCCTGTATCCACTGGTTCAGGTGGTCCTGCTTTCGTCTCTTCAGGTCTGCATGGTGGTGATGGACCTGCTCACCAGTCCGAGGAACGCCTGTGGCACTGGTGAGGTCACGAGCTAACCAGTTCCAAGCCTCTGCCTTGTACTCCATCCCTTGGAACTGGCCCTGCAGGAGTCTTGACTCGTGACAGTGGGCAAGGAGCCAAACCATGTATTTCGACTCCTCGATGCCCCAACTTTGCACTCGGAAGCGTGAACCCTCTCCTGCACCTGCAATTCTGACTGCAAATGTGAGCTACAATCAGTTATGGCGAGTATTCCTGCCTATGGGGCTTAAATATGCCGCATTCCCTGCACTTTTTTGTGATTGGCCATTTTGTAAAATTCTCGGCTGACTCCAGACCTGCTTAGTAATGGTTAAACTACCACTCGTAAGTTTATGAATGTTAATAGTGGCTGCTTCCTCTATGTTTTCATGGCTTCGTGGTTCTGTACTTTGATTATGATGCACAGGGTCCTGGGTTCAAACCTTGTCATTCTTTTATTTTAATACTGTCTAGACAGGCTAGGGGGTGTGGCTGCATTTAAGCAACTTAGCTCTACATTGCTCCATGGTGCCCTATGGTGCCCTGGTTGGCGAGGCGCTCACGTCCGCGCAAACACATTGTGCTGGGTAAAGCACTTTTAAACTTTGGGCAACTCTGTTGCGCTAGGCAAAGTGCTATTAAACTATGGGCAACTCTGTTTAGCTGGGTAAAGTGCTATTAAACTATGGGCAACTCTGTTTAGCTGGGTAAAGTGCTATTAGACTATGGGCACCTCTGTTTAGCTGGGTAAAGCACTATTAAACTATGGGCACCTGTGTTTAGCTGTGTAAAGCATTGCTTAACAGCAGGCTATTTTATATCTGGGTCCTTTAAAAATATTTAGTTTGTTCACTGTTACATTGGCCATGTCACTGCTTTTAATAAAATTTTAATCATATATGTCTGGTATTATTTCAAATATTGATTTAAAACATAAATAAGAAGAGGAGTGGTGGGACTCAAACTGTGAATGCCTTCTCTTTGTGCATACACTCTACCATTACGCTATTGCAGTTTGGTGTGCATAAACATTCTTTCTTACGCTCTTCCATGTCAGAATTGCTAACTCTAGCTAAGCAATGGGCACACCCATGCACACACGCTCAAATACGGGCAGCTATATCATGGATTTACAAAAAATATATATAATTATTTACTTTATATAAGTGTGATGGGGGTTTACAGTGTCAGGGTGTGTGGTGTTGGGTGCAAGTACATTTGAGCGAACTCGCTCTTGTGTGTTGAAATTATGCTTTCTAAAACCTTGCAGTGGCATGCACATTTAGACTGCTCGGCAGTCGGACATGCCCCCTGCTTTCCTACTCAGTCCGTGTAAGAGTTACGGTTGAGTCAGCATGCCCTCATGAATATTCATGGCATGCTGACGTCAAACCATTCAACTGCAGCCTCCGAGTAAGACTTATTAAGTCTTACACGGAGGATTAGTGAATCCGGGGGGTATGTATGTTGATTTCCAGTATAAATATTGTGTGTGCTATATAACCCTCCTTCTGTGAAAGAAAAGTACCCTGTTTTACATACCTGAGTTAATGTGAAAACGCTCATGTGTCATCTATTTTCAAAAAATATAGATAAAGATTCCAGTAGTTAGTTACCTTTGTTTTAAAATTCCAAGCAGTAAAATTGGTCCTTTTAAAGTAATGTTAAAACAATTCATATCATAGTAGATGCTTTGAGAGATTTGGCTGTAACAGTATCAGTCTTTTGCTTCTTCTTTTTGACATCTGTCCAGACATTTGTTTCTTTTTTTCACTTGAGGGAAGATGATATCCAATCCATATTGTCTGGTAAAGTAATCACATTATTAGTTTTAATAAATGAAGAGGCTTCCTCTAAGTCAATAAAAGTCCTCATCTCATTGGCATACAGTATTCTTATCTTAGCGGGATATGCAAGTTGTGCCTTGATGCTATTTTGTTTCAGAAACTTTATCATTGGCCACACTTTTTTCCTTTGTTCCATTATTCTAGATGAATAGTTGTTATCAAATCTTATCAGGCTCTGTTTATATTTTAGAAGTGCCTTCCTCCAAGCAGATCTTAAAATCAGTTCCTTGTCCAAGTATGAAAGAAATTTGAAAATTACTGACCTAGGAGGAGAGTTTGAGTTAGTGGCCGGTTTCCCAAGAGCTCTGTATGCCCTTTCAATGCCAATGGAAAGTCCTTCTTTTAAATTTAAAAGCTCAGAGGGATCCAGCTTAATAAAAAGGAAATAATATCCTCACCTTCTGTGTTTTAAGGTAATCAGAAAATCCTGAAGTTATTTCTCCTCTCTCTATTTTCCAAGTCATCTACTTTATTAACCAACCAAATGTTTTGTTTAAGAAGCAGTTCTTTCTGTGTTTCATAGGTTCATAGGTTCATAAGTAGGTACTAGGCTATTAGCCCTAGCGCCTATAAAAGCCTAGCCAAAAAGATACCCTGGCTTTCGCCACTCAAGAAAATTATTTTCCTGTGCCCCTGTCGAGCAGAGCCACAGAAGTGATCTCTGGGATGAATTTCCTATTTCCCATCCAATCATCAAGATTTTTCTTGAAGAGTGCTAATGAGCAGCTCTGTTTGACATAGATAGGTAGTCTGTTCCAGAGTTTGGGAAGTCTCTGGGACAGGAATCTATCCCTCCAGCATGTTCTGTTTATTGTGGTGACAAGGTTTAGGTCCCTAGAGCATGTAGCTCGGAGGAATTGGGATTTCTTTAAGTGGTGCATGTCCAACAGCTCTGGGTTTGACATAGCTTTGAATGTTAGACAGAGATTGCTTTTGAGTAAGCGATATGCAATGGAGTAAAGCTGGAGTTTTTTGAGACGGTCTGCGTAGGGCACCTGTTTGAGGCCAGTAATCCTCTTTGTGAGGTATTTCTGTGGCCTTTCCAGTTTTTGTAGATGTCTTGTGAGGTACATACAAAAAGGGGCATTGTACTCTGTAATGGGTCTAATGAATGATGAGTAGAGGGTAATAATGACCTCCTTTTTTCTGGATGAGAAACCTTTTGTGATGAGGTGAGCCACGTAGAAGGATTTCCTGACCACTGTGGCGATGTGATTATCAAAGGAGAAACTACTGTCCACCTGTGTCCCAAGGACTCTTATCACACTTTCAGCATTAAGTGGACTACCACTTATGTGGTAGTTCATGGGTACAGAGTTTTTACCAAAGGGGATGACAATACACATTTTGGCATTGAGCTTCAGGCCATGGCTTTGACACCATGCATCTGTCTCAGTGAGACCCTTTTGTAGTATGTCCACATCGTTAGGAGTTTTGATTATGGCTCCTAGTTTACAGTAATCTGCAAACTTTGTTAGCCAAAGATCTTCTATGTTAGTCTGTACTTCAGAGAAGTAGACACCAAACAGGAAAGAACCCAGGACTGAACCCTGTGGTACTCCACTTGTCATTGGTCTGAAGTTGGATTTGGAGTCTGCTACTTTCAGAGTGTGGGTTCTGTCCGTGAGCCAGTTGGCAACCCATCTTGTGAAATAGGGATTTATACCTAGTTTAATGAGCTTATCTTTAATTCCAGAGTGGGGGATGGTGTAGAAAGCCTTGGCGAAATCTAGATACGCTGTGTGAACCACCTTACCCTCATCTATGGCTTTGGTGACTGCTTGAAAGAAGTCAATCAGGTTTAGGAAACACAATCTGCCTTTTACAAACCCGAACTGGGTAGGGTCCAGAGTTTGGAGATTACCGATGTCTTTGTTAATGAGTTCCATGATGATATGTTCCATATCCTTGCAGACTAGGCTTGTCAGGCTAATGGGGCGGTAGTTCCCAGTGTCTGTCGTGGCTCCCCCTTTGTGGAGTGGGATAACCATCGCGGTTCACCATTCAGTGGGCACAAAGTCTGAGGTGAGGCTATGACTGAACATGGTACTTAGGTAGGGTGCCAGTTCATTCTGTAGTTCATGTAGAACGCAGCCTGGGATATTGTCAGGTCCCATGGATGCTGTGGTCTTGGCTTTCGAGAGTGTGTTTTTTACCTGTGCAGCCATGATTACAGGAACTTTGCATTCTTCCGGTACAGAGATGGGCCCTCTAAGGGGTGAGAGGGGGCTAAAGTTAGCACTGAACCTATCTGCCAGGATGTTGGCAATATCAGTTGGTTCGGTATATTTAGTGCCATTATGCTGTAATGCAGAGCAGATCTGAGTGTTGCCATTGAGATTCTTGACATAGCTATAGAATGCTTTGTGATTGTCTTTAGAGTCAGTGGCAATTTTGTTTTTGAATCTAGCTTTGGAGGATTTTATGAGGGATCTCAGCTTCTTACTGAAGTTGACCAGGGAGTTCCTCCAGTCATGGGATTTTACTCTTTTATGCAACAGTTTCTTTCTTCTGTTGTAGAGTTTGTTTATGGCAGAGGACCACCAGATTGGCTTTCTTTTTTTGGAGGATAACATCTTGGTTCTATTAGGGATAGCATGATCCAGCCACTCGTGTAAGTGCTTATAAAGTGCATTTGTGTAGGATTCAGCAATCGTACCTCTATTGTCCATATGCATGTGTGTCATGAAGTTTGCCACTTCTGTCTTAAGAAGTGTGAAGTTGGCTTTGGAGAATTTTTTTACGGTAGTTTCCCTAATTCGGTGTGGGGGTGGGATGTGGTTGTCTAGGGTGATTAGCTTGTGGTTGGATCTGACCAACAAGGAATTGACTTCTGGTGTGGAACACTGGGTTGCCCATGTTGGTAATGACCAGGTCTAGGATATTGCTGGCCCTGGTGGGGGTGTGAGTAAGTTGATCCAAGGCATTGGAATTTATGAATTCCTGAAAACGTTGAGCAAAAGAGTTGGTACATGAGTAGTTTTCCGAGTTAATGGTGGAGTAGTTGAAATTGCCCATTATTAAGGTGTTGGGTTGTACTCTAATACTTTCCAGTGTATCAAGAAATGAGGAGTGGGAATCCTGGGGCATGGTGGGGGGGTCGGTAGCAACCTACAATTTGGATTGCGGTCTTGCCCTGAGTCAGTTGCACTTGGATAATCTCGGATGCATTATGCTGTGCAACTAGCCTGGAGGTGTGGATATCCTTAATGAATATGGGCACACATTCACCTTTAGTGCTTCGTTCCGGGTTAGGTGGCCAAAAGGTGTGGTATGAATTATAGCCTGGTAACACAGGGGTGCTCTCTGGAGCTTTGAACCAGGTCTCTGTCACTGCACAGATGTCAATGTTCTCCATTTTAAGGAGTGCCTCGAGTGAGTGTATTTTTAGGTTTAGACTTCAAGCATTGAGTAGCATTACCCTCAGATTTTGCTTGCTTGTACCTGTTACGGTGGTGAATTTGTCATTTGAACCTTGCCTAAAAAGGGCACTATAGGGGTGGCAAGAGCCTTAGCTAGTATCCAGAATCCCAAGGGTGACAGGTGCAGGCCATCTCTGGCAAAGTATCGTGGTCTGCCGATCATGTCGCCTCAGGCAGACAAATACTGGATGCCCTTAGAATGACACCAGAAGCTTAGCCAATTGTTGAAGTCAATCAATTTGTCCTTGTACTGTGGTATCATTCTGGGTGATGGCAGGATGCTACTCAGGGCTAGGGTCATACCTGCCTGGGCTACAAGATTAGAGAGCTCCTCCATGTCTCTTTTCATGTAGTCCAGGGAGGTACATTTCAGGTCATTCACACCAACATGGACAATGACAGTGTCATATTTGTACTTGTTGTGGAGTGACCTGAGTGCGTGCATTATGTTGCAAACCCTGGCACCTGACAGGCAGCTGACAGTAACTTTCTCCTTGTATAGCCTGGTGAGTGGAACATCAGTGAGCCTGACTATAGAGTCATCTATGACTAGAGTGTTGGGTACGTTGTTATGCCTTATGGGCTGTGGTTGAGTAGCACACTGAGTTTGTGTGCTATGTGTCATTTGGATTGTGTTGGGGGTGGAGTATGCTTGCGTTTCTGCTTTGGAGGTCCCTGATGCTTGGGCAGGTTTTTATTGAGATCCTCTGCGAATGTAGGTATGTGTTTTGTGTTTTTATGTGTGTGTTTTGATGGTGTAGGTTTTGAGGGACTATGTGATGAATGTGGTGTGGTGCAAGTGTTTAGCTTCTCCTTTTGACTGTCTAGTCCAGTCTTGGGTGAAGAGAGCTTTTCTTCCAGTTTGGCAATATAAGTACATCTCTCACAGGTTATAGTGTTGGGTGGTAGGAGGAGAGGATTGTCTGAGTACATGAGGCAATTGCTGCATTGCCCCAAGATGCCCAGATTCATCAGTTAGACAGGAGAAGTCACCAGTAGCTGACCCTTAGACATGCCTGGATAGGTGCTTATTTTTTCAGTACTAAA
The DNA here is from genome assembly GCF_019279795.1 of Protopterus annectens. Lineage (NCBI taxonomy): Eukaryota > Metazoa > Chordata > Ceratodontiformes > Protopteridae > Protopterus > Protopterus annectens. The sequence goes on from NC_056737.1 coordinate 1,433,888,030, forward strand.
AACTGATTTCTTCTAGACAAGTGAGGAAAGTTGAGTGCTTTAGTAATTTGCAGCTTATTTAGTGCTTACAAAGATTTCTGAACAAGTGCTGAGTTCAAAGAAACAGATCTGAGTGCTGAAACTAGAAAACTGGCTAGTTCTAAGAAACAAAATTAAGCTAGAAGGATTCCCTCCAACAAAGAAAGGATTGGGGTCTCAGAAGCCTACAAACAGTCTAAACCACTTACAGGAATGCAGGAAACAAGCTTCATTTTTTTTCTTTCACAGGTGCTCTCTTTGTACACAGTAGGAGTGCATGAAATCAGAATATGATCTCACTGCACTCAGTTGAGTGAGCAAATGAGATGGGCCCAGAAAGAGTATCCAAACACAAATTTACAAGAGGGGTGGGCAGTTTCAAAGCCACCAGGATTAACACCAAAACAAAACCAGGGAGGGTGGGTGAGGAACTAACTGAATAAACAGAGTCAAAACTTCCAGTTCAGTTAATATTCAATGCAACACAAATAAATCAATTAAAATGCTGTATTATTTGAAAAAAGTGCAGATAAAAGGTACTTAAATTCTCTTATATGTCCAGTTGAATACAGCTAGATCTTAGCTGGCCAAAGCTCAGGTTTTAAGCAGAAAATATTCCAAAATGTACCACTTAAATAAGCAGTAACAGAATATGAATGAATGAGTTTACCCCGACTGCAATTACTGGGCTAGATTCACGAAGGCTTGCACGGAGTCTAAGAGTAGATTAAGACTCTATGCAGCCAACATGTCCGCCGAGCGATCCAGGAACGGCTGGTAGGGGCGTGCAACAGAGCTCCTAAAATGACTCTTACATGGACATGGCTAGGATATGCAAATTACCTCATTTGCTGCTGAAATGTATGCAAATGTGGTAAATTTGCGATTCAGGAAACCCTGACCTGTCCGAGTAAGAGTAGTGTTATTTGCAGAAATGTACTCCGTTGACAACTGAGTATGTTTCTGCAAATAGCAAAACGGAGTTGTGACAGCTCCAAAAAAAGGATGCATCCAGTCGAGGAAGCATGCCAATGGCCAAAAATACGGCCAGTGGCAATGTCCATCGATGCAAAAATAAACTAAATTAAAATAATTTTTTTCCCGATCGCCGATGTTTAAGCATAGCGCCACGCAAACGCGGTGCACTGTAAAAAACAGAAAACCAATCATTAAAAAGCATAAATGTGGATTTTATAGTAATTCCTAATATACAATGCAAGGGAATGGCAGCCCAAAGACAACATGGCTACCAAGTAGAGGTTGCTAAGGGGGGAAGCTCAGTCTAAGAGTTGTAACCAAGCATTAGTAGGCAATCCTATGCAAATGAGGGTAAGGATAGTGAATCCCAAGTTTACATAGCAAAAGAGCACAGTCAGTGTAGTGTAGGAGTAGGATAAGGGGTGTAACAGAGTAGAAGATAGGTGACATCATAAGGGGGGTATGTCTGAGAGAAGTGAAGTTCATTGGAGTAGAGTGGCATGTGTCTGCTGTCAGATACTAATCACTGGAAGTGGTGCGTCAACAGGTACCCTAGCTAAAGGCAAGAGATTAAAGGTGTATGCCGTGAACAACAACAAAGTTTCTTGTAGAAATGCCTGCACTGTGTATGCGCACGTGTGCATGCCTGTAAAACTGAGTAAGCCTGTGTGCGTGCGTGTGCGGCTGTGTGCTCGCGATTAAGCTGGAGTAAGCAAATGTAAGGATGTTGAAACCATGTAAGCGCGTTTGTGCCTGTGTGCACACGTGTTAGCAAGAATAAGCAAGTTGTAGTCCATGTAAGCGCATGTGAGCTGGTGTGCACTTGTTTGCGCTTGTTTGCGTGGCGCTGCCCCCCTGAGGAAACAGAAAGGGATGAGGAAGCACAGGAAATAGAAGGAAGTTAACCAGGGAGTACTAGCAGAGCTAGCAGGTGAAAACAATCAGAATCAGGCAATTACACAGGCAGGTCAATAGCCCAGCTGAGCCCAGCACTTAAAACTCAGCAAAAAAACATTCCAGTATGTTTTTCTCAGACACACTTCAACACTGCAGTAAGCTAATAGAAGTGAAAACCGAAAAAGCTTTACTGAGACAAAGAAATGCTATGGGCTGCTATTACTGTCATAAGGCGACATATGCAACATGCTGAGGGTGATGACAATGTAAATGCTGCTGAGCAACCCACAGTGAGGAGAAGGAGAAGAGTGTACAGGCCTAGGGTAACCTAGCAGGGGCTACTTGAGCTGGAGATAGTGGAGCACTATAGAGTGGACAGAGACCTCATGCAGCAAATTGTTGAGGGGGAACCAATCCCAGTGGAAACCAAGGTATGTGTTGGCCTAAGAATATTAGCAACAGGTACCTTCCAGAGACCAACTGGTGATATGATGGGGATTTCACAGGCATCAGCATCCAGGGTACTGCACCAGTTCATGAATGCCATGGCAGCACATGTCGGTGATCATGTATATTTCCCCAATTCCCATGATGTATTGGCCAGCAATATGTGTCTCTTCCAGAAAATAGCGGAATACCCTGAGTTAGTGGGTGCAATAGACTGCACGCACATTCACATCAAAGCACCAGCCGGTGAGCAGGGTAGGGTCTACTATAACCGCAAGGGTTACCCCTCCATTAACTGCCAGGCCATGTGTGATGCCCAGAGCATAATAATGAATGTGTGTGCTGGCTGCCCTGGAAGCTACCATGACTCCCATATCTGGTATCTGACACAGCTGTACCAGACATTTGCCAATGGGGACATCCCTCGTGGTCACCTAGTGGGGGATGCTGGATATGCACTCGAGCCGTGGCTGATAACATCCATCAGAAATGCACACCCACCTGAACAGGAACGCCATAATGAGGCACACGCACAAACACGAAATGGAATCTAGTGTGTGTTTGGGCTGCTCAAGTCACAGTTCCGGTGCCTGGACACATCTGGTGGAGCCTTGCAGTACTCACCAACTACATGTACCCAAATAGTCATGGTATGTGCTATGCTACACAATATGATCCTGTGAAAACAGCTGCAGCAGGAGCAGCATAGGGCCGGGCACAACAGCCCCCCGCTATTGCCAAGGCCATCACAGGCAGAGCATGACTCGGAGGAGGAACAACCTGAGCCTGCCCCAGTAGGCAGAAGGAGGCGTGCCCAGTATGCTTTGACCTTGGCAAAGAGGCAATGCATAGCATATACACCGGCTCAGTACGAACCCTGGAAATGATACCTCTCTCCGACTCGCACATATAGTAAAAGGGATGCCTAACTTGACGCTACCTGTTAACAAACATGTATAGGGAGTGTAAAATGTGCATCCAACATAGGCAGCCCTGCAGCACCACCTGAGGCATGATTGCTATATGTTAAGCAATATAAAGCACTGCTAAACAGCTCTCACCACTATTTAATATACGTAAACAAAATTGCACACACTAAGTAGCACAACTACAGGCAATGTTCAGCAATATTGTGCACTGTCCAGTAATGTTGAGCAACATTGAGCGATGTTGTGCAAGTCTGGTCAAATGTGGGTATAGTTCAGCAAAAGCAGGTTAACATGTTCATATTTGCTTCACTTTTCTTGAAGCAGTCTGTTCTGGCATGTATGAAAATATGAAGCAGTGACAGTCCTCAAACCCAGGATACAGTACACTATTGTCGTAGTACAGAACCACTAAACCATGACAGGATGTCGATGATCAGCTTGTATGAAAAAATGTTGATAACTCAATGCTAAGTGTCTCATGGAAACCTTGCAGCAAGTATAGCATAATCCCTGTCGAGTTAAGACACAAAGGTGAGGCCTGCAGTAATATTAGAACCTGATATTCAACACACATATAGTATAAATGTTAATATTGGTAATGTTCACACACATCAACAAATGTAGTGGTGCTCAGACAGCAACATACCGCAAGGTCAATCTGGGCATGCTCACACACTTAAAATATGAGACAGATGTCAGGCAACAAAACACTGAAAGTCTGAACTGGGCATGCTCACACACATAGGGCAAGTTTGAGTACAGCAGTGGGCCACACATATCCCTCAGTTGCATGTGTCAACCCAGGAACCTCACACTATTCACCAATCTGCCATGTGCACACAGTGATATGACAACAGACACAATATAATAAAGTGAAATCCTGTCACAATCAAATATGTTATGCAGAAACCTAGGTTGTTCATAGGAAGTGGTAAAGTAAAGAAGAAACAAAACCTGCAATCAGTACCATCACTGAACAATGTGCATCCCGAACATTAGCATAGGTTCAGAGGTTGACACTAGGCTATCTGCCCTAGGGTATGTAGAAGCCTAGCCACAGTGTGTTTGTATTTTGCAACCCCACTAGATCAGTAGACTGTGCCTGTTAATAGAACGTCACACAAAAAAAATCTCACATATGTTCATTTCATTCTGCCTCTGTCTAGTAGGGACCCATAACATATCCCAGGACTAAACATACGATCACCCATCCACCTGTGAAGATGTCACCTGTAGGTGGTCAGCGTGGGTCTGTGCGTATGTGGGACTGTGATCACATTCCCGAGTGAGTGGAGCCTTTGTGATGGTAATATGCCCCTCCAGCATGTCCTATTAACATCATTGCTGACGTACCTGTCCCTGGAGCATGCAGCTGTAAGGGACTTTGATATCCTCATATGGAGCCTGTCCATCAATGCTGTGATGGACATGGCTTCAAACAAAAGGCACAGACTGCTTCCAAGTAGGCAGTAAGTAACTGAGGAGAGCTGGGGTCACCATAGCCAAACTGTGCATACCATCTGTGTGAGTCCCTAGATCCACTTGGTTATGTAAATCTGTGTACATTCCAGTTGCTGCAGGTGTTGGGTAAGGTGCATCCAAAATGGGGCATTGTATCCAAGCATGTGCCTGATGACTATAGGGTCACAATGACCCCACCTGATCTGGATGTAAAACTGTATGGGATAAGGTTGGCTAAATAGTAGATGTGTCCAACAACACTGGCAACGTGAATGTCAAAGGTGAGAGTACTAAGTATTCATGTCCCCAAATCACAAATCACACACACTGTACGTGATGTATCATCACCTATGTGGTAATGTGCACGATGTTACTACCAAAGGTGATGACTATGCATCTAAAGGAAGACAGCTGTAGGCCATGGCTCTGGCACCAGTCATCCATCTCTGTGAGACCCTTTCTGAGGATGCTTGTGCCAGCTGTGGAGTCGATTATGGCACACAGTTTGCAGTCATCTGCAAACATGGTCAGCCATATTCCTCCTGTGTTAGCCAGTATGTCTCAGAAATATATACAGAACAAGAGAGGTCCCAGAACTGAGCCCTGTGGGATGCCACGTGTAACTGGTGTATAGTCAGACATGGCACCTGCAACACTGACCATATGTGTGCTATCCATGATCCAGTTAGCAATCCATCTTGTGACATATGTGTAGATATTGAATCCGGTGATCTAATGTATAAAGGCCAAGTGGGGTATTGTGTAGAACTGGTGTGAGAACTCCAGGTAGGCTGTTTGGACAACCCTGTGTACGTCTATGGACCTGTTAACTGTTTAAAGACATCAAACAGCTGCAAGAGGCAAGATATGCCCACAACAAAACCAAATTGTATAGGATCCAGTGACTGTATGTTCGCAATGTGTATGTGTATGTGTTCCATGATGATACACTCCATAGCATAGCAGACCAGGATAGTTAGGCATATATTGGGATAATGTCCAGGGTCCCTTGTGGCACCAGCTCTGTGGACCGGGTACACCGTAGCTGTATGCCATTCCATGGGTACATATCCTGTAGTAACTGTGATACTGAACAGTGACATAATGTGAGTGTGAAGTTTGTCATGAATCTCGTGTATGCCACAGTCCGTGACACCATCTGGTCCCACTGATGCTGTGTTGTCTGCTATGGAGAGGGCAGCACACACATGTTCATCTGTGATGTCAGGGAGGATACACCCTGTTGTGATGGACATGTGCACTGCAGGGGGGATGGTGGGGAAACATTCCCACTGAACCTGTTGTCCAGGATGTTCACAATGTCAGTGGGTTCACTGTATCATTTGTAATTATGCAGTAACTCACAGCATATCTGTGAGTTCCTACCCAGGTCCCTGACATAACTAAATAAGGCCTTGTGATTGTCCATAGTGTCTGTTGCAAGTGTCCGTTAGAAGTGGGCCTTAGATGAATCAACAAGTGATCACAGCTATACCATAGTACTGATCAGAGATGCCTTCCTAGTTGTGATTGTGCTCTATAATGTAGTAGCCTCCTCCTGTCCCTGTATAGCTCATTAATGGCCATGGTCCAGTAGACAGGTCCCCTGACTTTGGAGGAGTGAGTCTTGTAGTTATCTGGGACAGCATAATCCATGCATTCCAGTAGTTGTCCATAGAATGGGCTTGTAAAGTATGAAGTGGTCTGAGCCGGAAACTGTCCCAGGGTCATTGAGGGATACCACCTCAGTTTGTACAAGTTTGACATTTGCTCATGAGACGTATGTCACTGAGATCACATAGGATTTGTGTGTGTGTATGGGATATGTATGTCTAGTGAGATGAATGTATGTTCTGACCTTAACAATGACAGGTATATCTCTGTTGTGGAACATAGAGTCCCCATGTGGGTGATGATCAGGTCCCACATGTTTTAACCCCCTGTGGTTGTGGTGACCAGGTCTGCCATAGCATTTGAGTGTAACAATCCTAGCAACTGTTGTGCGAGGGTGTCAGTGCTTGAGTAGTATACCCAGTCAATGTTTGTGTATTTGAAGTCACACAATATAATGGTGTTTGGTGAGACCTTTACATTCCCCAGTGTTCCCAGGAATAACGAGTGTTGTTCGCAAGTTTGGGAGTGTGGTCTGTAGCAGTCTACAAACTGAAACACAGTTTTGCCCACTCTCAGTTGCACATGTACATTCCCCAATGCTTTGTACACTGCTACCAACCTGGAGGTGTGTGTATGAATGATGTATGTGGATACCCCCCTATTGTTGTTGTCTGGTCTGAGTCTTGTGTCTGAAAACCATGGTATGACTTAAAACCTGTAAGTGCTGCTGTGCTTTTGTGAGCCTGAACCAAGTGTTTTTTACAGCACATATATCAGATTCCATACTGATGTGAGTCCTGAGTGCATGCATTCTGAGGGTTAGACATCAGTTGTTGAGCACCATCACTCTCCGTTTCCTGTACCTCTATGGCTGTGGTTATCTCTTCTGACCCTCGCTTCAAACAGCCACTATGTGTGTGTCAAGAGCCTAAGGCAGTCTGTGAAAGCCTAGGGATGACAGGTGCATGGCGTCCATAGCAAATGTACGTGGCATGTTGAGCATGTAATCCCAGGCTGACAGACACTGGATCCCCCATGAATGACAACAATATGTTAGGCAACTGTTAAAAGTGATCATTTCATCTGTATACTGTGACATAGTACTTGGTGAGGGTAAGATGCTACGCAAGGTCAGGGTCATACTGGCCTGGGCTACATGATCAGAGAGCTCCTCTATGTCTCTTGTCATGCAGTCCAGGGAGGAACGTCTGAGGGTTTACACACCAGGATGGTCAATGATGGAGCCATATTTGTACTTGCAGTGGTCTTACAACAGTGCATGTGTCATGTGGCATATCCTGGCACCCGACACACAGCACAAAGTGATCTTCACCTTGTTCAGCCTGTTGAGTGGGATGTCAGTGTGACTGGCAATTACAATCACCTAATACAAGTGTATGAGGTGTGTTGTGTAGGCCTAAGGGCAGTGACTGTGAGGCACAATGACTTTGTGAACTATGTGATATGTGTGTATAGTTGTGTGTTAGCAGTTGTTTGTGTGTCTGCTTTGGATGTCACTGCTGCTTAGGCAGAGTATATTTAGATGCTCCAAGTATGTCTTTGTGTGTCAATGTATATGGTTTGCTGTTGTCATAGGTCCATGTGCGACTGTATTTGTGGTGTGTGTGGTTACCTTCACCACCTGATAGACTGTGCCAGTCATGGCTTGGGAGAGCTCAGCCTCCTGACTGTCTATACAGTTGCACCTCTCACATATATCTGAGTTTGTTGGTAGGAGGACAGTGTTCCCTGTGTACATAAGGCAGTTGTAACAATGCATCAAAATTCCAATATGCACCAGCTGGACTGGAGTGTACACATGAAACCGACCTTTGGACATGCCAGGATATAATGATGACATACACTGTCGACTGATCACAAAGGATCAGTAGTGTATCAAGTGTGTAAAAGAGTATAACAGGGGTTTAGTGTTCAGGTTTGTTGTTGCTGTGGTAAGATAATCTGCAAAGGAGTACAGACTGAAACATTACACCTCCTTCAGCTATGTCAGAAATATCGATGTACAGTCATATATGCCCTGAGTCAGGGTCAACTGTACCTGACTGACAATGTCGACATCCTGTCAGACAGGCCAATACATACATACCCACCTCCCAGTGACAAAAGGCCCTAACATCATACCAGGAGATATCACATGTAGAATGGGTAAACTGGTCCTCCCAATGCCAAATTAATCCCATCACGTGGATAACATTGTTTCCCATATGTGTCATAAGTGAACAACAGGACAAACAGACACTGCACCCGAACAGTCTGTTGAGCCTCACTCTCTCTACAGGATCTTACACCTTTGAATGTGTTACAGCAACATGTGGCACACCCCACAAGTGATGGTGCACAACACACCATGGGAACTATAGTCCTATAAGCCTATGAAGTCTGAAATGTTAGTCCATGGAGTCCATCATGATTGCAGTCAGGAACAGAGCTATTGTAAACCGACAAACACACAACCCAAACATCTGTGGTATGTTAATGAGCACATCATGTTCCAAAACCTGCTAGATATCTTGCAAGGCAGCCACCCAGGACATACATCACTGACAGGAGCAACACATGCCCCACATAGACTTTGAATAACCCTTTACCAACATCACAGACACATGTTGTATCCACAAAACCAACAATCCGTGCATGAATATGTATTGTCATATGAAGGAATGGTAATTTGTCCACAGCTAGATCACACAAGCTATGAATTGTGTATTCCTGTTCAAGATGTTCACACCTGTTGACCCATAAGGTTCATTCCTGGGATTGCATAACCCTAAGTGCACACACATTACCATGTCCAGTTTGATGATGTCAGCAACCTACAAATATAGCATGTGAATAGAAGCCATGCAATAAAGCATATAGTGCGTCATGTTAATGCGTAGCTCATTAGTATCATAACATAGGTAGGGGTTTGAATCCTGCAATTGCTGCGTGTGTGTGTGTGAGATTGGCTTTGAGGGGAGTGGCCTTTTTGGAGACTGTGGAAACACATTAGGAGTGGTGAATACCTCTTTGCCAAGTGTGATGATGTCAGCATCCTACAAATAGAGCATTGGAAATACATACTCCCAATAAAGCAAATAGTGTGTCATGTTAATGTCTGTCTCACTAGTGTCATAACATAGTTAGTTAGCGGTTTGAATCCTGCAAATGCTGAGTGTTTGTGTGAGATTGGCTTTAAGAGTAGTTGCCTTTTTGGAGACTGTGGAAACACATTAGGAGTGGTGAATACCTCTTTGCCAAGTATGATGATGTCAGCATCCTACAAATAGAGCATTGGAAATGAATGTTCCCAATAAAACAAATAGCGTGTCATGTTAATGCATGTCTCTAGTGTCATAGCATAGTTAGGTAGGGGTTTGAATCCTGCAAATGCTGACTGTGCGTGTAAGATTGTCTTTGAGAGGTGTGGCCATTTTGGAGACTGTGGAAACACATTAGGAGTGGTGAATACCTCTTTGCCAAGTGTGATGATGTCAGCATCCTACAAACAGAGCATTGGAAATGAATGGTCTCAATAAATTAAATAGTGCATCATGTTAATGCATATCTCACCAGTATCATAACATAGTTAGGTAGGGGTTTGAATGGTTTACTATTGAAATGTCGAACGGCACTACATCGACTGTACTATAGTCGAACACAGAAGTTCAAAAATAGTAATGTCGACGACAAAAAAACAGTCTAGGACTGTGTTTTAACATGGGTCGAGGTAGGGGAGATGTTTGTAGTTCTGAATAATACTGAACACCTACCTCGACCCATGTTAAAACCATTCCTAGATTGTTTTTTTGTCATCGACATTACTATTTTTGAACTTCCGTGCTCGACTATAGTACAGTCGATGTAGTGCCGTTCGACATTTCAATAGTAAACCATTTGAATACTGCAAATGCTGAGTGTGCATATGTGAGATTGCCTTTGAAATGAGTGGCCTTTTGGAGATTGTGGAAACACATTAGGAGTGGTGAATACCTCTTTGCCAAGTGTGATGATGTCAGCATCCTACAAATAGAGCATTGGAAATAAATGCTCCCAATAAAGCAAGTTGTGTGTCGTGTTAATGGGTTTTTCACTAGTGCCATAACATAGTTAGGTAGGGGTTTGAATACCGCTGAGTGTGAATGTGTGTCTGTGAGATTGCCTTTGAGAGGAATGGCCTTTTTGGAGACCGTGGAAACACATTAGGAGAGGTGAATACATCTTTGCCAGGTGTGATGATGTCAGTATCCCACAAATACAGCAGTGGAGATTAAAACACCAAGTAAAGCATATAGCGCATCATGTTAATGTATATCTTAATAGCGTCATGACATAGTTAGGTAGAGGTTTGAATCCTACAAATGCTGAGTGTGTGTGTGGTGGTGTATGTCTGTGTGTGTAATCCTATGAGAGTAGTGGCCTTTCTTGAGAATGTGAAAATACATTGAAAGAGGTAAATACCCCTTTTGCTGGATTGATGATGTCAGTATCCCACAATAAAAAGCAGTGGAAATGAAAACCCCCTGTAAAGCATATGGTGCATAGTAGTAATGCATATGTGTCTAGTACCATGACATAGGTAGGTAGGGTTTTGAATCCTGCAATTGTTGAGTGTTTGTGTGTGACACTGTTGAGCAAAGTGTTGTGTATTTTGCTACTACTACTGTATGACATATCAGTAAAACAACAGTATGTGCATTGCACACTGCTGGTATCTATGTGGCAAATACACATATGTACATATGACCTAAATTGGTAACTGTGTGGCCAAGACATATATGTACATGAGACCTCAATTACTTCATAGGTGTGAAGCCTGCTTTCAACACAACTACATCTGTTACCATTGGCAGTTGTTGCTGCACTGTAGTGATCTGTGCCCTAGGTCATCTGTGTCATACACACACACATGACAGTTGCTATAGAATAGTGTGAGTGAGGGTTTATGCCTGGGGCATATTTCAGATGTTCAAACACAACACAGTCTGTCAATAATGGCCATTCATGGTAGGTATACAACAAACCCATGTATATGCATACAGACACCTTATTACTTATGTGATACACTGAGGGACATCAGCATAGCTTTGGGGATGTGGATATCAAAGGACAGATGAAATCACATGTGGCTGTCTGTACACATCGGTACCCCTGCTACACACTGTGTGCTACTACCAATGTGGTGCAATCAGGATACTATGCGTAGCAAATGTGGATGAGTATGCTGTTGTTGGATCATAGCTTCACAACATGTGTTTGTCAACAGGTATGTGTCTGTATGATACCCTCATGGAAGATAGGTGTCTAATCAGGGGAATGCTTTGTAGGCCACTGTATGCATCACCAGATGTGGATGTACATATCCCTAGTGTGTCTGCGTGTACCTAGGATGGACACATGGCAAACAGGAGTGGTCACGGGAATGTGTGGTGGTCATTACCACTGGTAACTGGTATAGTACAAAACAGAAAGATTCTAATGCTACTGTGTATCCTACAGCTGTGTGTCAGTTGTCAAGACATCATGTAACGATTTGTTAAAATCAGGCTGTTGAGGTTATTCCACTTCCAGAATGCTAACCAATGACCGATATCAACAGTATCACCCACAGCATAGTGTCATACCATGTCATACACACGTGTACCCAAGTTCTGACATATGTATAGTGACATGCATATTGGACACCAGTAGGAAATATGAAGTATTAACACTGTGTAGTACAGGGCATATCACCCTTTACACGTGCCCACCATGCACATACATGCAAACAGTGCACCTCCACCATGTTCACAAATGTACACCTTGTAATCTGTACAGCACACATCATAGATGTTACATCCACTCAACAACACATGCTGCCAGTACCACACACATCAGCCAACTGTCACATGTGTGGACAATCCATGTTTGTTATTAACACTGGTGTATACAAAACAAAATTGATAATCATTGCTGAGATGTATCATGCCTGCTCAGATACACCTACAAGGATATCATTACCCATTACTGTTCACAACATGCTAACATTGCTACACTGCTAGTGTGTCACCCTGTGCATCAGCACCATGTTATCCTATTCCTGCATCAATGTCACTGATGACAGGAGGTGGCACCAGTTTCATCATATGCACAGGGTGTGTGGTTGTTTTCCAGAGCCCGACAATGACCCAGCCAATCAACATGTATGTGTGTGTGTGTGTGTGTGTGTGTGTGTGTGTGTGTGTGTGTGTGTGTGTGAGGGACAACAGTACAGTATGGGTCAGTGTTGATGTGATGTGTGTGTGTATGTGTTAGCCCTATGTGTTGTTAGTATGTGTGTGTGTGTCTGCATGCACACAGTACCCCCTTGTGGCTGCCAGTTATGGGAGTTTGTGGAACAGCCGCAGACTGTACCTGCCAGGCTGTACAGATCACTGTCTCCGACCATGGACACAGTACCTGTGTCGGCCAGGGGTGACACGGACTGTATCGGGTACTAAGCCAGACTGAGTACTATCGTCAGAGGCAGAGGGATGTTGACTCGACCCATGTCCCTGCTGGGACTGGCCAGAGCCACGTGCATGTGGTCATCTCAGACGATCTATCAACAGCCCAGCCACAACATTGCTGGGGCTGGTACTGGCACTACGGGAGTGGCTGGCACTTGGTTGTCATCCACGTCGGCTGCCAGCTGAGGATGTTGCTGGCATACGTCCACATCGACGTCCCAGCTGTCCTGCACTGTTCTGGCACATGGACATAACATTGTGGAGGACATCTAGTGTCTCCCCCCAATGTCTATCAATGACATTGGTGTATTTGCGGATGGCACCGGTAAGGTCACGGATACTGCCATTGATCACAGTGTTATGAGCCCTCTGCGCCCTTAGTCCCTGCCTGGTGTACCATTCCATACGTGCCTGTGCGTGCATCACAGACCGGAACATACCTGAGGTTGTGAGACCTGTGCGGGCACGCCTGCCAGGGGCATTATTCCCAGCGATGCTCCCACGAGAACCCCTGGACATATGCCTATGTGGTACCATTCCCTGTATCTGGGCATGGCTGCTGTGTGGGGTTGCATGTGCCATGGATACCACACTTTCCTGGTCAATGCCTACCGTATGCTGTTCCTCACCTAAGGCCATTGGTGTTGAGGGATGTAATGGCAGTGTGTATTTGCGCATAGATGGGGTGGAAAGCTGTGTACTGTCGATTGGTGGACCACTGACAGACCCTGTCAAACATGCCTGTGCCACTACACATGTATCATCATGGTCACTATTAGTGGCAGTGACCTCAGGTACCCCACTGCACCCATCCAACATTACCTCAGCACCTGTGAGAGGGAGACAGGAAGCACACATTACCATCTGTACAGGATGTTCACACACATGCACACATGCACACATGAACAAATGCACACATGAACACATGAACACATGAACACATGAACACATGCACACATGCACACATGAACACATGAACACATGCACACATGCACACATGCACACATGAACACATGAAAACATGAACACATGAACACATGCACACTAATACACTACCCATTCAAGTTGACACACACACACCAACAGCAATATGGAACATAGTCGTTAGTGGTTGATGGTGGAGTACAGTATCACAATACAAAGAGTCCTCTCACACGTGTCAGCATGCAGGATGTGTGTTGCTCGACAGCATGCAGTGCGAGTGTAGAGAGTCCTTCTAGTTAACAGTATACATGTCATTGATGCATGTGTGTTGTTCACTGATTGCCCTCACCATGGGAGACAATGTGTACATGGACACAAGATTACACTGCAAGTCTGAAACACTATCCAATGTCGTGTGCACCATCACTCATAGATATACAAACCATGTCCGGATGCATACAACTGTCAGGTGTCTAACGATGAATGCTATGTGTAGTACTGCAGGTACTGTAACTGGATGTAGTGTAGTACCATGAGCCATCATCAGGCAGCATCATGTGGTCACTCAAGGACACTAATGCATGTCACACTGGCATCTATCTTGCTGTACATGACCTGCACCACTTAGGCTGCATTAAATAGTACACAGACTGTCGTTGCATGGGCATGTCAGGTGTTTACTAGGGAATATTGCCTAACATGACTGTGTTGTGTGTTGATGCATGTCACACTGCCCCATGATAGGGCTCCACCCCCAGGTATAGTATGTGTGCTGTGTTGATGACATATGGGATACTGGAGTATAACCTTACAGCAAGTGTCTACATATGCCATGTGTATCATATTAACACATACTGCATTTGACAAAGTGGTGTATGTTGTGTGCATGTGTATTTATGTCTATACAATGTCCACTACAGTGTACCCCACTTGCTTGTGATGCTCTGTGTGTTGCATGCATATGAGTCAGCTACTCATGTCATTGTGAAGTGCATAGTCACACAGAGAACATGCAGAGCATGCACTATGCATAGGTGCTTAACATGTGTATATGGCCTACAACTCTCCTATGACATGCAGATGTTATATGCTAAATTGACTGTAGCCCACTCACCAGCATGTGTCTCCTGTCTTGCTATCACACCAGAGGGACCTGCAAGGATATGAGACAGTATGTCAGTGTCAACAACTATGGCTTTGCTGCTGTGAGTCTGCAATTATACAGTAGTACATGGAGTGACAGTCACAGGCATACAGATAATGTCCTGAATCATCAGTATTGCATGACACCAGGCACCACATATTCTGCATACACAGTACACATCTGATTAATGCATATTACAACACTTTGGATAACAGTGGTCTACGGATATGCCATGTTACCTGCACGCTCGTTGTCGCTGTGTTGGGTGACTCCGGCCTCCATGATGACACAGGTTTGTTGTAATGGTTGGCCAGGAGCCACCACGCTGAGGAGCAGCTCTTCCACTCTGGTGAGGGGGGATGTGTGGCAGCACCACCACCTGTGGCAAGCTGTTGTCTGTGGACATCGGAGGCATGCTGCCGGACATGTCTGATTAAATCACTGCAGTGATGGCGTACCTGCTCATAAGTCCGGTTATGCATGCCTACATCATTCACCCGATGGACAACATCCTGCCACAGTGCAGTGCGACCATGCTGGTCCTGGCAGGATCTTGAAAACAGTAGATTGTAATGTTGTATGAGTGCATCTCTGATGACATTCTCCTCCTCAGGGGTATATGATGGCTTTCAGTTATGTGCCATAACACTGGAAGACAATTAAACAGTAATTGTGAAAAAGACATGTTGCACACTCAACATTCTAATGTACAGACATCATTGAAATGCCATATATAGCAACCTATTGGCTGTCAGCAGATACACACTTTTAATAACACATATGACTGCTAAGACCACAACTGCCTGACAGTGCCTGGCACATGCTAAATACAAAACCATGTTCTGCACAGCCACAAAGTGAAACCAGTATGTAGGACAATACAACAGTACATGGCACACTGTATGTGACACAATGCAACACCTTGCCACAGTAGGTGTATATGAAGCTAATGCATACAGACATTTGTCATCCATTTAAATCTATGTACAGTACGGTTATGGTACTAGCAGTACACCACACTACTTGTTGATAGCAAACCCCTCAGTAACATATGTGCACATTCACCACTATAGGTGGCATACTGCTGTACTACACTATACATGTTGCTAGATACGCACCTATATCCTGTGACACACATACCACCAAGGACATGTTACAGGCATACCCACACACACATCAGACATACCTACAAGACACAAGGGTATGGCAACCCAGACTACAGTTACCTGTGTACCATACATTACTGTGTGTCAGCACATACATAACCTCATGCCTGAGGTATGTGATGTGTGTGGACTACAGGTAACAAACAAAAGTGTGTTACCAAGCCAAGTGGATATAAACCACACTGTGCAGTTGAGGCATACAACTTCAGGTAGTACTACAGTCCATACGTGACTTGTATTCACTAGTGTTAACAATCAATAAGCATACATGTACTGCTTTATCCTACAAAGGCACACTCCATTCGACAACATGGGACTACATCACAACGTATGCCATAGTGATTTTCAGTGCTGCCAATAGCATATGGACCTTTGGATGGGATTAGAGCTACAACACTACATACCATGGTATACACAGACTCCCAGTAGGCTATCACACATATACACATCATTGATACATTCACATACACATTCTCCATCACACACAGTCAACCTCACATAGCATGTGTTGCAACAGGTACATGTGTGTGTGTATCATGTCCTAGGTAGCTGATAGGCTGTTATCCATAGGGCCTATGGAAGCATAGACATATGGTACCCTGCACTATGATACACATGTAATGTAGGTTCCTGTGACCCTGTCATGCAGAGCCAGAGGGGTGATTACCAGGTTGTGTTTCCTATCTCACATGCAATCATCATGGTTATTGATGGCAACTGCTAATGAGGACCTTCATATGCTGTTGATAGGTGGTTGATTCAACAGTATAGTATGTGTCTGTGATGATGATGTGCCAGTCAAGCATGTTCTGCTTTTTACATTACAAGGTGTTGGGCAGTAGAGTGTGTATCTTGTCTGGTGTTTCATCTGTTTACATGGAGCACGTCCAACACCTGTGGGTTTGCCATAGCTTTGTATGTTGGCCAGGGGTGGCCTCTGGGTAGGCGGTATGCGACACAGTGTACAATTGGTTTGGTAAGACAGCCAGCATAGGGAATCTGTTGTAATCCGGTACCACTCTTTGTGAAGTATGTGTCTGGCATCTACTATTGCTGTGTATGTGTTCTGAGGTACATACCAACAGGGACATTGTACTCTATGATGGGTGTTATGACTGATGAGTGGAGTGGAACCCTGACCTCTGTTTCCATGTATAGCACACATTTACTGATAACATATGGACTGTACTAGTTTTACATGGCTAGTGTGGCACAGTGATCATCATTAGGGACACTACTGTCCACCTGTGTCCCGTAGTCTCTTATCACACCTTCGGTGTTGAGTACACTACCACCTATGTGTTAGTTCATGGGTACAGGGCTTTTAACGACAGGGATGGCAACACATGTACAACAATCAGCTGGGGCGTACATTTCAACATCCACTGGTATACAGATTGATATGCATATCAGCACATATACAGTCCACCTTTCATGGTGGGAATATCAATAATGCTAAGGTTGAGGGGGATACAGTTATGTAATGATATTGCACAGTCTTGTGCAGAATGCATGGAAGGTGTTCTCAGCCCATATATGTTTAGCAGGACCCCATATCTGGGACACTATATACCTAACAAAGCATACCCATGGCATTTGAACAACACATGTCATATGCCAGCACTGTATGATGTCTTGTTTGACACACACTACAACCTACATAGATATATGCACATAACCTGCATCAACATATAAATGTCCGCCTTTCACAAACAGTTGCAGTATGTCCCTTGCTCTATGCACATGTTCAGATGCTCAGAAATCAGACACACATGTATCTCGACATATGTGTATGCCATACAGACACAAGGTCTACAATGTTGTAAGTCCATACACCTCACGGATGACCTGTTGGGCCTTGCTACAGGTAGGACAGTTGTCACATGTGTGCATACAGTAATAGTACAAGGGTATAAATAGCTGCAAATTATACATCACTATGCTAGCCTGCTACAGCAGTTGCCAATGCTAAGCTACACATTATGTGACTATCATGCAAGTCTTACTCTGTGACATCCAAGTTTATGTAGGTGTTTGCAATACTCCCCAAAACTGCCATTAAACGCAGTACTGTACAGACCATAGATAACATGTTCAGATGTTTGACATGTACGGCTGACCTACAACTGTCACACATATGTCCCACTGCACACAGCTTCCCAACAATTTCTCCATGGCAATATTTATGCATGGCATCAGTGCATACATAACTACTGCTACCACATATGCATGTATCAGAGGATCAACAGTACTAACCATAACCATCTACTACCTGCTGGTAACTACAAACTGTTACATACCTGTATGTCCCTTCCGGGTCCATCTGTCTATGTTATTTTTTTTTTTTGGGTACTGAAACATACTGTTTTTTTTCCTGCTTGCTGCTGTTTGCTATGTGCAACTTGCAATGTAATGATTGCATGTGGGGATAACAAGTCCTATCTGCTTTTATAGGTATCTGCACATGTGCATGTGATGCCCTCTGCACCAATTGTTGACCAGCATTTGGTAAATGCATACAGCCTGCTGAGTGATAATTGCAGTACTCACTGTCATAGCAACCCAATGCTATAAATTGCTAAGATATGTAGGCGTAGCCCTTTCAGATATCCAGAGTGGGGCCCATGCTTGTTTGCTGTGGAGACTGTTGTGTAAGTCAGACGGTTGGTATATGTCTTATAAATAAAGCTAGAGGTGTAGACAGTGCTGTACATGTTGTACTCAGACCTGACTGTTGCCACTTCCAGCACTAAGCTATCAGTGTAGAGCTTTACTCACCACTACAAATGCATACACAATATTTATGTGACTATACTGGGAATATTAATGTACTGAATTCTGCAGGGTTATGTTTTTTTACTGTTGACATTACCACAGGGTTCGCAGGACAACTGGACAAGTCCTGTACTGAGTATGCCTACCTACACAGTTGGTAGACCCTAAACACACAAGTATCTTTTAATTGGGGGGGGGGACTTACATACTGAGAGCATTATGCATTAATGTGTGAATATTATCTTACTGGACTTGTAGGATCGGTGTGTACCTGTGTGTTTATCAGGGCAGGTTGTCTGTCTGCATGGTTCCCACCTGTGAACTCACCCAGTTGGTAGCCAGAGGTTACACTGTCATTCTTTGTCTGTGCAACTCACAGGTGTTTTTAGCACTGTTACAATGGCATTGTTATAGTCAGTTGCTACCAGTACATGGCTACACTGGTATCTCTGTGTTATACTCCTACATAAGGGTATGCTTGGGGATGGCCTAAGAAAGCTATTTGCAGAGTGTGTAACAGCAGTATAGCCTATATGCCTGTGTGCTTGGGCCTCTGCCGGGCCTATGGAACAGTCACATACATCTTTGCATGGTGTCATGGATATGTAGTTGAATGTGAGGTACACCTTACACATAATAGGAACAGTAGGTGTATACTTCAGTGAAGCAGTGCATATGGATTAGTACTCCTTTCATGACATACAAGCAGTGTCTACTGTAATTATTGTCAGTATTCATTGTGTAATAGCCCACCATTCTGACTGATGTCAGTACTTTTCTGTGGGATTCTGAGGGACACAGCTAAAATATGTTTCACAATCAGGGACATCCCTGGAAAGTTGACTGAGTTAGGAGGTATGGTCTCTGCCCTACTCAGATATGCCAGTGTTTGTGCTGCTATGATACTGTGTGGGGGTTGTAAAGTGCCTCTGCAACATTATTTTCTGCTTGATTGCCTACTTCTCACATCACACTCATGTAATGCAATCCCACAACAATTGCTGGAAAAGATCCACAGAACAGGCTGTGTGTTATGGCCTTCCTATATTTCCTTTACATTCACTCATTGTAATAAATGATATATTTTTTGCAGCACAAAGTTATTGTATATCTGTTGTGGCTTAGTGGTACTTCATGCAGTCTTATGTGTCCAAGGTCTGGGGTTAGAGACTGACAAAGGTATTTTAATTTTGCTGCTGAGCAGAACAAGGGCCCTGACCTAGAGTGACTAAGGCACTTTTAAGCAGTTGTAAGCAGGTTTGCGCAATGCTTAGCGATGCTTAGCTAAGTGCACACATGCGCACACTCGCTTAATCCCACTTACTAATGCTTAAAAATGCTTACTCCTGCTAACCTCCCCTTTGAAAGAAAAGAAAATGGGGAGATAGGAAAGTGGTGAAAAAGGGGGCACAAAGAGGGAAAGACAGTAGGAAAACAAGCTCGGGATGTGCAGGACGGGTGTAGGGAAGGTCCATAGCTGCCATTTCTTTACCAGCAACAGCTGTGCATATGTTGCAAATTTGGAGTGAAATTTGAAACCTTCCACCCCTGAAATAGGGGTGAGGACAACATAGTTTGTTGTACTGCCAAATAGAATTATCAGTGTACATGTCCAATGGACATGTGTGCAAAATGGGCAGCTATGTATGGGGCGTAATTTTTTTCGGGTACAGATTGCCCTATTTTTTTCAGGGGAAGAATGGAAAGTGAGGTAGAGGAAGTAGGTATATTTGGGGAGGTAGGTTGGGTAGGTAAACAGACAAGACAAACAAGATGCATAAAGGGGTGGAGTATGACACATGGGGTGGGTGAACACAATTGACGGGGCGGTTGTTTGGAAATCACAAGCCCATGAGCCCACAGATGGTAACAGTGGGACTGAGATCCCCACCCATGGGTAGTCACCACTGGACCTTCACAGATCTGAGGGTTGCTGTGCTGGGGGCTGCATAGGAAGGTCAGGCTCACCCATGAGTCTCGCCACTCTCGCCTTCGAGCTGACGTAGGAGATCAGTGACTAAATGCTGGATCTCCCTACGCACCACAACCTGGACCCTTCGGAGGGTGACAGGAGGCCCTTCTCTGCCCACGCTTGCAGGGGGGGTGAGCCCCATCCCCTGCAGTGCTTCCAACCAAAGGTGGCACAGGACCTACGGAGGAGGGTGGCCTGGGCTGGGCACCAAACCTGCTGGTGTCAGGTGCAATTGCCAGCTGAGGAGGGGCAGGTGGGTCCTCTGGGACCGGCCTTCTCATACGTTCTGTGATTAGGTGTGTTTAATTACAACATACACAACAGCATTCCAAGTTAGTTGTAACAGCATGCAGTAATATTCCCATTAACCAAACACACCAGGGTTACAACAGTTGAACAGCAAGCATAACACATGCATGTATTGAACAACAGTGGACATTACAACAGCATGCAGGGATGATTGGTGGCAACAGGCCACCAAGATTGTGGTGTTTTGACAGGGGACATGCATCAAAGTAAGCGCAGATTTTATATAACAATAGGACATATGTCCCAACAAATGATATGAGATTAGACATACCCATTGAGGTGTGGAATTGCATTGTTTATGCACATGGAGTAGGGTGTAAAAATAAACCTCCATTAGCATCATATTAGTACTTTAACTGTACACTACATTCCTATTGACTGCAGGTGTATATCCCCTACATGTATTCTTACACTAGGCAACATGCATTTGATTGCGTTATGAGTTTTGCTACTTCATTATATACCTGACCTATATCTGACATATTAACTGTCCAGGATGCAGATGGTACTGCTACATACTTGTATTAAATTGACTTGTTTATGTATCTGCACATCTGGATGTGTTCATATGCCTTTTTTACTTGCTTTCTACACAACCCTACTTTTCAGGTAGCACACTAACATTTCTGGGGAACACCTTGACAGGCTACTCGTGTGTCAGATTTACCTATGCATGTCAGCCATTTCACAACTGTTGAGGACTGTTGCATACTTCACAACTACTGGCACTTCCTTCATCCACTTTATATGGGACTGCACTACTGGGGGTTGTCAGCACTTAATACAACAGTAACATTTCTTCACTGCAAGGGTACAACAACATTTATGAGTAACTGGCACATACACACTGCAAGTGTTATACCTTTCTTATTTACATTAAAACTCTTTTCTACAGGCTCTCTCCTTTATTTGACATTACACTGCATACAGTAGACCCATTCAGGACATGTTATACCTATATTGATAGGTTACAAGACTATTTTTCAGGCTCACTCACTTTTTATTTATGTTAGTGCATGCAGAGATAGTATTCCAGACATGTTTTTGCTTTATTCATGGGTTACTAAACTCTATTCCTGGCTATCTGACTTATGATATGTAGCAGTACATGCAGAGGATTTATTCAGGGAATGAATGTTTTATGCTTCACAGTTACTGCCACTTCCTTCATCCACTTCCTATGGGACTGCACAGCTGTGGGTTGACAGCACCTAACACAACAGTACTATTTTTTATTGCAAGGGTACAACAACATTTCAAAGTAAGTGACACAGACACACTCCAAGTTTTATACCTTTATTAATTACATTGAACACTCTTTTCTACAGGCTCTCTCCTTTACTTGTTATTACAGTGCATACAGAAGACATATTCAGGACATATTATACCTTTCTTGATAGGTTACAACACTCCTTTTCAGGCATGCTCACTTATATGTTATGACAGTACATGCAGGGATAGTATTCCAGAATTATTTTACCTTGATTGGTGGGTTAGTACACTCTATTTCTGGCTCACTGATGTTTTTTATATAACAGTACATGCAGAGGATTTAATCAGGACATTTTATTGCTCTATTATTGGGCTGAAACACTTTTGTCATGCTCACTCACATATATCATGTAACAATACATGCAGAATATTTACTAACCTGCCAGGAGGCACAGCCTTAGCAGCCTATCTGCATAGGCTTGTTGATTCATAGCATGAGCACCTGCAGCTGTGGAGTAAATAAAGGGAAATTGAGACATACCTATCCATTATTTAGACTATATTAGCTTGTCTTACATACTGCATTCCATGGCTACCTACTTAGTAGTGGGGCATCACGCATTTGATAGGCCTCCTGGATCCACTGGTTCAGAAGGACCTGCTTCTGCCTCTTCAGGTCTGTATGGTGGTAATGGACCTGCTCACTAGTCCGAGGGACGCCTGTGGCACTGTTGAGTACATGAGCCAACCGGTTCCAAGCCTCCACTTTATACTCCGTTCCTTGGAACTGGCCCTGCAGGAGTGGAGTCTCATGCCGATGGACTAGGAGCCAAACCATATATCTTGACTCCTCGATGCCCCAGCGTTGCGCTCTAAAGTGTGTACCCTCTCCAGCACCAAACATTTTAACTGCAGATGGGAGCTACAATCAGTTATGGCGAGTATTCCCGCCTTTGCGGCTTAAATATGCCACATTTCCCGCACTTTTCTGTGATTGGCCATTTTTGAATATTCTTGGCTGACTGCAGACCTGCTTAGCAATGGTTAATCAAACATTTATTATTATATATATGTTAACACTGGAGGCTTATCCTAAGCTGTTGTGGCTTAGTGGTTCAGTACTTTGATTATAGTGCACAGTGTCTTGGGTTCAAACCTTATCATTGCTTTTTATTTTACTACTGTCCAGACAGGTTAGGGGGCATGGCTGTGTTTAAGCAACTTTGCTCTACGTTGCTCCATGTTGCCTGACAGTGCGCTGGTTGGCACGGCGCACACCTCTGCGAAAACCGATTGCGCTGGGTAAAGCGCTATTTTGCTATGGGCAACTACATTGAGCTGGGTAAAGCGCGAGTTAGCTAGGGGCAACTATATTGCGCTGGGTTAAGCGTTGCTTAACTGCGGCCAATTATATGACAGGTTCCTTTATAAATATACATTTTGTTCACTGATACATAAGCCATTTGAATGCTTTTTAGTAAAAGTTTCATCATATAGGTCAGGAATTATTTCATATACTAATTTGGAACAGAAGATAGGAAGGGGAGTGGTGGGACTCAAATCGTGAATGCCTCCTCTTTGTGCGAATGCTCTACCACTACGCTATTACTATTTGGCATAATTTGCATAAACATTCCTTATTATGCTCTTCCGTGTCGAGATTGCTAACTGCAGCTAAGCAATGGGCACACACGCGCACACACTCGCAAATATGGGCAGCTATATTGGGTATTAGAAAAAAAAATAATAGTTTTACTTTTTATAACTGTACTGGGGTATACAATGTCAGGGAGTGTGGTTTTGGGTACATGGACATTTGAGCGGACTCGCTCTTGTGTGTTGACATTTTGTTTTTTAACACACTTGCAGGGGCGTAGACCTTTCCACTGCTCGGCAGTCGGACACGCCCCCCTGCTTGCCTGCACAGTCCGTGTTGGACTTGGGTTTGAGTCAGCATGCCCTCATGAATATTCATGGCATGCTGATGTCATACCGTTCAACTGCAGCCTCCGAGTAAGACTTCTTTAGTCTTACATGGAGGATTCGTGAATCCGGGGGATAGTCTATGCAGGAATTCTAACAAGCA
Organism: Protopterus annectens; assembly: GCF_019279795.1. NCBI lineage: Eukaryota > Metazoa > Chordata > Ceratodontiformes > Protopteridae > Protopterus > Protopterus annectens. The sequence goes on from NC_056737.1 coordinate 1,433,912,450, forward strand.
ATAAAATCTAGCAAGCACTAACTGAAAAAACAGAATCAAAACTTCCAGTTCAGTTAATATTCAATGCAACACAAATAAATCAATTAACATGCTGTATTATTTGAAAAAAGTGCAGATAAAAGGTACTTAAATTCTCTTATACATCCAGTTGAATACAGCTAGATCTTAGCCGGCCGAAGCTCAGGTTTTCCTCTTCCTTAAGTCTGCTTTCTAAGTCATTTAGAGAAATCTTTATTCCTGTTATCCCTGTCTGGTGTTGTAACATTTCCTTGAGGGTGTCAGCCTGTTTTTGACTGCTTGTTTTAAGCTTTTCCAGGTTCTCTTTAAAATTATCCATCTTCAAAGAAAACTCCTGCAGGGTAGATGCCATCTGTTATAGGTCCTTCTTTAAGGCAGCATCCTGGTGAGAATTTCTTGAGTTGCTCATTTTAACAAGTGAATATATCTCCAAGCTTTTTGACAGGAAATTATTTGTAAAACTTCACCAAATTTCTAATTATGTAAATCAGTCCTTTATCTATACGATTTTAAACTTTGAAGAAAAAAAATAATATTTTTTTTCCTGCCTTATTTAACTAGTTATATGGAGCTGTAAAATACTGCTGCTTTCAGTTAGCCATTCAGCCCCCCCCCCCGACAGTCTGTTCTTCTGTACACTTGATATTAGACTCAGTAGCAGATTTCTGAAATCTAGAGCTTTATAGGTTCATAGGTGTATACTAGGCTAACAACTGCTGTAGCCTTTTTAAGCCTAGCCACGGAACCCAAATGTATCCAACAAATTATTGTGTCTTAGAGGTTATTTTAAGGAATGTATGTCAAGCCAAGATTTAAAAGCTGCCATTGTCCATCAGAGACTCATTTGTCAGACCAGGGATGATTTCCTGATTTCCCGTGCACTGGTCCAGGTTGTACTTGAATAGGGTTAAGGAAGGGCTCTGCATCACATGGGCTGGAAGCCTATCCCACAGAATGGAGATTATCTGCGATACATACCTGTCCCTCCAACATGTCCCATTTAAGTCACAAGTTAAATCCTTAGATCTAGTAGTTCTGGTGCTATGCTATTCATTTTGCAAATGCCCAAAAGGTCCATCAGGATGGAATTCAAGGATGCTTTGTATGTCAGGCATAGATTGCCTCTCAGAAGTCTGTAGGAAATGGAATATAGAGATAGGGCTTTGTGGCAATCTGCCAAGGACATTGTGTTCATGCCCTTTATTCATTTTTGAAGAACCTTGGCAGATATTTCAGCTGTTACATGTGTCTGGTCAGGTGCATACTAAGGGGGTGGGGTGTTATACATGGTGATGAGCTTGATGAAAGCTGAGTACAGTGGCATGATGACTTCCCTGGACCTAGATGCCATACCCTTACTTATAAGTTGAGTAGCATAAAAAGATTTTCTTACAGCCTTAGAAACATGTTGGTTGAAAGCCAGGTTAGTATCTACATGAATCCACAAATCTCTGACTAATACTTTTAGGGGTGTTTTGTCAATGAGGCAGTTGCCTTGCCTGGATGACTTCCCAAAAGGTACTAAGAATGTTAATTGTTTGTGTTAGAATTTTCTGTAAGATGTTAGTATTGGAAGAATTTCTATAAATGTTGTTAGCTTGTAATCATCTGTAAACATGATAAACTAGAGTCCCTTGACATTGGCTTTGACTTCCAAAAAAATAGATATCAATGAGAAGTGGACCCAGCACAGAGTCCTGGGGGACTCCACTGGTGATCAGTCTCATTGTAGATGTGGTTTCTCCAATCCTGACTTCCTCAGTCCAGTCTGTCAGCCAGCTGGCTATCCAGTGAGTTGTATAGGGGTTTTTGCCTAATTCCATGAGTTTGATTATAATGCCTAAGTTGGGTATTGTACCAACTGCCTTAGCTAGGTCATGTTAGGAAGTATACATGTTTCTCCCTCTTCCATTGGCTTGATATCCTTCTTAAAGAAGTACACCAGGTTAAGTAGGCATGTCCTGCATTAGCAAAGCCAAACACAGTTGGTTCCAGTGTCTGAAGTTTTCCAATTTAATTGGTAATCATTTCCATGATAATACTTTCCATGGCTTTGCATATGAGACTAGTCAGACTAGTGAGTCTGAATTTCCTGGGATCCATTGATGGTCAGTCCTTGTGCAGAAGGATGACCATGGCAGTCTTCCATTCATATGACACAAAGCCAGTGTGGAGACTATGGTTGAATAGTTACTACAGTTGCCCTGAGAGGTCATATTTCAAGTTATTTAGGTGGCATCTGGGATATAGTCAGGGCCTATCTAAGCTATATTCTTAGCCTAAGGGAGTGAATCTAAGACCTGTTCCCTACTGATAGTTGGAGGGTTTATGTTAGATATTATTTCCTGCGGTCAGCTGGGGGTGAGAGGGGGGTAAGGTTTTGCTGAATTTATCAGCCAGAATATTTGCTATATCTCCCAGTTCCATGTATGTGGATCCATTTACCAAAAGTTTGGCACACTGTTTTGTGCTGCCTTGGACATAGCCAAAGAGGGCCTTATAGTTGTTCTTGGTCTGGGATGCTGTCTTTACCTCAAAATTTGCTTTGATGGACTTAATTAGCCCTGTTAGTTGTCTATTCAGTTTGTTGAGAGGGATTTTACCTTTTTTGGTGCTAAGGTGATAAAGGATAATGAGAGAAACATACTCACAAGTGAGGAGAGTGTGTTGAGGAGATGGAAAGAGTACTTTGGGGGGTTGATGAATGAAGAGAATGAGAGAGAGAGAAGGTTGGATGATGTAGGGATAGTGAATTATGAAGTACAATGGATTAGCAAGGAGGAAGTAAGGATAGCTATGAAGAGAATGAACAATGGAAAGGCTGTTGGCCCAGATGACATACCTGTGGAAGCATGGAGGAGCTTTGGTGAAATGGCAGTGGAGTTTTTAACCAGATTGTTTAATGAAATCTTAGAAAGTGAGAGAATGCCTGAGTAATGGAGAAAAAGTGTTTTGGTACCGATTTTTAAGAATAAGGGTGATGTGCAGAGCTGTAGTAACTACAGAGGGATTAAACTGATCAGTCACAGCATGAAGTTATGGGAAATAGTAGTGGCAGCTAGGTTAAAAAGGGACGTGATGATTAGTGAACAGCAGTATGGTTTCCTGCCAGGAAAGAGCACTACAGATGCAATGTTTGCTCTGAGAGTGTTGATGGAAAAGTATAGAGAATGTCAGAAGGAGTTGCATTGTGATTTTGTAGACTTAGAGAAAGCATATGACAGGGAGCCTAGACAGGAGTTGTGGTATTGTATGAGGAAGTCAAGAGTGTCAGAAAAGTATGTAAGAGTGATACAGTATATGTACGAGGGTAGTGTGACAGCGGTGAGATCTGGGGTGGGAGTGACGGATGCGTTTAAGGTGGAGGTGGGTTTACATCAAGGATCAGCTCTGAGCCCTTTCTTATTTGCAGTGATGATGGACATGTTGACAGATGAGATCAGACAGGAGTCTCCATGGACTATGATGTTTGCAGATGGCATTGTGATCTGTAATGAGAGTAGGGAACAGGTGGAGGACACCCTGGAGAGATGGAGATATGCTCTAGAGAGAAGAGGAATGAAGGTCAGCAGGACTAAGACAGAATATATGTGTGTGAATGAGAGGGAGGATAGAGGAATGGTGAGGATGCAAGGGGTAGAGGTGGCGAAGGTGGATGAGTTTAAATACTTGGGGTCAGTAGTTCAAAGTAACAGTGAGTGTGGAAGAGAGGCAAAGAAGAGAGTACAGGCAGGATGGAGTGGGTGGAGAAGAGTGTCAGAAGTGATTTGTGACAGACAAGTACCTGTAAGAGTGAAAGGGAAGGTCTACAAGAGGGTAGTGAGACCAGCTATGTTATATGGGTTGGAGACAGTGGCATTGGCAAAAAGGCAGGAGTTTGAGCTAGATGTGGCAGAGTTAAAGATGTTAAGATTTGCACTGGGTGTAACGAGGGTGGACAGGATTAGGAATAAGTATATCAGACGGTCAGCCCAGGTTGGAAGGTTTGGAGACAAAGCCAGAGAGGCAAGATTACATTGGTTTGGACATGTGCTGAGGAGGGATGCTGAGTATATTGGGAAAAAGATGCTATGGATGAAGCTACCAGGTAACAGGAAAAGAGGAAGGCCTAAGATAAGGTTTATGGATGTGGTGAGAGAGGACATGCAGGTGGTTGGTGTGACAGAGCAAGATGCAGAGGACAGGAAGAAATGGAAACAGGTGATCCACTGTGGTGACCCCTAATGGGAACAGCTGAAAGAAGATGGTGCTAGACTTCCTAATTTTAGCTATGATTTTTTTTTCTTTTATTGTGCAACCTGTTTAATTTCAGATTCTTCCAGAGTGCTTTGTTTTGTTTTTTGAGTTCGTTTTGGGCTTACTTCTGGGAGGCACAGCAGAGTCTATGCAGTTATTGACACTGTTGTACAGAGCTAGTGTGAATAATTCTACACAGGCTTCTGTGTTATCTGGGTTTGGGGGCTTGAAATTTTAACTGGTTGCCACTTACTAACAGGTAGTTTGCCTTGAATAGTTTCTAACTGCTAAAGAGGTTTGCTGGAGTTAGTTAATTTATTCTTATTGTGAAGGAGACTGCTTTATGGTCTAACCTTACCAAAAAGGATATGATACTGGGGGTGCAGCATTCTCCCATATTTGTGAGTACTATGTCCAATATGGTTGTACCTCTAGTAGACGTATTCACTAAATGGTCCAGTGTGTTTGTGCTTACAAAGTCTAGAAATCTCTGTGTCTGCAAATAAGAGGTTGGGTAGGATTCACAGTTTATAGAGAGATAATTAAAGTCCCCAATGTGTATGGTATTTGTTTGAATAGGGAGTGTCTCCAGTAGGTCTAAGTATGAGCTATGGGTTTCATGGGACACAGAGGATTACTAATAGCTTGGTTAGATATGATATGAGGTTCTGTCTGTGGCATTCTGGATGTGGATGAATTCCAGTGCATTATCCTGTTTAACCAACCTAGAGGTATGCTTGTTACTGATGTAGCTTGAGACTCCTCAACCTTTAGTCCGTGTCTCTGCAGTTGCTGGTCTAAATCTGTGGAAGGTATTGAAGCCTTGAAATGCCAGGGTACGATCTGTGGCTTTAAACCATGTCTCAGAAATTGCACAGATGTCTGCATTCTCCAAAGTAAGGAGATCTTGGAGAGAGAGAGGGGTTTCTTGTTTAGACTCCTAGCATTGAGCAGTAACACTTTTAGATTTTCTTGGGTAGATTTTGTTACTGTGGAAGATTTGTCAATTTGGCATTGCCTAAAAAAGGCTCTATTAGGGTGGACAATATTTTAGCCAATATTTGAAAGCCTAGTGAGGACAGCTGCAGAGCTTTCTTAGCAAAGCAATGTGGTTTGTTAACCATGCTCTCTAAAACTGACAAATATTAAAACTCCCTAGAATGACACCTAAAACTAAGCCATTTATTAAAGTTGATCATCTTCTTTTCATACTGTGGCATCATCCTTGGAGAAAATACAATGTTGTTCAGTGCTAGACTCGTACCAGCATGTGACATAGTCTGGAGCATAAGAATGTCTCTCTTCATATAGTCTAGGGAGGTATGTCTCAGGTCATGTTCGCCTACATGGACTATGACCAAATTATATAGGTACCTGTGGTATAGTGACTTGAGTAAATGCATAGCTTGGCAGATCATGGCACCTGGTAGGCAACTGCCTATTATTTTCTCCTTGTTCAGCCTAGTGACTGATGCATCAGTATGTCATACAGTGGAGTCCCCAATGACTAGAGTTCTGGGTAGTGTATTAGTTTACCTTATGGGCTTGGTAGCTGTGGCTCCACTTGGTGTGGTTCTATGTGCAGTATTAGTTGTTTTTTTCTGTTGAGTACTTTCAGGTTTGCTGGGGTAATTTTTGCAAGGTGAATATCTGGGATGCCTTTTGGTTTTGGGAAGATTGCATTTAATTGCCTCAGCATAAGTAGGTCTACTTGTAGTGTACATGCTATGTGTGATATATGTAGTGTGTTTGTTTCTGACAACTAGATTATTATTATTAATACGTGTGCGCATGTCAGAGTTTCGCCTCCAGAGTCATTGTGTATATTCATCATATTCATCTCTCACATAGTGCATTTGCTTCTTTGAGGATTAAATGGTTATCAGGGGACCTTAGATAATTGTTACATTGCCTCAGTATAGTCACACCCACCAAACTGCTTGCATAAAAACTGGGAAAGTGCATATCTATGATGTCATGTCCTTTACTGGGTGATCAGCAGGGTGCAGTAGTGAGGTGACTAAAGGTTTTTTGTGGGGCTAGAAAGTACTCTAGGCAATATAATACTAAATTCAACAAGCAGTACTCCTCAACACATTAATCAGTTGCTCTACATTCATTGAGTTAGTGATCAACTTTCAGAGGTGGTTTTATATGGAATATTTGTTTTTTAGGTGTCTGCGTCTAACAGGGCACTACTAACCACTGCTGCATGATGGGTAGTGGTGTGCAAATACGCTAAATTTATACAGGCACTTAAAAGACAGAAAACTAGCTATTACATTTACAACTTTCTTATATGTTCCCCAAATCAGATAGACCAGGCCACCAGCTACTACCAGTAGATAAACTATCCAAGTGCTCTTAATATAAAAGCACAAAAAAAGATTACTAGCAAGTGTAACACTACCAATAAAAAAACAAACAAAAAAAAAAAACAAACTTCCTGGACAAGGCAATTTCAAGTTTTAGGATTCTTTAAAATAAGTTAAAAGTCCAAAATCAACAAATAAAGCAAAAATAGAGCAGCAGCACTCAAACAGTTAACAGAAGTACAAAACAATAAAATAAATCTCTTACCTGATAAGGATGGATCAGGATTAATTCAGGACTCTCTCAGATTATGGTGAGGATGACAAGCAGATTGGTGCTCTAGAAAAATGAGCAGGAGACAATTTGCAGCAAAGGAGGATTGTTCAAGACCAATACTGGTTTGTTAGGTGTCACTCAGTATTATGGATCTATGGAAAACACTGGGTGGGGAAAGTACTTAAATAGCTTATACAACAGACAATAATAATAAAAGAGAAGAGGGATGGACTTTGGACGTCAGATGGCTATAAGGACCCAATAGGATACCTTTGCCTTTCTCTTTCTCTAGACTATTCAGCCTTGTCAGAAACCTCTGTTAGAACTAGTTAAGAAGTTTCCATACTGCTTAGAATGTGCATGTTATAGAATTAAATTAAGCTCTGAATGCTCTGCCATTAAATGTATATGGTGTTTATTTCTTTACAGAGGACTCTTACTACAGTATTCATAACATATTGGCTTTTACTGACTGATATATATATATATATATATATATATATATATATATATATATATATATATATATATATATATATATATATATTTATGTTCATAGGTTCATAGGTAGGTACTATGCTATTGGCCCTAGGGCCTATATAAGCCTAGCTAAATGATACCCTTGGTACACCTGGTTCAAGGCTCCAGAGAGCACCCCTGCACTACCAGGCTATAACTGATACCACACTTTTTGGCCATGTAACCTGGACCGAAACAACAAAGGCGAAGGTGTGTCCATATTCATTAAGGATATCCATACCTCCAAGCTAGTTGCAAAGCATAATGCATCCGAGGTTATCCAAGTGCAACTAACCCTGGGCAAAACTGCAATCCAAATTGTAGCATGCTACAGATCCCCCACCATTCCCCAGAATTCCCAATACTCTCTTCTTGATGTACTGGAAAATATTAGGGTTCAACCAAACACCCTAATAATGGGCGACTTCAACTACCCCACCATTAACTGGGAAAACTACTTGTGTACCAACTCCTTAGCTCAACGCTTTCTGGAATTCATAAACTCCAATGCCCTGGATCAACTTATCCACACCCCCACCAGGGGCAACAATATCCTAGACCTAGTCATTACCAACATGAGTGATCAGTGTTCCACACCTGAAGTCAGCTCCTCGTTGGTCCGATCTGACCATAAGCTAATCACCCCTGATATACACATCCCGTACCCACCCCCCATTATTGAAACTAAGGTAAATAATTTCTTCAAAGCCAACTTCATGCTTCTTAAGACAGAAGTGGTGAACTTCATGACACCCATGCAGATGGACAATACAGTTACTACTGCTGAATCCTACACAAATGCACTCTACAAACACTTACACGAGTGCATGGATCGTGCTATCCCAAACAGTACAAAGACGCTATCCTCCAAAAAAAAGGAAGCCAATCTGGTGGTGCCCTGCCATAAACAAACTGTACAACAGAAGGAAGAAACTGTTGCAAAAGAGTAAAATCCCATGAGTGGAGGAGCTCCCTGGTCAGCCTCAGTAAAAAGCTGAGATCCCTTATAAGATCCTCCAAAACTAGCTATAAAAACAAAATTGCCACTAATTCTAAGGGCAACCACAAAGCATTCTATAGCTATGTCAAAAATCTCAATGGCAAAACCCAGATCTGCTCTGGGTTACAGCACAAAGGGGCGAAAATTACAGAACCAACTGATATTGCCAACATCCTGGCAGATAGGTTCAGTGCGAACATTACCCCCCCCCCCCTCACCCCCTAAAGGGCCCATATCTATACAGGAAGAATGTAGAGTCCCTGTAATCACAACTACGCAGGTAAAAGCTACACTCTCTAAAGCCAAAAATATAGCATCCATGGGACCGGACAACATCCCAGGCTACATTTTACATGAACTTCAGAACAAAATGGCTCCCCACTTAAGCACCATATTCAATAATAGCCTTGCATCAGGCTTTGTGCCCACTGAATGGTGCACAGAAACAGTTATCACACTCCACAAAGGGGGAGCCACCACTGATCACAGGAACTATCAACCTATTAGCCTGTTGAGCCTGGTCTGCAAGGCCATGGAACGTATCATCATGGAACTCATAAACAAAGACATTGGTAACCTCCAAACTCTGGATCCTACCCAGTTCAGGTTTGTGAAAGGCAGATCATGCCTCCAGAACCTGATCAACTTCTTTGAGGCAGTCACACAAAGCTGTAAATGAGGGTAAGGTAGTTCACACAGCCTATCTTGACCTCGCCAAGGCTTTCAACACCATCCCGCATTCTGGAATTATAGCTAAACTCACTAAACTAGGTATAAATCCCTATGTCACAAGATGGGTTGCCAACCGGCTCACTGACAGAACCCACATTGTAAAAGTTGCAGACTCCAAATCTGACCTCAAAGCAGTGACAAATGGAGTACCACAGGGTTCCGTCCTGGGACCTCTCTTGTTTGGTATCTACTTCTCTGAAGTACAGGCTAACACAGAAGGCCTCTGGCTAATGAAGTTCGCAGATGACTGCAAACTAGGAGCCATAGTCAAGTCCCCAGATGATGTGCACATCCTACAGAAGGGCCTTGCTGAGACAGATGCCTGGTGTCAGAGCCATGGCCTCAATACCAATGCTAAAAAGTGCAGTGTCATCCCCTTTGGTAAAAACTCTGTACCCATGAACTACCACATAGGCAGTAATCTACTTAACACCGAATGTGTGATAAGAGACATTGGGACCCAGGTGGACAGTAGTCTCTCCTTTGATAGTCACATCGCCACAGTAGTCAGGAAGTCCTTCTACATGGCACACCTCATCATAAAAGGGTTATCATCCAAGAAAAAAAAGGTCATTGTTCCCCTCTACTCGACATTCATTAGACCCATTATAGAGTACAATGCCCTTTTTGGAATGTACCTCACAAGACATCTGCAGCAGCTGGAAAGGCCACAGAAGTACCTCACAAAGAGGATTACTGGCCTCAAACAAATGACCTACACTGACCGCCTCAAAAAACCCCAGCTTTACTCCATAGCATATCGCCTACTCCGAGGTGATCTCTGCCTAACATATAAAGCTATGTCAAACCCAGAGCTGTTGGACATGCTACACCTAAAGAAATCCCACTCCCTCTGAGCTGCATGTTCTAGGGACCTAAACCTTGTCACCACAATAAACAGGACATGCTGGAGGGATAGATTTCTGTCCCAGAGACTTCCCATACTCTGTAACAGGCTAGCCATCTATGTGAAGCAAAGTTCTTCATTAGCACTCTTCAAGAAAAATCTTGATGAGTAAATGGGAAATAGGAAATACACCCCAGGGATCAATTCTGTGTCTCTGCTCGACAGTGGCACAGGAAAATTACTTTCTTGGGTGGCGTAAGCCAGGGAACTTTGTTGACTAGTTTTACATAGGCCCTTGGGCAGATAGCCTAGTACCTGCCTAAGAACCTATGAACCTATGAACTCTGGCTTTTGCCACCCAAGAAAATAATTTTCCTGTGCCCTGTCAAGCAGAGCCACAGACGTGATTAGATGGGTGAATTTCCTATCTCCCATCCAATCATCAAGATTTTTCTTGAAGAGTGCTAATGAGGAGCTTTGTTTGATATAGATAAGTAGTTTGTTCAAGAGTATGGGAAGTCTCTGGGACAGAAATCTATCCCTCCAGCATGTTCTGTTCATTGTGGTGACAAGGTTTAGGGCCCTAGAGCATGTAGCTCTAAGGGATTGGGATTTCTTTACGTGGAGCATGTCCAACAGCTCTGGGTTTGACATTGCTTTGCATGTTAGGCAGAGATTGCCTCTGAGTAGGTGATATGTGACAGAGTAAAGCTAGAGTTTTTTTAGACGATCTGCATAGCACATCTGTTTGAGGCCATTAATCCTCTTTGTGAGGTATTTCTGTGGCCTTTCCAGTTGTTGTAGATGTCTTGTGAGGTACACACCAAAAGGGGCGTTGTACTCTATAATGGGTCTAATGAGTGAGAAGTAGAGGGGAACAATGACCTCTTTTTTCCTGGATGAGAAACCTTTTGTGATGAGGTGTGCTACGTAAAAGTATTTTCTGACTACTGTGGTGATGTGATTATCAAAGGAGAGGCTACTGTCCATCTGTGTCCCAAGGTCTTTTTTTACATTTTCCATGTTAAGTAGACTACTGCTTATGTGGTAGTTCATGGGTACATAGTTTTTACCAAAAAGGGTGAACTTCAGAAGGAACTTGCTCCCCACTTAAGCACCATGCTCAATAATAGCATCACATCAGGCTTTGTGCCCAATGAATGGCGCACAGCAACAGTTATCCCACTCCACAAAGGGGGAGCCACTACTGATCCCAGGAACTATCGACCTATTAGCCTGATGAGCCTGGTCTGCAAGGCCATGGAATGTATCATCATGGAACTCATAAACAAAGACATTGGTAGCCTCCAAACTGTGGATCCCAACCAGTTTGGGTTTGTGAAAGGCAGATCATGCCTACTGAACCTGATCAACTTCTTTGAGGCAGTCACCAAAGCCGTAGATGAGGGTAAGGTGGTTCACACAGCCTAGCTTGTCCTCGCCAAGGCTTTCGACATCATCCCCCATTCTGGAATTATAGCTAAACTCACTAAACTAGGTATAAATCCCTATGTCACAAGATGGGTTGCCAACTGGCTCACTGACAGAACCCACACTGTATAAGTTGCAGACTTCAAATCTGACCTCAAAGCAGTGACAAGTGGAGTATCACAGAGTTCCATCCTGGGACCTCTCCTTTTTGGTATCTTCTTCTCTGAAGTACAGGCTAACATGGAAGGCCTCTGGCTAACGAAGTTCACAGATGACTGCAAACTAGGAGCCATAGTCAAGTCCCCAAATTATGTGGACAGCTTACAGAAGGGCCCCACTGAGACAGATGCCTGGTGTCAGAGCCATGGCCTCAAGCTCAATGCCAAAAAGTGCAGTGTCATCTCCTTTGGTAAAAACTCTGTACCCATGAACTACCACATAGGCAGCAATCTACTTAACACTGAATGTGCGATAAGAGACGCTGGGACCCAGGTAGAAAGTAGTCTCTCCTTTGATAGTCACATCGCCACAATAGTCAGGAAGTCCTTTTACATGGCACAACTCATCATAAAAGGGTTCTCATCCAGGAAAAAAGAGGTCATTGTTCCCCTCTACTCGACACTCTTTAGACCCATTATAGAGTACAACGCCCCTTTTGGAATGTACCTCACAAGACATCTGCAGCAGCTGGAAAGGCCACAGAAGTACCTCACAAAGAGGATTACTGGCTTCAAACAAATGCCCTACACTGACCACCTCAAAAATCTCCAGCTTTACTCCGTAGCATATCGCCTACTCCGAGGTGATCTCTGCCTAACATATAAAGCTATGCCAAACCCAGAGCTACATGCTCTAGGGACCTAAACCTTGTCACCACAATAAACAGGACATGCTGGATGGATAGATGCCTGTCCCAGAGACTTCCCATACTCTGGAACAGGCTACCCATCTATGTCAAGCAAAGTTCTTCATTAGCATTCTTCAAGAAAAATCTTGATGAGTGGATGGGAAATAGGAATTACACCCCAGGGATCACTTCTGTGTCTCTGCTCGACAGTGGCACAGGAAAATAACTTTCTTGGGTGGCCTAAGCCAGGGAACCTTGTTTTCTAGGCTTACATAGGCCCTTGGGCTGATAGCCTAGTACCTACCTATGAACCTATGCACTTTTTGGCATTGAGCTTGAGGCCATGGCTTTGACACCAGGCATCTGTCTCAGTGAGGCCCTTTTGTAGGATACCCACATCGTTAGCAGTTTTGATTATGGCTCCTAGTTTGCAGTCATCTGCAAACTTTTTTTAGCCAAAGACCTTCTGTGTTAGCCTGTACTTCAGAGAAGTAGATACCAAACAGGAGAGGACCTAGGACTGAACCCTGTGGTACTTCACTTGTCACTGGTCTGAAGTTGGATTTAGTCTCTACTACTTTCATAGTGTGCGTTCTGTCAGTGAGCCAGTTGTCAACCCATCTTGTGACATAGGGATTGATACCTAGTTTAGTGAGTTTATCTATAATTCCAGAGTGGGGGATGGAGTTGAAAGCCTTGGAGAGATCTAGATAGGCTATGTGAACCACCTTACCCTCATCTACAGCTTTGGTGACCGCTGCAAAGAAGTCTATCAGGTTTAGGAGACATTATCTGCCTTTTACAAACCCAAACTGGGTAGGGTCCTGAGTTTTTAGATTACCAATGTCATTGTTTATAAGTTTCATGATGATACGTTCCATAGCCTTGCAGACCAGGCTTGTCAGGCTAATGAGAGAGTAGTCCCCGGGATGTTTGGTGGCTCCCCCTTTGTGGAGTGAGATAACCGTTGCTGTATGCCATTCAGTGGGCACAAAGCCTGAGGTGGGGCTATGACTGAACATGGTACTTAGGTGGGGTGCTAGTTTGTTCTGTATTTCATGTAGACCGCAGCCTGGGATGTTGCCAGGTCCCATGGATGCTGTGTTCTTGGCTTTGGAGAGTGTGTTTTTTACCTGTGCAGCCATGATTACAGGAACTTTGCATTCTTCCAGTATAGAGATAGGCCCTTTAGGGGATGAGAGAAGGGTAAAGTTAGCACTGAAACTATCTGCCAGGATGTTGGTAATATCAGTTGGTTCTGTATATTTAGTGCCATTGTGCTGTAACTCAGAGCAGATCTGAGCATTGCCATTGAGATTCTTGACATAGCTATAGAATACTTTGTGGTTGTCTTCAGAATCAGTGGCAATTTTGTTTTTGTAACTAGCTTTGGAGGATTTTATGAGAGATCTCAGCTTCTTACTGAGGCTGATATATATACTGTATATATATATATATATATATATATATATATATATATATATATATGTGTGTGTGTGTGTGTGTGTGTGTGTGTGTGTGTGTGTGTGTGTGTGTGTGTGTGTGTGTGTGTGTGTGTGTGTGTGTGTGTGTGTGTGTATGCATATATATATGTGTGTGTGTGTGTGTGTGTGTGTGTGTGTGTGTGTGTGTGTGTGTGTGTGTCTCTCTCTCTCTCTATATATATATATATATATGTGTGTGTGTGTGTGTGTGTGTGTGTGTATATATATATATATATATATATATATATATATATATATATATGTGTGTGTGTGTGTGTGTGTGTGTGTGTGTGTGTGTGTGTGTGTGTGTGTGTATACATACATATATATATCTATATATATATATATATATATATATATATATATATATATATATATATATATATATGTGTATGGTTCCCCTTCATATGATGAAGATCTCTAAACTCGAAAGTCATAAACTCAAAACCATATGAAAGGGACAAAAAAAATAACACCTTTCAAATGTTTTTGCAGGGGAGGCAAAGCCCCTCTGCACCCCCACAACCCCCCTACTTAACTATACCTACTCCGAGATTGCACTATAGTGAAGGAAAGGGAAATCTCCCATTTTGCGCTATACGTGTAAGTGCAAAATGGAAGATTTTCCATTCCTCCGCTATAGTGCAGTCACGGAACATTCACATTTAAACTTCAAGGATACAGGGGGACCTGACCCCCTGCAATAAGGTTCATAGGTTCATACTAGGTTATCTGCCCTAGGGCATTTATAGGCCTAGACAGAGTGTGTTTGGCTTTCGCCACCCATTTTAAATTAATTGTGCTATGGCCTTTTTCAAGGTTAGTATACTGTGCCTCTGTCTAACAGTGACACAGAAGTGATACCCAGGGTAAACCTACAATCTCCCATCCACTCATCAAGATTCCTCTTGAACAGACTCAATGAGGGACTCTGCCCAACCTGGACTGGGATTTTATTCCAGAGTGAAGGGAGCCTCTGGGTTATGAATCTCTCCCTCCAGCATGTCCTATTTATTTCAGTGCTGAGGTTCAAGTCTCTCGAGCATGTAGCTCGATGGGATTTGGATTTTCTGAGGTGCAGCATGTCCATTAATTCCGGGTAGGACATGGCTTTATACATCAGGGACAGATCGACTCTAAGCAGGCGGTATGCCACTGAGTAGAGCTGGAGTTTCTTTAACCGGGCAGCATATGGCTTCTGTTTGAGCCCTTTGATCCTCTCGTTGAGGTACTTTTGGGGTCTTTCCAGTTGCTGCAGGTGTCTGGTAAGGTACATCCCAAAAGGGGCATTGTACTCAATTATGGGCCTGAAGAGGGATGAGTAAAGAGGCATGATGACCTCCCCTGATCTAGATGTGAATCCCTTTATGATTAAGTGTGCTATATAAAATGTTTTTCTAACCACTTTGGCCACGTGGTTGTCAAATGAGAGATTGCTATCAACTTGGGTCCCCATGTCCCTAATTACTTCTTCTGTACTTAATGGATTACCACCTATGTGGTAATTTGTGGGCACTTTGTTTTTGCCAAAGGGGATGACTATACACTTTTTGGCATTTAGCTTGAGGCCATGGCTCTGGCACCAGTTGTCTGTTTCTATGAGGCCCTTTTGGAGGATGCTTGAGTCAGCTGGAGAGTCAATTATGGCACCCAGTTTGCAGTCATCTGTGAACTTGGTCAGCCACAGTCCTTCCGTGTTGGCCTGTACCTCCAAAAAATATATACCGAACAAGAGAGGTCCCATGACTGAACCTTGTGGGACACCACTTGTAACTGGTCTGGAGTCTGACATGGCTTCAGCAATTCTAACCATGTGGTTTCTGTCCTTCAGCCAGTTTGCAACCCATCTAGTGATATAGGGGTTTATATTTAAGCTGGTGAGCTTACCTATAATGCCCGAGTGGGGTATTGTATCGAAGGCTTTTGCGAGGTCCAGATAGGCTGTGTGGACCACCTTCCCCTCGTCAATGGCCTTGGTGACTGTTTTAAAGAAATCAACCAGGTTTAAGAGGCAGAATCTGCCCTTAACAAAGCCAAACTGCGTAGGATCCAGTGTTTGTCGGTCCCCAATATCTTTATTTATGAGGTCCATGATGATCCTTTCTATAGCTTTGCAGACCAGGCTAGTCAGGCTTATGGGGCGATAGTTTCCAGGATCCGTTGAGGCACCACCTTTGTGGAGAGGGACCACTGTTGCTGTACGCCACTCTTTGGGTACATATCCTGTAGTAAGGCTGAGATTGAACAGTAGTTTCATGTTTGGGTTTAGCTCTTCTTGGAGTTCATGTAGGACGCAGCCCGGGACAGTCTGGTCCCATTGATGCTGTGTTTTTTGCTTTGGAGAGGACGGCTCTTACCTGAGCATCTGAGATGTCAGTGGGGGCAGCACTCTGCTGAGATAGATATTTGCCCTTTTGTTGGGGAGGGGGGAGAGAAGTTTGCGCTGAACCTGTCAGCTAGGATGTTGGCAATGTCTGTGGGTTCGGTGTATTTTCTGTCATTTTGGACTAATTCTGAGCATATCTGGGAATTCCCACCCAGGTTCCTAACATAAGTAAAGAAAGCCTTGTGATTATCCTTAGTGTCCTGTGCAATTTTTGTCTTGAAGCTGGCCTTAGACGATTTATGAGTGCCCGTAGTTTTTTGCTAATACTGATCAGAGATGCCTTCCCTTTTTGGGATTTTGCTCTATCATGTAGTAGCTTCCACCTTCTATTGTATAGTTTGTTTATGGATGGGGTCCACCAGACAGGATGTCTGCCTTTGGAGGATTGGGTCTTGGTTTTATTTGGGATTTCATGATCCATGCATTCCTGAAGGTGTTCATAGAATGCATTTATAAAGGATTCTGCGGTCTGGGCCATATTTTCCACAGGCCCGGGGGCTTTGAAGGATTCCACCTCAGTTTTGAGGAGTGTGAAATTTGCTTTAGAGAAGTTTTTCACTGTGGTTTTTTGGGTAGGGGGTGGGATCGGGATGTGAATATCCAGTGAGATTAGTTTATGGTCTGATCTTACCAGTGAGGGATACACTTCTGGTCTGGAGCATAGAGTACCCATGTTGGTAATGATCAGGTCCAGTATGTTTTCCCCTCTTGTGGGAGTGGTAACAAGTTGCTCCATAGCATTTTAGTTTATAAATTCTAGGAACCTTTGGGCTAGGGTGTTGGAGCTAGAGTAATGCTCCCAGTCTATGTTTGGGTAGTTGAAGTCACCCAATATAATGGTGTTTGGAGAGACCTTCATATTTTCCAGTGTTCTCAGGAAGGTGGACTGGGGTTCCTGGGTTTGGGAGGGTGGTCTGTAGCAGGCTATAAACTGGAAGGCAGTTTTACCCACTGTTAGTTGCATATGGATAATCTCTGATGCTTCTTGCTGTGCCACCACCTGGAGGTGTAGGTATCTTTGACGAATATTGATACTCCCCCTCCTTTTGTGGTTCGGTCCAGGTTTTGGGGCTGAAAAGCATGGTATGAGGTATAACCTGGTAGTGCTGTGGTGCTCTCAGGAGCCTTGAACCAGGTTTCTGTTACTGCACAGATATCGATGTTCTCCATGCTAAGGAGAGTTTTGAGTGCATGTATCTTGAGGTTTAGACTTCTGGCATTGAGTAGCATTACTCTTAGTTTCTTATACCTTGTGATACCTATGGAGGTGGGTTTGTCTTTTGAGCCTTGCCTAAAAAAGGCACTATGGGGGTAGCAAGAGCCTTTGCCAATATCCAAAAGCCCAGGGGTGACAGGTGCAAGCCGTCCCTAGTGAAGCATCGTGGCTTGTCGAGCATGTCATCCCAGGCTGTCAGGCATTGGATCCCCTTTGAATGACACCAGTACTTAATCCAATTGTTGAAATTGATCATCTTGTCTTCATATTGTGGCATCATTCTTTGTGAGGGCAAGATGCTACTCAAGGTCAGGGTCATACTGGCCTGGGCTACATGCTCAGAGAGCTCCTCTATGTCTCTTTTCATGTAGTCCAGGGAGGTACATCTCAGGTCATTCACACCAGCATGGACAATGACTGAGTCATATTTGTACTTGTCTTGGAGTGACCTGAGTGCTTGTGTTATGTGGCGGATCCTAGCACCCGACAGGCAGCTCACCGTGACCTTCTCCTTGTTCAGCCTGGTGAGCAGGACGTCAGTGTGACTGACGATAGAGTCACCTATTACAAGTGTATCAGGTGTGTTGTTTAGCCTTAAGGGCTGTGACTGTTCGGTACACTGGCTTTGTGAGCTATGTGTTGCACGTGTTTTGTTTTGGGGTAGCGGTTGCTTGGGTGTCTGCTTTGGAGGTCTCTGCTGCTTAGGCAGATTTTTATTTAGAGCCTCCGAGTATGTTTTTGTGTGTTTATGTGTTTTTTTTGCTGTCGTGGTAGGTCTATGTGAGACTGGAATTGTAGTGAGTGTGGTTTCCTTCTCCTCCTGACAAGTTTCACCAGTACTGAATTGAGAGAGCTTAGCCTCCAGTTTGGCTATATGGTTGCATCTCTCACATGTGTTGGAATTTGTTGGGAGGAGGAGAGGGTTGTCTGTGTACATGAGGCAGTTGTAACATTGCTTCAAGATTCCCAGATTCACCAGCTGGATCAGAGAAGAGATTGACAACTGACCTTTGGACATGCTAGAATAGTATTGGGGATTCCTATATAATTGAAAATAAGGGCCAATGGGGAACAAGGTACTCAAGAGGAGTTTGTGAGGGTGTAGTGCTTTTAATTTTTTAGTGCTGACTTATATAACTGCTTAAGTGAGCAAGTGCCAGGTAACTTAAATGCAATGTGTTACAGGTAACTTAAATGCAAAAATGACAAACAGTAACTTTCTTTCAAGTGAAACAAGGAAATAAGTACAGTAAGCAATGCAGATATCACTAGGGATCCACAGAAGTGCTGAAAAGTCACGTTTTAGATGGAATAAGCATTTCAGGGAAATAACAAGCAAATAAACAACAAGCATACAAACAAAGCTAGATTCAGCAGGCCTGGATCTAGTCTATGCTACAGCAAACAAGGTGTACCAATTTCAGTAAGAAACAGTTCAAATATGCAGGGACTATAAGCCTTTAACCAGAAATTCCCAGCTCAGAAGGGCAGAGTCCAGCCTCTCCTTCCACAAGAGTGCAGACCACAAACCTTCTTAATGTAAAATAACTGGCCTGAAGCCCAAGTGCTTAAACCAGAACTAATACACTTTTAGAATAACAGACACTGAGCCCTCAATCAGCAGTTCCCAACTTAGAAGGATGTAAGTTACCTGTCCTGCCACCACAGTGCTGGCCACAAACATTCCTAATGTAAAACAACTGGTCTGAAGCCCAAGTGCTTAATCCAAAAGACTTAGAATGATAGCTACACTTTAATCAAGTCACTACCAAGCAGTAATAAATACAATTGAATACTTTAAAGAATGCCTGGATTAGTGCGCAAGTTATACAAACAAAGCCAGATTCAGCAGGCTTGGATCTAGTCTATGCTACAGCAAACAAGGTGTACCAATTTCAGTAAGAAGCAGTTCAAATATGCAGGCACTATAAGCCTTTAACCAGAAATTCCCAGATCAGAAGGGCAGAGTCCAGCCTCTCCTCCCACAAGAGTGCAGACCACAAACCCTCTTAATGTAAAATAACTGGCCTGAAGCCCAAGTGCTTAAACCAGAATTAATACACTTTTAGAATAACAGTTAGCCCTCAATTAGCCCTCAATCAGCAGTTCCCAACTTAAAAGGATGTAAGCTACCTGTTCTGCCACTACAGTGCAGACCACAGACCTTCTTAATGTAAAGAAATTGGTCTGAAGTCCAAGTGCTTAAACTAAAAGGCTTAGAATGAGTTACACCAAGCAGTAATAAATACAACTGAGTACTTTTAAGATGACGCAGAAGCAAAATAAAGTAGGAAGAAACACAAATACAGTAAAAGCAGATAATTTTTTTTTTTTTAAGTGGAAAGAGAGAAAGGAGTAGCAGAAACTAAGCTGATTGGCATTCTCAAATGTTCTCCCTGTACTGGGTAGAATGAGGTAATGACTCTAGACTGGGAGGAGGGTCCCAGATCAAATTTACACTAGGGGCGGGCAACTGCAAAAACCACCAACTATAAAAACACTATACCAACAGGGAAGAAGGGTGGGAAACAAACTGCACAAATGTTTCTCACAGCCGAAAAGCAGCAGTGAGCCTTTAAATGAAAGTTTTAAGCAGCTAATGGAGCCTCTAGAAAAAAGAGTTTAACTGCAACAAGTTTTCAGAAACAAACAACCCAACAGATGGTAAGTTAACTCTTTATTTTTTTTAAACCGAGGGCTCCCATTCACAATTTTGATTGAATGGAAGTTCGAGATTCTGGTCTCGAGGTTATGAATTTCGAGCTTCCATCCATTCAATCTTGTGAAGGAGCACAATATATAAATATATATATATATATATATATATATATATATATATATATATATATATGTGTGTGTGTGTGTGTGTGTGTGTGTGTGTGTATGTATGTATGTATATAAAATGCTTCAGCTGCCACTTTTATAAGTTGTTACATATTGTTGCACAAAAATGTATTTATTTATTTGGTTTTTCATAGTTTTTTTTTTTTTTTTTTTTTTTTAACTGAGATGGTAGGCTGGTATAAGACCATTTTCAGCAGGACCATAAGGCTGCACAACGCAAAAAGAGTTCCAAGTAGAAAATGACTGCATATTCAGCTGGGTATACTCCAAAAAAAAAAAAAAAGAAAAAGAAATAAAGAAAAAATCAGATAATACACTGAAGAACAAATGCATACATATATTACAAGAACTGAAACACATTTGGCACTGTAGTTAATTTCCATCTAACCTGATGAATCATTGTTAGAGAATGCATTCATATATCAAAAACAAGGGAATTAATTATTGCACTGTAGTTTTTAAATGATATCTTGAAAGCATATGCATGTAATGTGCCTTTGAATGTCTTTTTTAAACACTAGAATCTTGTCAGTTTTATATATATATATATATATATATATATATATACATATATATATATATATATATATATATATATATATACAGATATATATATATATATATATATATATATATATATATACAGATATATATCTATATATATATATATATATATATATATCGATATACATAGGTATTACATACAGAGGTATACATACTAAATCTAGAGTACTTGATAATAGTTTTCAATCTTACTCACAAACACTGGTTAATCTACAATGTATGTACTGCACCTGTGTACTATGTATGTATTCTGCCTATGTTCCATATTTCAGCTGTACACCACAAATATATTAATTATCTTTATTTTTAAATTAATATTTTTTTGTTTGTTCTATCCACTGTAACTGCTGATATGCTGCATACGACTGTAAAAACATATCTTTTGTAATTTGTGTGTAAACTGATCATGTCTAAATAACTAAATGTATCTGTAATTTTTCTTTGTGGAGTTTTTCTCCCCGGGCCTCTGCTGAAAAAGGGCCTTTTTGGCTCAGTCAGACACCCCCGGTTAACAAATGTAAAATTAAATAAAAATATGACCTAGAATACTGTTCCAGAAGGCAAGGGCTAGCATTAAGAATGACATCAAACAGATAACTATTTATTTATTTATCAGGAAAGTCCGACTTGGAAAGAATCCAATTTTCAGCGGAAGCATGACCTAGAATACTGTTCCAGAAGGCAAGGGCTAGCATTAAGAATAACATCAAACAGATAACTATTTATTTATCAGGAAAGTCCAACTTGGAATGAATCCAATTTTCAGCGGAAGCCTAGGGAAAATCCCTCCAGACACATGTCTTTGAACATGGGAGGAAACTGGAGTACCCGGAGAAAACTCACAAGAACACAGGATGGACATGCAGACTCTGCAGAGAAAGCACTCCAGCCAAGAATTAAACCGCAGAACCTTTTGTTGTGAGATGATAACACTACACACTGCACCACCCTAATTTATCATGATTGTAGTGTGAGAATGGAATGAGCAGGATGAGCTATGAAATGGTAATTGGTTACCAAGGGAAGAGCCATGCCTAAAGTTTAGTAGCTTGAACATTAGAGTGTTTAGCAAGTAAGATATTATAGCTGAGGCCAGGAGCCAATTAGTATTAGTGATGACAGTGTTGTGATAATGGATTGGATTTGCTAGATGTATAAATCTGACATTTTTCAGCAATTTGTATTGTTGAGGTATTTTAGCCACAGAAAGATGAGCAGTTATAGTAAATGCATACTCCAACATGTGTAGCAAAACTTTTATAGCAATTTAGTGTCATGCTTTAGGATCAGCTAGGTGGAAAAGTTGTAGGCCACCTTTAGTTAAAGTGAAACTTTACATATGATACAAATGATGTGATTATAGAGTAAAAAAGTGTCATCTAAAATAAAGCCAAAATATTTTTGCTGCTGTGTGAAAGGCTTTAAATTACCTGTAGTAACTGGGATATTAATATTTATACTCTAGTAGAAGTACCAAATACCAAGACAGGGAATTTGGTGGTATTAAAAATAAGTTTGTTATTGGCAAGTCATTTCCAAAGGATTAATAAGTCACTGTATAGACAGGATGTAATTTAAGATGGAATTTTTAACTGTAGCAAAAACAATGTCATCAACACAAGTATGACATTCAGGAAAGACATGTCATAGAGAAAGCTGGTTATATATAACAAAAAAGGAAGTGATCTTAAAAAGAGTCTTAATGGCCAGCAGTAGTGACAGGACCAATGAAGATGTATTTGTTTTTGCCCAGTAATGCAGAAAAGTTGTACCAGTGAAATAGCTAGTAAAACGGGTTGTTACATCTGACTAAAAAACATATCTTCAAGGTCTGTGTAGCAACAGGATATGATTTACAATTTTAAACATTATTGTTATATAAACTAAACTGTCACCAGTTAATAGCCATTTCACTTCTGATTAAATGTCAGAGATGAGAGAAAAAGTAGCATTCTGAATGTTAAGTTTTGTCAGATGCCGTGTTTACTGTCTGTCTTTCTGCAAGTAAATCATGCTTTTGAGTGTATTCTAGTGTCTGTTCATAGAATTGTTTCTCATATACTTTGGTTAGTTGGCAGATGTTTGTTATAGGCCTGAATTCTATTTTCAGTTAATGGGATGATGGATGGATGTTTGAAACTGGGGGAAGAATACCTCTGGTAATGGATAGTTTGGAAATTGAGCTAGAGACTTGGAAAGGAGGTTTGGTTTGGTGCAAAGCATCATGGTAAGTAATTAATGGAATGTGGGGGTGCATTTATAGTCACTGCCTATAAGATATTTAGCTATTACTGTACTGTGATTGTTTTTTAAGTAAATGTGTATATTTGCATGATGTTATGTAGTGAAAGTATGAGAGAGACAGTGATGTTAACAGTAAAGTGACAGGGTGCTTAAGGGGGTGTGCCATTTCACCACACAGTGCCTTTGGACTGTGTCTGATAAAAGTCTATGAAGATTTGTGCTGTACCCTGGTTATGAAATTCAAACAAGTGATAAACAAACTAGCAAATAAATAAATATGGATTTCAGATACAGACATTGATTTTAAAGAACACTAGCTACTTCTTATTCTTTATAGAATGGTACAACCTTCTATCATTGGACGTATGTAAGTGACAGTAGCACTTTTCCCATATCAAGGAGGAACTATTAGACCTGGAAATACCTGATTACTGCTTTAGATTTGATTATTTTTGTCCTGCTTTGAAGAACTTCCACTTATACCACAAGGGTAGAGGAAGAACTGGTTCAGTCTTGAAACTTGCCATCGATGTTGGGGCATCACATCACTGACTATTGAGGATCATCAGATGCGTATTATGTTTATCTGTCCCATCTGTGGTTTCCCTGCTGCCATCCACCCCTGCAACCACTACATTAAAACAGAGTTGGAACTTTCTCCCCACTGTCTTCCTTTGAAGAGAAAGAATTTGATGAGAGAGACTTGCTCAACTTTAGAATGTTACACAGATATAAGGATCTATAATCCCAGATTATAAGGATCAACAGTCTCAGATTTTGAGGATGAACTATTCATCTCTTCAGCATAGACACCAGACAAGTGTTATATAAGGAAAATTCAGTTAATTTGATTAAATAGTTTCCTTCAGTTTATAAATGAGATATTAAAGATGTTTCCACTGAAAAAATATATTATAACCACTTAAACAATGGAAAAACACAACCTTGAACATATTATTTTTGTAGAAACTAATAAGGACAAACTATAACAAAGAGAAACAGTGCTGTCTGAACCCCTGTCCATTGAAAACTGACAGGATTGTGGAACCAATACTGATAGGTAGAATCGATTTTGAATAATGATGTGACTTTACCTTTCTTGTAACCTTGCTGTTGAATTTTAAACTATTTCATCAATGTGGCCAAGAGTCAGATTCAGTTGTAGGATAACTTCATAATGTTTCATGAATATATTGAGAGAAATTTTTGAGAGAAGAGTTGCTAACATGACATCCACTGCAGGCAAAGTTGGCAGTTATATAGCCAAATGTGCATGTGATGAATTCTGAAGGCAGTAACTTGAAATCCTGTAAGAATGAAAGAATGATTCAAAATCATGTAAAAGAATAAACATAACAAGTAGCACTGAAAAAATAAATCAACTTTTAAAAAGCTGTATGTTCTCATGGTAATGTTTTGTTGAAGTTTTCTTTATTGACATAAAATTAAATCAAATTTCACAAATTAATGATTACTTAAAATCCCTGACTGATGTAGAAGGCAGCCTCACACATACCCCACACAGATGTCTTTGCTTCTTGCACTTTATTTACTTAATGAAGTACCTTAGTACCTCAGAAGGAACAATGTAAAACAATCTAATGCAAAACCTAACCTGCTATTTTATAAACTGTCTAAGTTTAAAAGACAAACACTTAAAATATTTTAATATGATAACTTAATGCACCCTCCATTATTTCATACTTTGTCCAGATTTTTTTTTTTTTGCAAATAGCAATAGATGCAGTGAAATCTTTGAACCAGCTACAGGTGTTTTTCAGACTTATGAGATTTGATTTAAAATACTGGTAGAAAATGGTTTGACATTATAAACATTCAATCAAATGAATGGGACCCCTTATCACAAGTAAAAATTCAGACACTTTCGGGCATAATCCTACATCCTTTAGTACCAAGTTAGACCATAACAACATAACTGATCAAGAATTTCTTCAGTTTAAAGCATTGTGGAAAAATGGGGGAAAGTAATAGAGCTAGAGTTTCCGTGACCTGAAAATACCTATAGAAAAGTAGGGTGCAGGGGCAGCTCTGCAGATTGTTAAGAAAATACACTTGTGAATATCCCCTATAAAATGTGTGGGGGGCAGCAGGCTGAGATGCTGTTAAATATATGCAATCCTGATCAAGACACAGGGACAGATGTAGAAACTTTAAAAGGATCAAAAATTTGACTGTGGTTTGAAGGGAAAGCAAAACTTTTTTGGTATCAGAAACCTAATGTAAGTATTTCCAGAAAACTCCATTTAATAATTTAGCAAAACAAGTTAATGCAAAAATTGTAACATAAGAATTCTTAAAGCAAGTTATGTAAACATATAAGATTCCAAGCATTGCTGTAAAAGAAGGGTGTCTGTATGGAGGCAGAGAAGGAGACACTCATTGTAATAAAGCCTCAAAGAGAAGAAAAGGCGCCTGAACAAAGTGCCAGGTTTCCCTCTGCAAGGTCAAAACAGAGGTAACAGGATGTCTAAAACCAAATATGGAAGGAAGTGACTGTCCTGAGTTGACTTTTGCAGAAGGAGGAATAGAGAAAAAGAAATATCGCTATTCATAGGTGAAGAGGCGATACCCTCCAAATCATGTCAGTTCTTTGATGAAAGTATTCATAACTAAGAAAAATAATGACATTTTTAAGTAAGCTGAGTGAAAGTATAGCACGTTTCATGGGACCAGAGAAAATAAGGCTATAAACACATGAGCAGAATGACCCAGTTTATACCTATATGTAGAGCTTAAGAATGATTTTCTGCAAATCATAAAGGCAAGGAAGAAATATTGCACCAACTTTTAATTCTTAAAACATTTTAGCACATTTGTGATTAAACTTACATATAGCCAATGTTTTGAAGGATAATAGAATGAATAAAACAAAATCTAGAAACCCTCATATACGGAGGTGCTCACAAGTAACTTACCCAAACCTCAAAGGCCTTTCAGAAGCAGTCCTTAGAAACTCAGCATGCACACAAAGAAGACAACTCCCACCACAGCACATAAAACCACATCTCATTGTGTCTCAAGCCCATAAGGTGTAATACCACACAACCCAATATTTTCATCATAGGAGACTCCATTGTGAGGCACACTAATGTCCCTCTCACCAGGGTGGATATGGAAATGGTCACAGTTAGTTGCCAGTCAGGGTCCAGGATTTGCCAGATCATGCAAGCATTTAGGTGACAAATACCCCAGTGCCAGTATGATTTAGTCATAGTACCTGTGGCCATAAATAACATGAGATGCACCTCCCTGACCTATATGAAGAGAGACATGATTGAGTTCTCAGAATGAGCCTAGCATTGAACAGCATCATCTCCAAGGATGATGACACAATACCAACAGAAAATGGTGAACTTTAATAATTGGCTTAGCTACAGGTTTCATTCCAAAGAGAACCAATATTTGTCAGCCTGGGAGAACATGATTGACAGGCCACACTGCTTTGCCAGGGATGATCTTCACCTGTCACCATTAGGCTTTCAGATACAGGCCAAAACATTATTCACCCTATAATGCCTTTCTTAGGTACTGCCAAACAAACAAGCCTTCCAACATAGCAAAATCTGCTCAGGATAAGCAAAAGGTATTACTGCTCAATGCTAGAAGTCTCAACAAGAAATTACACTCCCTGGAAGCACTCATCACCCTGGAGAATCCTGATGTTTGTGCAGTTACTGAAACATGGTTCAATGCCATGGAAAGCATCCCAGCAGTGCATGCCTTTCATATCTTTCACACATTCCAATCACTGACTGCACATGAAAGAGCAAAAGGTAGAGGTGTATCCATCTACACAAAGAATAAGCACACCGCAAGACCGGCCCATCAATATAACATGCTTGAGTTACTCCATGTACAACTAACCATAGGAAAAATCCTTACCATATTCTTGCTAGCTTCAAGTCCCCCACTACGGACCAGGTAACCTATACATCATACCTGAAGTTACAAGAATCACTCACCATCCAGCCCAACACTTTACTTATGGGTGATTTTAACTACCTTTCCATTAACTGGGAAGCAAACATGACTGCTAACATGCAGGCTCAAAGATTTTTAGACTTTGTCAATGCAAATACCCTGGAGCAATTAGTCTACACTCCCACTAAGGGTACACATATCCTAAACCTGGTGCTCAAAAATATGGGAGATCATTGCACCCAATAAGGTAACAATGACTGAAACAAAACCAAAAGATACCGGCATGACCGCAACCAATAAAAAATATCAAACACTTTATTGAAAGGGATTTAGCGCTTTCATTTGTTAATAACAAAGACTTCCTCAGAATCCTAAATTAAATGACATATAAAGCCATTTAAATAATAAATTAAATACACCATATGACTAGTAAAAACTAATAAAATGCAAAGCAAAATTATAAAGAGACATTACACATTCTCATTCAAAGTATTCCCCTTTTAAATTACATAGGTCTTTAAACACAGGAGAGTAGCAATAGAAACATGTTCACTTAAACCTGGGGAAACACTGCCAATCAATTTGATTTGCCAAATCATCTCCTTTAATTCAATTAAATCCTCCCAAGATGTGCCCCTAGCATCTTTACAAATCAATTCAATACCAAAAAAAAATAAAAAAACAAAGTTGTGTTCTGGGTGTATGGAAACGTCTGTATAATGAATTCTTGTTATTTTTATTTTTTTAAATCTAAAATGTGTTTGTATATTTTTCCCTGAACTGTTATTGGGAACACTTTGCCAAATAAACAATCCCCATGGAGTTACAGTTGCAATGGAAAGAGGTAAAAACAACCTGTTTCCTTATCACCACTCTGTCTTGTTCTAAAATAAAATTACATTGTTTACACTTGCCACATTTAAACGTCCCCTTTTTTTGTGACAGAGGCACCTATTTCTCCAGCTTCAAAAAATAATGAAGGCATGTTCATCAGTATAAGTGGTAATAAAAAAAAGTTTCAGACCCATTTAACTTTCTCTGTTTGTTCTGTTTGTTAAAGGTCTAAGAAGAAGGGATTGTAGCTTTAAGTAAGGGAATATCACCCTCTTTCCTCCTATTTTAATTTCCCTCTTGGTTTGCTCCACTAATACTTCAGGATAGCTTCTTAAATAAAACATCTCAGCCAGTTTCAGTCCTTCCACTGTATAATCGTGATCTTCAGAAATCATTCTAGCTAGTCGGATAAACTGACCTTTAATAATTCCTTTTCTGATATGTACAGGATGACAGAAAAATGTAACAAGCTATTAGAGTAATGAGGTTTATGATAGATGTTAGATATTAATCACATGTTAAGGGAATCCTTAGTGGTTAAAACATCCAAATAGTTAATGCTGTGGGAGCTAAAGGCATAAGTGAATTTCATAAAAGAAGTTGTGGAATTGAAGTAAGTCGCAGAATACTCAATCTCCTCTGCTGTCGTGTCCCATTCAATAAAAATATCATCCAAAAAATGTGCACACAATTTCCATGTGGCAGGAACAAACTTATTAAAAACAAAATACTTCTCCCACTGTAGCATTACTATATTAGCATATAAGGGGGTGCATGCAGCCCCCTTAGCAACACCTTTATTTTGTTGAAAATACTGGCCTTCCATAAACAAAAAAATTATATTCCAGCACAATCTCCATGAGCATAAGCAAAGGTGTTAATTTCATCATTACTTAAATTTCCAGAATTTCCCATAAACTCTTTAAACCATTCTAACCCTTGGGTATGTAGTATTGTGTTAAACAGATTAAGCATGTCTACTGTTAAAAAACAAGATTTTCAGAGTAAACAACTTTCTGGAGCTTACCTAAAAAATCCCAATAATCCTGACATAAATATGAATAATTGTTGAGTAAAGTTTTAAGTTGAACATCACTATATTTAGCTATAGCATGTATTTTAGAGGTAACTGCATTAAGAATATGCCTCAAAGGGGGGCTGATCACATTTTTATGTATTTTCATGATTGTAAATAAGGTGGGAACCTTGAGAAATCTATCTTGTAGAAAAGCAAAGGTTTCCTCTGTGATTTGTCCTTGTTCAACCATATCCCAAAGCAAAAAATTAATCTTTCTGTATATGATGTGTATATAATTAAGGGTGGTTTCCATATAAAAACTATCATCATACAAACATTAAAATATTTTAGTAATGTAATCCATTCTGTGCATGATAACCATCCCCCTTGTCAGGTTTCATGACTCTAATAACTTATTACAACACAATTCCTTTAATAACTTATACTCAACATTTGTTAGATTAGAATGCCCACAATAGTGTTATTTTTCAATAAACTGCCTAATTTCATAGTCACACAATTTATTAAAAATTGTAAGTGGTAAAGCAAGGAACAGACTGAAAACATTGCTTCTCCATAACATGTCATTCTCATATTGAAAACTTGCATCTTTTCGAGTTTCCTGATATATAATTTTAAATCCAAAGTAACATTTTCTACTCTCAAAGGTACAGAAGGAACAAATATATAACCTCTGCTTAACAAATTAACAACTTGTGCACCATAACAATACTGGTTATAATTATAAACTTTACAGTCACCTGCAGAGTTACAAATGGTAATTGGCTTTCTTATTGTCCAAACACAGATCAAGAAGCAAAGCTAATTCCTCATCCATCTGTTGTTCTCCCTGGTATTGTCCCTCCATCCATGGGGATTGTTTATTTGGTGAAGTGTTCCCGTAACAGTTTCTACATTGGGAAGACAAAACGCAAGTTCAGGGAAAAATATACATGCCCATTTTACACATAAAAAATAAAAATAACAAGAACTCATTATACAGACATGTTTCCATGAAACTAGAACACAACTTTGTTTTTTTTTGGTATTGATTTGATTTGTAATGATACTAGGGGTGGACCTTGTGAGGATTTAATTGAATTAAAGGAGATGATTTGGCAGATCAAATTAAATTCTCGTGTTCCCTCAGGTTTAAATGAACGTGTTTCTATTGCTAGCATCCTGTGTTTAAAGTCTTATGTAATTTAAATAGGGAATTATTTGCATGGGAATGTGCAATGTCTCTTTCTAATTTTGCTTTGCATTTTATTGGATTTTAGTAGTCACATGGTGTATTTGATTTACTATTTAAATGGTTTTATATGTCATTTAATTTAGGATTCTGAGGAAGTGTTTGTTATAAATCGACTAAAGTACTAAATCCTTTTTAAGTAAAGTGGTTGGTATTTTTTATTGGTTGCAGTCATGTTGTTATCTTTTGGTTTTGTTCCAGTCGCTGTTACCTTGTTTGATTCTCAAGTTTTTTTTTTTAAGATCATTGCACCCCCGCCCCCCCAAGTGTGATGTCCTCACGAGTTAGATCAGGTCACAAAACGGTCTTGCTTGCAATAAATATAAAACTAGAACCCCCTACACACACACACACACCTAACTCCAAAACATTTAAAAACATTTCTAAGACAAACTACCTTATATTAAGTGATGGCATAGCTAGTTTCCAAGCTTCCCAAACTCAAAAACACAGAAGCCTATCTGGAGGTGTGCACAAATGCCCTTTACAACAGTACAAACAACTGCATATAAACAGCAGTACCAGACTGAAATAAACCTAGGACAAACAGCAAAATCAAGCCACTCTAGTGGACACCCTTGATACAAATAGGTTGTACAACAAAAGAAAGCAATTCTTGTCCAGAAGTAATAGAGAAAGTACACAACAGAGTAAAACCTACCTTATTAGTCTAAACAAAAAAAATCAGGGGACTAGTCAAGTCTTCAAAAGGAAATTCTGAGGCAAAAATAACCTCCCAAGCTAAGGATAACCATAAGGAATTTTTCAGTTATGTCTCCAGTCTTAAGGAACTGCTGAGCATCAGATTCAATACATCTTTGTTGCTGAAGGCTCTTCTGCACCCTTGTGCTTTTTGGGTCCCATCTAATCAAGGGTGAGTGGAATAGAGTTCTGAGAGAGTGTTCTTATTGGCTAGTTTGAGTTAAAAGGGTTATTTCTTGTTTTATTCAAGCCCAGTGTTTGCACTTGTTTGTATGTAGCAGACCATTGCGCACTGCCGCATAGTGGTGGTTACTGTTGGTGGTTACAGACGCAAACGTTTTACTTGTTAAATTTTCCTTTACCACTTCGCTTGTGGTCCTCCAGAGTTTTTCGTAGCCCTGCTCTACTGTCAGGTGGAACACTAAGCCTAGCTTTAGTGGTACCAACATAACTCTCACACACTAGCCATTCCTACGTGTAACCTCTTTTCCTGACCCTATAAATTTACCTAATCCTATGGACAGAAAATTTCCCACAGTTTCTCCAGCCAGCTTGGTTGACATGGGCATCCTCAGGCAGTATAGCAACTGCCTCATGTTCACTAACATCCCTCTTCTCCTAGTCCATACAAACTCAACATGTGAGAGATGCAACTATATCAAGAACCTTGAATCCATGCTGTCTCACACACCAATTAGTATATATAGGTTCATAGGTTCATACTAGGCTATCTGCCCAAGGGCATTTATAAGCCTAGCCCATAGTTATGTGGCTTTCGCCACCCCTTTAGTTTGAAGAAAACTATGCCTATTATTTTGCTGTGCCTCTGTCAAGCAGTGACACTGAAGTAATCCCTGGGGTATATCTGCGATCTCCCATCCATTGGTCAAGATTCCTCTTGAACAAGGCCAGCGAGGTGCTCTGCCTCACATGCACCGGGATTTTGTTCCACAGAATAGGGAGTCTCTGGGTGATGAATCTGTCCCTCCAGCACATTCTATTAATAACCGTGTCAAGGTTTAAGTCTCCCGCCCTTGTGGTTCTGAGGGATCTAGATTTTTTGAGGTGAAGCATATTCATCAAATCTGGGTTTGACATGGCCTTGTATGTCAGGCACAGGCCACCTCTGAGCAAGCGGTATGCGACTGAATAGAGCTGGAGTTCTTTCAGTCGGGCAGCATAAGACATATTTTTGAGACCCTTTATCCTTTTGGTGAGGAACTTTTGGGGCCTTTCCAGCTGCTGCAGGTGTCGGGTCAGATACATTCCGAATGGGGCATTGTAGTCAATCATAGGTCTAATGAGTGATGAGTACAGGGGGACGATGACCTCCCTTGATCTAGATGTGAATCCTTTCATGATCAGGTGGGCAATGTAGAAGGTCTTTCTAACTACTTTAGCAACGTGAGTGTCAAACGAAAGGTTACTGTCAACCTGGGTCCCCAGATCCCTGATAACTTCTTCTGTGCTCAGTGGATTGCCACCTATATGGTAGCTAGGGGTAACCTTGTTTTTCCCGAAGGGTATGACTATGCATTTCTTGGTGTTTAACTTTAGGCCATGGCTCTGGCACCAGTTATCCGTTTCTGTGAGGCCCTTCTGAAGGATATCTGTGTCAGATGTGTTTTCGACTATGGCGCCCAGTTTGCAGTCATCTGCAAACTTTGTCAGCCATAACCCTCCTGTGTTTGCTTGTACTTCAGAAAAGTAGATGCCGAACAAGAGTAGACCCAGGACTGAGCCCTGTGGGACACCACTTGTGACCGGCTTTGAGTTTGACATGGCGCCAGCAACTCTGACCCTGTGGGTTCTGTCACTTAGCCAGTTTGCAACCCATCTTGTGATGTATGGGTTTACATTCAAGCTGATGAGTTTTTCGATGATACCTGAGTGGGGTATTGTGTCGAAGGCCTTTGCCAGGTCGAGGTAGGCTGTATGGACTGCCTTACCCTCATCAATGGCCTTGGTGACTGTTTCGAAAAAGTCAACCAAGTTTAAAAGGCATGATCTGCCTTTGACAAAGCCAAACTGGGTTGGATCCAAAGTCTGCAAGTTCCCTATGTCTTTATTTATGAGTTCCATTATGATCTTCTCCATGGCTTTGCAGATAAGGCTTGTCAAACTAATGGGACGGTAATTTCCAGGGTCGGTGGAGGCACCGCCCTTGTGAAGTGGGACCACAGTCGCCATGCGCCACTCCTTGGGTACGTATCCTGAGGTGAGACTAAGATTAAACAGCTGTCCTAACTGCGGGTTTAATTCCTCATTGAGTTCGTGGAGTACACAGCCGGGGACACCATCCAGTCCCATGGATGCTGTGTTTTTTGCCTTGGAGAGAGCAGTTCTCACCTGGGCGTTAGAGATGTTTGGGGGGCTACAATCCTCTGGTATAGATATCTCTCCTTTTGGGGGGGGTGAAGTTAGCACTGAACCTGTCAGCCAGTATGTTGGCAATGTGTGTAGGTTCAGTAATCTTCACATCATTTTGAACTAATTCTGAGCATATCTGGGAGTTTCCTCCTAGGTTTCTAACATAGCTAAAGAAGGCTTTATGATTGTCTTTTGAGTCCTTGGTGATTTTTCTCTCAAAATTTGCCTTGGATGATTTTATGAGAGCTCTTAGTTTTTTACTTATAATGATCAAGGGTGTCTTACCTTTCAAGGATTTTGCTCTATCTTGTAGTAGCTTCCTCCTTTTGTTGTAGAGCTTGTTTATGGCTGGGGTCCACCAGACTGGACGCTTGCCTTTGGTACAAAGAGTCTTAGTTTTGTTTGGGATTGCCTGATCCATGCAGTCCTGTAGGTGCTGGTAGAAGGCATTTGTAAGTGATTCAGCGGTTTGAGTAATGTTTACCACTGGCTCAGGGGCCTTAAAGGGGACCACACTAGTTTTTAGAAGTGTGAAGTCGGCCTTTGAGAAGTTTTTCACTGTGGTCTTTTTTATTTCAGGTGGGGGTGGGATGAGGACATCCAGCGAGATTAGTTTATGATCTGATCTCACCAGTGAGGGGTATACTTCCGGTGTTGAACATTGTGGTCCCATGTTCGTGATGATGAGATCAAGTATGTTTTCTCCTCTTGTGGGGATGGTGACAAGTTGTTCCATGGCATTTGAGTTTATGAACTCCAGGAACCTTTGGGCTAGAGTGTTTGGGCTTGAGTAGTGTTCCCAGTCTATATTAGGGTAGTTGAAGTCACCTAGTATGATGGTGTTTGGAGATACATTTATCCCCTCCAGTGTTTTCAGGAAGGCCATGTGAGGTTCCTGAGTTTGAGAGGGTGGCCTGTAACATGCTACAAATTGCAGAGCAGTTTTGCCTATGGTTAGTTGCTCCTGGATGGTCTCTGATGCATCGTGCGTTGCCACCAACCTTGAGGTGTGGGTGTCCTTTATGAATATGGACACCCCCCCCTCCTTTCTTGGTGTTGTCCGGATTTTGGGGCCGGAACACATGATATGAGGTAAAACCTGATAGTGCTGGGGTGCTCTCAGGAGCCTTGAACCAGGTTTCTGTCACAGCACAGACATCGATGTTCTCCATACTGAGAAGTGCCTCGAGTGCGTGCATCTTGAGATTGAGACTTCTGGCATTGAGTAGCATTACCCTTAGTTTTTTTCCTTTTTTGTTTTGTAGGGTGGTAGGTTTAGAATTTGAGCCTTGCCTAAAAAAGGCACTATGGGGGTGGCAAGAGCCTTTGCCAATATCCGGAAGCCCAGGGGTGACAGGTGCAAGCCGTCCCTTACGAAGCAGCGTGGCTTGTCCAGCATGTCATCCCAGGCAGACAGACATTGGATCCCCTTTGAATGACACCAGAATTTAAGCCAATTATTAAAGCTGATCATCTTATCACTGTATTGTGGCATCATTCTAGGTGAAGGTAGGATACTGCTCAAGGTCAGGGTCATACCTGCCTGGGCTACATAATCAGAGAGCTCCTCAATGTCTCTTTTCATGTAGTCCAAGGAGGTACATCTCAGGTCATTGACACCAGCGTGGACAATGACTGAGTCATACTTGTACCTGCTGTTGAGAGACCTGAGTGCCTGCGTTATGTGGCGGATTCTAGCGCCCGACAGGCAGCTTATTGTGATCTTCTCCTTACTCAGTCTGGTGAGCGGGACGTCAGTGTGTCTGACTATGGAGTCACCAATGACGAGTGTGTCTGACATTGTGTTTGGCCTTAAGGGCTGTGACTGTTTGACACTCTGACTGTGTGGTCTATGTGTTGCATGTGTTGGGTCCTGAGGTGGTAGTTGTTTGGGTGTCTGCTTTGGTGGCCTCTGCTGTTTTGGTAGATTTTTGATCAGAGCCTCCGAGTATGTCTTTGTGTGATTATGTGTATGATTTGAAGTTGTGATGGCACTATGTGTGACTGGGTATGTACTGTGTGTGGTTACCTTCTCCTCCTGCCCGGTCTTGCCAGTCCTATGCTGAGAGAGCTCAGCCTCCAGTTTGGCCGTATAGTTGCATCTCTCGCATGTATTTGTGTTTTGTGGGAGAAGGAGAGGGTTGTCTGTGTACATGAGGCAATTGTAACATTGCCTCAATATTCCCAGGTTCACCAGCTGAGCAGGAGAGGACACTAGCAACTGATCCCTCAACATGCTAGAAGGAATAGATAAAAACTTACAAAAGACTCCGGGGGATGTGGGTTCTAGGCTGGTGGAGGACTATCTATAATAAGAGTGCTTTATCAAGGTGAAAGTACTGTAGGAGCAAGTGCTAGGCTTTACAGATAGAGAATAGTCTACTTGGGAATCAAGTAGAGATGAACTTTTTAGTTATAGGATACACCGGTTAGATCAGCAGTACAGTTCGAGGAAGGTAGTTTTAAGGGAAAAATTGAAGAGTGGAATTTAGGTAGCCCGAATAGTTTAACCTTGTTTATCCGCCGCTGCTCTTGTGTGCAACAGTGGCAACTCCGCCCTAATCGTGCTAAAGCGCGCTAACACGTGCTTTATAGCAGGGGGCTGGAAAAAACAGGAAATGACCCAAAATGGCCAACGAATTACTAGTTGCTGTCTCTAACCACTCCTCAGAGGACAAACTAGCAGCTCAGTACTCCCCACTCCCACTGGTGAGTAAAGAATGTGACAATGAACGGGTTGTCAGCATGCACACCTCACCTCCTACTCCACCCAAACCCACATCACACATACCTACATATGTGGAGGTCCTCAACAGAAACATACCTAAACACCTAAGACCTACCAAACACAAACACAAGCACACTGCACATAATACGTCCTCTGCAGAACACAATACATATGATAGCTCACACACCAGTGTCTTATCTGTCAAACCCTTAAGGCAAACCACAGAACCAAACATATTGGTCATAGGTGATTTCATTATGAGACACACAGATGTCCCTCTCACCAGGCTGGATAAGGAAAAGGTCAAGGTCATCTCTCTCTGTCAGGTGCCAGGATACACCATATCACATATGCACACAAGCCTGTCAACTCTGTTGTAGTCCCTGTTGGTGTGAAGGACTTGAGATGTATGTCTCTAGACTGTATGAAGGAAGACATGACTGAGTTCTCAGACTTTGTGTCTCAGGAAGGTATGTCTCTATCCTTAAGCAGCATTTTACCTTCACCTAAGATGATGGCTCATTGCAAACTGAAAATGATTGACTTTAATAATTGGCTTAGTTTCTAGTGTCACTCTAAGGGGATCCAGTATCTAAAAGCCTGGGATGACTTGATCAACAGACCACTATGCTTTGCCAGAAATGGTCTTCATCTGTAAGTCCTGGTATTTCGGCTACTGGTTAAGACTCATGCCACCCCCATAGTGCCTTTTTTCGGCAGTGTCTCAAGGACAAAATTCCAGATGTAAAAACTCCATCTAAAAACAACCTCTAGGTTATGCTGGTAAACACTAGGAGTCTTAACGTGAAACTGCACTCACTGGAAGCAGTTCTTACCTTGGAAGATGCAGACATTTGTGCAGTCACAGGGATCTGGTTCAAGGCTGTGGAGGGTATCCCAGCCATACCAGGTTACACCTCCTTCCACATGTTCAGATCACAAACTGAAGGTGTGAAAACTAAAGAAGGTGGTTTAGCAATATTCTTTAAAGATAAATACACCTCCAGACTGGTTAAACAGTATGATTCCTTAGAGATACTTCAGATACAATTAACTGTTGGTAGGACACCTATTTAGGTCATTGCCAGCTACAGGACCCATTCATGAATCAGGACACCCACTCTGCCTATTTGGATCTACTTGAGTCTATCAAGATACATCCAAACACAGTGTTTTTGGGTGACTTTGACTACCCACCCATTGACTGGGTAAATTACTCGTGCTCAAACTCACTTGCCCAAAGTTCTTTGAATTTGTTAACTCCAATGCCCTGGACCAGCTGGATGACACCCCCACAAGAGGTGCCAACATCCTGGATCTGGTGCTTATGAATACAGGGGACCACTGTAGCACCTCCACTGTGAGGTCTTCCCTGGTGAGATCTGACCACAAATCAATCGCACTTGAAGTAACTAATCACACCTGACCCACCCCCATCCCCAGCAGCAACTAAGCTAAAAAAACTTCTCCAAAGCAGATTATAACCTCTTATGGGATGATATAAATAGCTTCACAGCACCTACTCCCTCAGATGGAACTGGCAACTATGCTGAGTTCTACACCAATGCTTTATACAAACACCTGTATAATTGCATTGACTCGGTCCTACCTGATAGGACCAAAACAAGCTCTTCAAGGAAAAGCAAACCTGCCTGGTGGACAACTGCCATTAACAGGTTTTACAATAAGAGGAAGAAATTGCTATCTAAGAGAAAGAGAGAGTGAGCCCTAAACTGGAAACACTCCCTCTTCAGCTTAAACAAGTGAATAAGACTTCTTGTGAAGTCCTCCAAAGAAAACTATGAATCCAAATTAGCTTCCTCAACTAAAGACAACCATAAGGCATTCTTTAGTTACATCCATAACCTAAAATGGAAAGGCCCAGATTTGTGCCAAACTTGTAGTTAATGACACCACATATACAGACCTGATAAAATCCCAGGCTACATCCTACATGGGCTCCAACAAGAATTAGCAATACTACTGGGTGCTCTTTTCAATCATAGTCTAAGCGCTGTCTTCATCTCACCTGAATGGAAAATGGCCACTGTTATTCCCTTGCACAAAGGTGGTGCTACCACTGAGCCTGGAACCTATTAGTTTGACCAACCTTATCTGCAAGGCCATGTAGTAAATCATTGTGGACCTTATCAACAAAGATATAGGTAATCTCCCAACACTTGACCCTACTCAGTTTTGATTTGTCAAAGGGAAATCATGCCTGTTAAATCTGGTGGATTTCTTCAAGACAGTCACCAAGGCCCTGGATGACGGGAAACTGTGCATACAGTCTACCTAGACATAGGCAAGGTGTTTGACACTATCAGTGACAAACTCATCCAGCTAGGTATCAACCCTTATATCTTTAGACTGGTCACTATCTGGCTCACTGATTGACCCGATGTAGTCAAAATAGGAGACTCCACCTATAACAGCAGACCTGTAACCAGTGGCATTCCACAGGGATAAGTTCTGGAACCTCTACTGTTTGAAATCTATTTCTCCGAAGTACAAGCAAAAACTAAAGGTCTGTGGCTGACAAAGTTTGCTGATGATTGCAAACTGGGAGTGGTCACAGAATCTCCAAACAGTGTCAACATCCTACAAAAGGGTCTTACACAAACAAATGATTGGTGCCAAAGTGATGGCCTTAAACTTAATGTACAAAATGTATTATCATCCCTTTTGGTAAGGGCAATATTCCTGCTGACTACCACATTAACAGCAACACCTTAAGTATGCATTCAGTGGTGAGAGATCTGGACACACTAGTGGACAGCAACCTTACTTTGACCACCATGTCTCCACAGTGGTAAGAAGGGCATTCTATATTGCTCATCTCATAAGGGCATTGCCTCCAGAAAAAAATAAGTTGTACCCTCCCTGTACTCTTCCCTCATCAGGCAAATAACTGAGTACAATGCCCCTTTTGCTATGTACATTTCCAAGCACCTGCAGCAATTGGGGAGACCACAATGGTTCCTCACAAGGAAAATTAAAGGTCTTTAGCATCTGTCCTATGTGAATTGTCTGAAATTACCGTCACTTTATTCTGTTTCATACAGACTACTCAGAGGTGATCTCTGCTTTTTATACAAGGCAATCTCTGACCCAGCTTCATTGGAAATGCTACATATCCTTAAGTCAAATGGTACATGGGTTACTCTCTCTAAAGACCTTAACCTGGTATGTGACATTAATAGAACCTGCTGGAGGGATGAATTTGTCTCCCAGAGGTTATCACACCTTTGAAACAGACTCCCACTACATGTCAAACAGTACACCTCATTGGCCTTCTTCAAAAGCAATCTGGATGATTGGATGGGTAACTGTGCATTCACCCAGGAGTCCCATCTGTGTCCCTCTTGAACAGGGGCAATAGGTGCTGATTGTAGAAATAATAGTAGAACTTGACTAGACTTGTAAGGGCACTAAGGCCATTAGCTAGTAACTTTCTATGATCCTATGATCCTAGGACACTCCCAACAATTTGTGGAATTAGTTGTAAACAGCATCATCAATACTCATCCAGAAGATATAACAAATTTGCTGACCAATACATTAATCTCAGATTTCATCTTCCTGTCACCTCTGGTTATCCCCCAAGAAATATTCTCCTCCATTTCTCTAAGAGTTATTACCAAAGAACGGGTCACCACTGCACTCTCTAAAGCTAAAAACATGTCACTGATGTGTACTGACAATATCCTAAGATGCCTCTTAAATAGCTTGAAACAGGACCTATCAGCTCCACTAGGATCTTGATTTAACCACAGCCTCCAGACTGCCTTTGTCCCTGTGGAGTGGAGGACAGCAACATTCATCCTTCTGCACAACGGTGGACATCAACAGACCAAGAAAATTACAGACGCATAAGTTTGAGTAGCCTTATATGCAAAGCCATGGAAAGAATAATCATGGCCTGATATAAATAATGGCATAAGAAACCTCCAATCACTGGACCCATTCCAGTTCAGCTTTGTCAAGGGGAGGTCATGCTTGCTCAATCTGATGCACTTCTTTGAGAAAGTCACTAGGACCATGGATGTGGGTAAAACAATGCATACTGCCTACCTTGATCTGGCTAAATTAATTGACACAATTCCCCACTCAGGTATTATAAATAAACTCACAAATCTGAGCATCAACACCTACATTGCTAGATGGATAGTCAAATGTCTCACAGATAGGACACGTTGTTAGAGTGGGTGAATCTAGATCCAGCAAGAAGCCATTTACTTGTGGTCTGACACAGGGATCAGTGCTAGGATTTCTTCTGTTTGGAATATACTTCTCTAATGTCAAGGCTGACTAAGTTTGCTTATGACTCTAAGTTGGGGACAATCATTGATTCCTCCAATGATTTACATATCATTCAGAAGTGTTTAACTCAGGCAAATGATTGGTGTCAGAACCATAGCCTAGAACTAAATACAAAAAAAAATGAATAATCATTCCCTTTGGAAGTCAAATACCCTGCAGAAACCTCTTTTTTGACCACCACATTGCCACTGTGGTCAAAAAGTCCTTCTATGTAGCACATCTCGTTACTAAGGGTTTTGCATCCAGGAAGAAAGAGGTAATTGTCTCCCTCTACTCTTCCCTCATTAGGTCAATCATTGAGTACAATGCCCCATTTGTGATGTACCTCAATAAACACCTGCAACAACTGGAGATGCCGCAAACGTACCTCACAAAGAGGATCCTAGGTCTTAAACACTTGTCCTATATGGACAGACTCAAAAAAATTCCAACTATTCTTGGTTTCATATCGCCTACTTAGAGGCAATCTCTGCTTGACTTACAAAGCCATGTCTGACCCAGCTCTGTTAGAAATGTTGCATCTGAAGAAATTCCAATCCATCCGCAACACATGCTCCAGAGACCTCAACCTCATTACTACAATATGCTGGAGGGTAAGGTTCATAACCCAGAGACTGCCCATGCTATGTAATAGACTTCTCATACACATCGAGCAGAGCACCTCACTGGCCCTGTTCAAGAGAAATCTTGATGAATGGATGAGAAATAGAAAATTCACCCCAGGGATCACTCCAGTGGCTTTACTCGACAGAGGCACTAGAACTAAGGTTGCGTGGCACAATGCCAGGGTAATCCTATGGGCTAGGCTTGTAAAGGCTCCAGGTCCATTAGCCTAGTACACACCTATGAACCTATAAGCCTATGAACATTAAACGCACATCCCTAATAATGGACTCAGAAGTGAGATATCTAGGTACACAGAGAGATAGTAGCTTGAACTTTGACCGGCATATGTCTGCGGCGGTGAGGAAGTCCTTCTATGTGGCACAGCTTATAAGTGAAGATATGGCATCCAGATCCAAGGAAGTTGTAGTCCCACTGTACTCAGCCCTCATCAGACCAATAATTGAGTACAATGCACCTTTTGGCATGTA
This sequence comes from Protopterus annectens, assembly GCF_019279795.1. Lineage (NCBI taxonomy): Eukaryota > Metazoa > Chordata > Ceratodontiformes > Protopteridae > Protopterus > Protopterus annectens. The sequence goes on from NC_056737.1 coordinate 1,433,953,670, forward strand.
CTTGACAAGGCACATGCAACAGCTGCAGCAGCCTCAGAGGTTTCTTACAAAATAAAAAATAAAATACAGGGTGTAAACAACATGTTCTATGTGGATAGACTAAAAGCCCTATCCCTTTAAGCTGTTTCCTACTGACTATTAAGGGGTGATCTATGCATAACCTACCTAAGGCACTCACAAATCCACCCCTGATGGAACTGTTACACATTTGCAAAACAAACTGCATGAGGGTCACCCAATCTAGGGATCTAAACTTGGTCTGTGACACAAACAAAGCATACTGGAAAGACAGATATGTGTCTCAGAGATTATCTCTTCTCTGGAACAGGGTTCCTATTCATGTAAAGCAGATCCCTTTCCTGACCCTCTTTAAACACAGTTTGCATCACTGGATGGGGAATCATAAATTCACTCTCGGGGTGCTGCTCATGTCCAGGGCAGTCTGTAAATTACTCAGAGGTATAAGCAACAACCTAAGCCATCTTCTAGCCCTTAGGGATTGAAAATTGGGTAAAATTCAGGTAATAATGGTTATGGTTGTATGGGCTCTTAAGCTGTTATCCTAGTAATCTCCTATAAACCTATTAACCTATTTAGTGAGGTTTTATTGGGCTCGTGTAATCTGTGCTTTTTGACCAGAATGTCAAATGACCACACCTCATCCTGGGGTCAGTTGTTTGTTGATACTTAAGACTACTATTGAAGTGCAGTTCAAGTGGATAACTATGGATTATATTGGTTCATTATTAAAACTGGCAATGGTTAATACATTCCATAATAATATAATTGCATAGTAACTCTGAAGAATATGCTAAAAAGGTCATAGAATAATATAGTAAGAATGGGAAATTGTTACTCACCTACCTCATTTTCTGCTGTAAGAGAAGCACACCAAACTTCAACAGAATTTACAGCATTTGAGTTACTGTATAGGACGCATGCACAAGTCTTGCTGAACGTGGCATAGGAGACTTGGAAGTAGGGGAAATCCTTTATAAAATGTTTCATGTCTCACTTTACAGTTTTACAGGGCAGAATAAATATTCTTCTCCACACACTTCCATAGAATAAACATTCTTATACTAATATTTAAGGAAAATATGCAATGGTCAAAGGAGAGGTAAAACTGGGTGTATAATATGAATCTCAATTAGTTCAAAACAAAGGAGTTATAAGTAGTTCTGTCTACTAAAAATGCTAGCAACCTATCAGGGGCCCTATGAGGTTGTAGAGAAAATCGACTGAAGTGAATTACAAAATGAGACTGTGTGGATGAGCTCACACAGATGATGTGAAAGACAAGGTGCTTGACAACCATAGCTTTGACCCAGTACACCCATAAAGCAAAAAATAAGGCAGCATTCTCCACCTCTGAATGTTTTTTTTCTTAATTATGCTACCTTACCCTTTGGACTTTACAGAACCCCTTTCTCTTATCAGCAGCTCATGGAAAGAGTTTTGAAACCTCATGCTAACTGTTCAGCTGCATATATTGATGACACAGTAATTTATTCAGAGGATTACAAGATGCCTGCAGCCAGTCCATATACTATGCTAAGCTCTTTAAGTCAGGTAGGACTCACTGTTAACTGCTAAAAGGAAAGCTTTGTGTGGTCATTGTGAAATACTTATCATAAGTGACTGAGAGAGGACTAATCAGACCCCAAAGACACAAAACAGAACCTTATATCAGGCTATACCCAGTGTCAAGTTTATTTATTTAACATTTGTTAAGCGGGAAAGTCCAACTTGGAACAAGCCAATTTTCAGCAGAGGCCTGGGGAGAAATGATCCAAACACATGTCTTTGTAACATGGGAAGAAACTGAAGGAAACCCACACGAACACACGGAGGACATGCAGACTCCACACAGAAGGCACCCCAGCTGAGAATCGAACTGGAGAACCTCATGCTGTGAGGTGACAACACTACCTCTGTAGCACTGTGCAGTCCTAATGAGAATCAAGTGACAAGTGAAAGCTTTTTCAGGGGTAGCACTCTACTGAAGAAAGTTATTTCTAGACTTTGCTTCTGTAACTTATCGTCTGAGAGATCTTACAAAGGGTAAGAAGCCCATCCAGTTAATCTGGGCCACAAATGCAGACTCTTCCATAAGAATGTCTTTCCTTCATATTGACTGTGCTCTTCTTCAACATAACTGTTAAGATCTGAAGTCTTTAGTCAGTCTTCTAAACATCTGAAAAAAATTGCTAAGGTTACTGTCACTCTTTGTCTCACCTAGTGAAATAAATGTTCATGGACCTTAGCACCATATATTTTGTCTATTCGGATCAAGAAAGACAGATTGCTAAAATGTGGAATGGGTTGTTTAGTAGCCCAAGCAAAATTATAAAAGACTGTAACTCATAAAACCGTAAGTCAAGTGGAGCATTTCCAAATCATAATGAAAAGAATTAGTGTTTGGTGCTTGACATCCCCAAATTAACACCCAAGCCAAGTACTACATCTTTGAAGCTTATCATTTCGATCTTGAAACACACTGGGGAATACATCTCTTAGAATTAATGCTGATAACACTTAATTGCAACCCAAGAAAGTTTGGCAATATCATAATCATTTAGTAGTATCTAAATAAAATGTATAAGAATGCCAACTAGTTGAAACCATTCTTAATTTGTTTAAATGTATAGAGTTTCTTTATTTCAGAGCAATTTATAATATCACAGAAGACAAGGAGGGGGGGTAGAAATCATATTTCATATTTTCCAGTTATTTATAATTTTGTTCCTTAGCAATTCCAAAGGGAAATCATTAACTAATTCATCTTTCAAAGATCGAGAAAATAAATGATTTAACTATATTTTTTAGTGTATTATGATCTGTAGCTGAAGTTAGCTGTAGACAAAACCATGTCTACAGAAGGAACAGAGCTTCCCCCTCACACCACTTATTTCTCCAGCTGTTAACATAATCACCATGACTGTGCTTCCTATAGATCCCCAACCTACTCCTGCCAGGCTGTTCCTGATGCAATCGTAGTGCTGGGTGGCAATCCTACTGCTGGGTGGCAATCCTAGTGACAACCCTAGTCCTGGGTGGCAATCTTAATGCTGAGTGGCAGTCCTAGTGCTGGGTGACAATCATACTGCTGTGTAGCAATCCTAGTGCTGGGTGGCAATCCTAGTAACAATCCTAGTGCTGGGTGGCAATCCTACTGCTGTGTGGCAATCATACTGCTGGGTGGCAATCCTAATGAGAATCCTAGTGCTGGATGCGCCCCTCCCTCTGACTTTTTAGGGAGTTAATCTTATGGTACAGCATTGATAAATCTGGAGAGTGAGGAATCCCATGTATATATATATATATATATATATATATATATATATATATATATATATATATGAGAGACTGAAATGGAAGCCTTCATTTATAGGGAAGCCAGTCAAAAGTCCCTAGCAGTTTCTCCCCTTCCAGCAAGTTGATATAATGCTGTTTTACTGAGGGAGGGCAATAAAAAGTACTATAAGAAGAAAGCACCGTGGGCCATTACAGCATCCACCTCATAGTTCTCCCAAATGCCCAGCCCATAGATTATCTTCATTCACATAAGTAAACTCTCCATCCAGCATATTCCCATTACCCTTGGAGAGGCATGCCTACCCTCCTTACTTGTGCCTTCACCTGCCAGAGACAATAATGTTACCTGGACTCCAGTTAGGATTATCCCTGTCTGGCAATTGCACAGTCTGAAACACAGCTTATTTCACAGTTCACTGCAGTACACTCTACACAGATATTTGTCTTAGTCCCTGTATTAAGAATGTATATATATTTATAATATGTAATTATCATAATCAACATCAGCCCCTTTTTTCTCATTTTTCTACATGGGGGTTGGGGTATCATGACTGTCACCAACTCTCACGATTCGGTGCCACACTCCTGCCTTCTTCAACACTTATGCCTGACTGTCACAGATCTTCTTTCACACAATCCATCCACTTCTTTGCTGGCCATCCTATTTTCCTCTTAACATCTTTCTGTCTGTTCCAAATCTTCCCTTCCAGATTGTCTTTTACTTTTCTGCACTGTTTCTTCACCACCATAATCTGTTCTCTTTGATCTTTTCTGCAATTGGAACTACTTTGTCTTCTGCTCTTATGTCCTCATTTCTTTGCCTGTCCCACAGTGTGCATCCCACCACCATTCTCTGGCATTTCATTTCCTTCACCTCTTGCTTCCTCACCTGCTCTGTCTTTACTGCCCAGGTTTCTGTACTATACAGTAGTACTGGTCGCACCACTGTCTTATGCTCCTTACTTTTCAGAATCTTTTGGCATTCTTCTGTCATAGACTACATCTGAGACTCTATGTCAGTTGGCTGCAGCCCCTCTGATTCTAGCTTTGATCTCTTCATTCAGACTTCCCTTCTCCTCAACTACTCCTCCGAGATACTTGAAGCTGTTTACCTGTTACACTATCTTCCCTTCTATCTCAGTTCATAGGTTCATAGGTTCATAGGTTTATACTAGGCTATCTGCCCTAAGGCATTTATAAGCCTAGCCCAAATTTTTGTGGCTTACGCCACCCCTTATATGAAAAAATACTGTGCCCATTAGTTTGTTGTGCCTCTGTCCAGCAGTGACACAGATATGATTCCCGGGGTAAACCTACGATCTCCCATCCACAGGTCTAGATTTCTCTTGAACAGAGTCAGCGAGGTGCTCTGCCTCACATGGACCGGGATTTTATTCCACAGCATAGGGAGTCTCTGAGTGATAAATCTATCCCTCCAGCACATCCTATTTATAGCCGTGCTCAGCACGTCCTATTTATAGCCGTTCTCAGCTCCTTATGATTTCCCCGATTTGCTGCCATTACCACTGTCTAATCTGTGCTTAGTTCCATCCCATGTGCCTTCAGTTTTGCATTCCATTCCCCTATCCTTTGCTGAAGCTCTTGCTCAGACTCTGCCTGTAATGCCACATTATCTGCATACTGCAACTTTGTTAACCTGTCCCCTCCAACCTGTTTGTCAGTGTAATCTATCACCAGTATAAACAGCAGTGGGCTCATAGCTGAACCCCGGTGCACACGCACTCTCACTAGAAACCCCTCTGTAAAGCCAAACACTGTTCATACTTGAGTCATTGAGTCCTTGCACATAGCTTGCACTAATTCTACCAATGTTTCTGGGACTTTGAACCACTGTTGTACTGCCCAAATCAGCTTTCCTGTGACCTTGTCATATGCTTTCTCCCTGTCTAGAAATGCCTAGTTGGACTTTTTCCTCATCTCTACCTTCTTCTCAACTATCTGTCTCACTGCAAACATTGAATCAATTGTGCATACATCTTGATCTGAATCTGAACTGCTCATTTCCCATCTTAATTTCTACTACTCTGCATATCTGTTTATCAATCATTCTGTCCAAAACATTCATGCAATGTAATAGGAGTTTGATGCCTCTGCACTGCCCACAGTTGTGGATATTCTCTTTATTCTTGCACACTGGCATGACTATGCTTATTCTCCAGTCATCTGGGATATGCTTTTTTTTTTTCAAACTGCTATGAGTACCCTCAGGACTCATTTCTCCCCTATCTCACCCAGTATCTTTATTTTATCTGCTGTGACCTCATCGGAGCCTGCTACTTTCCCTGACTTCATTTTCCTTAATGCTTTCCTTATTTCCTCATGGTGGTCTCCTTTTCTTCTCTCATCGTAGGCTGTTTCTAGGGCAGTACAGCTTCTGTGGGGTTTTCTTCAGTCAGAAGTTTCATCTGCTTTTGATGTCCTGAGGATTGGTGAGCAGGTTGTTGCTGGCAGCCCTTATAAAGGGTGTCTGACTATCTTTTTTATCTTTCTGTCTTTGCCTTGCAACCTGATATATCTTCTTTGTGGCGCCTACTGAGTCACTTTCTAGAAGCTGGTAGAATGCCTCCGATGCCCTATTCTTTGCTATTGCAATTCCTTTCTTAGCTTCTTTGTTAGCCAACCAATAGTCCTTCCTAGCCTGGTCAGTCTTTTCTATCTCCCACTTTTCCTTGCACTCCTTCTTTCTTTTGATGATTTCATGGACTTTTGCATTCCACCACCAGCTTTTCTTATGTATTTTATTTCCACATCTGTCACATCCACATATTTGTTCTATAGTCCTCATACATGCCATTTTGAGGTGATGCCATTCTTCTTCACTTCCACCTATTTCTTCCTTTTCTTGGGTGCTAGAGTTCTGAGTAATTCCTTGAGCTGTTGGGCTTTCTATCTAGTCACCCTGCATGTCTTCAGCCTTGTCTCTGTTGACCTTAGAGCCTTCTCTGACCACTGCTTGCAGCTGATTGTGGCAGCCAGTGGTTTATACTGGGGGCAGACTGTTTTACTGTGGATCACTTTGCAATCACCAATTCTACCCCAGTGCCTTTTCCTTATGAGGAGGAAGTCACTCTTGTATGTGATCTTGTGACTGTCTCTCTTTCTGAACAATGTATTGGCTACTATCAAGCCATTTGCCAGTCAAAAGTGTAGAATGGCCTCTCCTTCTTTATTCCTGTTGCCCCACCCATGTGGACCATCCTGTCCTGTCTGTCCCAATATGTAGATTAAAGTCACCCATTATCACCATTAGTTCCTGTTTTCCTGTTTTATCTAGCAGGTCTCTGCAACTGCTGTCTGAATGCACTCTTATCCTCACTATCACAACAGGGGCATAGGCTGAGATTATGAATACTACCCTACCATTACACTAAAATCTGATTGCCACAGGTTTGTCATTAATTCTGATGATATTCCTCACTGCCTTCTGTAGCCTCTCTGTCACCACATCTTGTCTCTTAGATACATAGGATGTCCATCTGGCCTCCTCCATATCATAGTGTCACAATTCTCAGTTCATGTTTGGCAGATTGAGGCTGATTGAGCTATCCCAGGTAACCCAGGCTGGGCAACTAGCAGCACTTATCACTGGTAACTACCCATGTCCAATTTGGTTACAGCCATATTACGCAATTGAATGGCTAGCCCTGCCACAGCATGCAGTGCTGTGATCCGTATTCTCCTATCTTGAGGTTACTGCACACAATAGTAGATGCACAAAGTGGTTGGTCCATACATCTCTTCTCCCTATAAGACACCATGTAGAGTCTTTGCTGCTGCCCACAGCTCTATTCATTGGTGAGTTTGAGATGGAAACACTCAACATGTTTTTTGGAGGTGGCAGGAACCCCAAAGACACACAGAGAGAACACACAAACTCCAAAACAGGTATTGGTCTGTGGTCAGGATCAAATCCTGTGCCTTGTGCATGGGAGGCGAAGACATTAATCATTATGCCAACTGGTCTTGTAACCAGTGATATCTTAGAATATTTAAAACATCAGTAGACATGCATGTCATAATTATGTTACATCAGATTCTGGGGATTCTATATTAAAGCAACTGCTATTGATTTATTTTGTTTATTCATAGCTATTACTAATGCATGTATAACAGATATGCTGTTCATATTTCTGGTTTGCAATGGTTTAACTATTATCAGCATAATGTCCAGGAAATCTGAAAAATGTCAGCAGTTATCAGTAAAAATACAAGTTAAAAGGATCCTTGTACTCACTAAATTTATAAAGTTAGAGGATTAAAATGTTTATAAAATGCAGAATATCATAAGACAGCATGATTAAATTAAAATGTTTAATATTAAATAATTTTTACACGGAACTAAGTCACTATGCTTAAAATTCAACCTAGCAACAGATGAGGCAGAGCAAAAGTGACTGATCTTAACGGATATTTGGAACATCTGTTATGTACAGACTGCCAGTGAATCCAAAGCACTTTCCAAGCTTATTTATACCCCATCCAAGTCCAGAAAATAATTAATTACTTGTTGTATCACATTTTGTGATCAATTACATACTAACAAATGGATATAAACTTGGTGATATTTAAATTAATCCAAAAGCCTGGCTTATAGCCCTTAAATGAGGAATGCACTGTCAGTGTTTTCTACTAATGGACAGGTGGCAGCATGACAGGAGATGTCTGCAGTAGCAGAGCCTAATGCATCATGAATGACACCTGTGTTTGAAGCCCCGGAGGAATGGATAGCAATTACAAAGTCCATACAGATGCTTTCCATGTGCGTCTGTAGCACCATATAAGTTACACAGTGACAGCAATCAATGGCAAGAGGCTGCTGAGTTTTGCTTACAATGTTTTCCTTCTAGTTTGACTACATCTATATCCTCCCTGCAGTTATATTGTCTTGTGCTTGATTTTCCTTTAGGAAAAAAAAAGAATTAAAGTGTTACCTACAAGGGACATGTGCTGGTTACTTAACTTTTTTATCACATTCAATAAATATTCTCAGCTTCTAGAAAAGTCTGGCAGATGCAGACAAGAATGACAAACTAAAGGTACAACTATTTAGCAGTTTCTCAGTAAATTTGTTATGTTTTGTTCTATGTCTTCTGTGCCACTAGAGTCTATTTTTTAACTGCAAGGATGATGCAGAATTAATACAATAATTAATACAATGTCAAAAAAGATAAAATAAAAAACACACACTTGTTTCTTTTCTTTTAAATTTTGGTCTCTGTAACATTACCTACTATGAAAAAAGCCACCTACCTTATGAAAATTTCAGATGTACAAATCAGGACAAACACACACACTGTTTAAAGAAGTAAACTAAGGCATTTGACAAAGTCCAAATGTCTCTCTTGGCCAGACTCACTTCTTATGTCTCAGGTTAGCATTTGTATCAATGAAAAACTTTTGACCAGTATAAAAATGATGCTAGCCTTTACTGTCACTGTTTCTGCATTAATCTCTCTCCCCCTTTACACTGATGATAAAGAATTTCACACAGCTTAGTTAAGTTCACGAGGACTGCTCACTAGATAACCAGATGTCATTGAAATCAAACTAGTTAACAGAACATATCAAACACTGGCAACAATTCTTTTAGCTTCTACTAATATATTGCATTTTTCCTATCTATAACCGACATGTATGCATTTGAATTTCTGCTAACCATTTTTGTGAGATGAATTAACCTATTTTGTAATGCCACAACTTTCATATAGATATGCGTAATATTATGGAACAGCAGTGATATGAGTGGATGTGTGGACAGTGCTGGGTTGCACCTTTTTGCAGTCACTTTCCCATACTGATGAATGAAGTAAATGGACTTCAAGCAAAGTCAGCAGTGATATAAGAAATCACCTTCCATGCATAGCTTCTTCCTTCGGTCACCATGGTTTCCTCACAGTTCATCAGAACATTAGTAAATATGGACCACATGAGAATGAAGAACACATGGGAGAAATCATTGAGACACAATCCACAATCAGTGGCAAATTAGAGAACATATATCATCTTAGAATAGAAGGAGGCTTTAGCACATCTCCATCACTGAATCTGATGGGCTGTTTGCAAAACATTGTCCTTCTGACAATTAAAATAAACGTAGAATGCATGTGGATTACTCATCTGGCTTCCTTAATAATTTCTCTTGGCAGCATGTTATTTTCCTTTAGTGTAGTCTGTGGTTTGATAGTCACATTCTTTCTGTCTAATATAACAACAGCCATTTTTGCCAGCACATTACCAGATTCCTAAAATATGATATATCTATGATAATTCACAAACAGAAATGTTACATGCCAAAAGTAATATGAATATGCTTAGCATTTTATAGTTTATCTGCTTCAATTTAAAAACAGCTTAGATAAGATTGAAAAAATTCAGTTTGTTGATAGCTAGTTATAGTATCTGATGATTATGGAAAAAGATAAGCAATAGACAATTTTGGCCTGTTTTTATCAGCAATTATGTATTCCAAATATGGCTAAATTTTTAATCATGTCTTTCTTTCTATATATTTAAAAGGAAGAACACTGAGCATCTTGATCCATTAGAAAGGAGTTTTGGTATCTCATCCATGGACAAAGAGGTCATGAAATCCCTGTATTCATCCCTTATAAGGCCAATTATTTAGTACAATGCCCCTTCAGCATGTACCTCACAAAGCACATGCAACAGCTGATGAGACCACCGAGGTTTCTCACCAGGAGAATCCAAGGCCACAAACACCTGTCCTATACAGATAGGCTAAAAGCCCTGTCCCTCTACTCATTTTCATACAGACTCCACAGAGTAGACCTCTGTGTGACATGCAAATTGATCTCAGACCCTGCCTTGATGGGACTCTGCTGCATATCCGTAAGCCAAGCTCCACTCAAGCAACCCATACGCGTGACCTCAACTTGGTCTGTGACATCAATAGGACTTGTTGGCGGGACAGATTTGTGTCCCAGAGACTCCTCCATCTGTGGAACAGACTCCCTCTCTACATCAAATAGAGTACCTCATTATCCCTTTTTATGCGCAACCTGGATAACTAGAGGGGAAACGAAAAATATACTCCTGGGATTCCACCTGTGTCCCTTCTGGACAGGGGGTCTGGGTGCTGACTTGTCTAAACATGGGCTGAACTCTTGGCTAGGCTTATAAGGGCCTCAGGGCCAATAGCCTAGTAACCTCCTATGATCCTGTGATCCTATGGTAATCAAGATTTTTCAAACAGTTGTTAGAGATTAACATATTCCATTGTAATTTATATCTAATAAAAACACTTTTTGGATCCCCAACAGCTGACCATAGGCTGCTTCCAGTGTCTCCCCTTATCTGCTAAAACTACTGAACATGACTTGGCCTCCCCTTGAATGACTCCAACCATGCTCAGAGTCATGAAGGAGTGAGTGGGAACCTAAGCCAGCATCAGACTACAACCAGAAGAGTGTTATCCACTTAATGATTAATCCCTGGCTCCTTTACCACTAGTACCATTCAAAGGGTTGGTTTACAATGGACTTTTAAGCATATTATCCATATCTCTATGTGTGACTCAGTCAAAGCCCTGCCTACTTGGAGACTATACTACTCATATGTCTCCTCTGTCCCTCATGGACCAACTCTGACAATGCAGCCAGGTATGTACCCTCCCACACAGGACAGTCATACCCATCTGGCTTGTACATGCAATCTAACACCTGAGACACTGAGTTTACCTGGGCCATAGTCAAGGCTTTCTATGCCACTGGTAAAGACTTCAGCTTATAATGGCAAATTTACTGTATGCTAGCAGTGGTGTGTCACTTTTTGTCATCTTTCCCATAAGAACTACATCTCTTATCATTTATTTGCATTCCTAAAGACTGCCTCACCCTTGCATATTTAAATCAGTGAGAGGAATAATTGATGGAGTTACTACAATTAATATCTCACTTAATTAGGAAACAAATAACTAAACTATTTAACCATATGCTTCATTACAGACCTAATTTATCTCTTCAAAAACATTTACTATACTTTGTAACAATCATGTATGTAAGGTGTCAAATACATCATGTCCCCTGACATAAGAGGTCTGCCCCCTCTCTCTACTTGGTATATACTCTCTGTAGCTGCACTATTTCCAGATGGATAAACAAATTAATTTTGCACTTTCTGTCCTTCCTTTTGACAGTGTGAACCAGTTGGGTTAAGAATGATAATAGAGGTATTCTGTAGGAGAAAAGACAATGATGTACTGGTACTCTGAAATTTCTAAAGGTACATATTTTTTTTTTAAGAAACAGAAACATACATTATATTAATTACTTCATAATCTCTTGCTGTCATTAATACTAGACTTTAAGTAAGTTTTGTTCTAAGTATAAAATCTTCATAAAGTTCATTTTTTCCTGTGTTGTATATACCTTTTAGGTAAACAGTAATAGATTTTTATAAGGTAAATTGTTTGTGTCATTAACCTAAATGACCCGAGGCAAGTCACTATGGCAAGTCCTGCCAGAACAGTCTTAGTAATTTCATTAAATGATGAATCAGTCTGGGGGTAAGAGAAAAGCAATGGAAATAACACATTTACATTTCAATAAAACCTTTCAGATGTCTTCATGAAAGATTAGTGAAACTATAGAAATCAAGGAATGGACAGTAAAGTAGCAGACTTGACCAGTTAGTTCATTATATCTGTTGAATTCAGTTGTTTGAAAATAGTCACTTCTGATTAACATGCCTGCCTGACTGTCAAATAAATAAGCAAATAAGTTTATATGATCAGTGTAAACACTCTTGAAAGGTAGGTACAGCTGTCCAAAAATCTGGACATCTGCTTACCAAACAATTAAATATCGACATCATTTATATTTTGGATATTAAAATACAATTAAATATGCTGCATATAGTTTGAAACATTAGGTGGAAGAACTATTTTACATCAAAAATATAAAAAATATACATACAAATGCACCCATACATGTATGTATATATATATATATATATATATATATATATATATATGTACACACACACACACACACACTCATATTAATAAAAACACTGGCTCTACTTCTACCCTTGATTGGATACTTGCTACAAACCCTAATCTTTACCACAACCCTCACACCCTACCCAACTCCCTTAGTGACCACTTACCTATTCACATCCAAAAAAATCCAAAAAAAAAACTTTCTAAGCTTGTTTCCTGCCTTTAATGTAACTAGTCTAGTCCAGATTCAGATTTGCTGTAACCAGGACTGTTTGTAAGCTTCTGAGACCCCAAAGCCTTTCTGTGTTGGAGGGAAGCCTTCTAGCTTATCAGTGGGAGTGGTAAGCACTAGATAGCCTATCTACCACAAGAGTGGTTTCTGGTGCAGAAATTGTAGTTTATTGGCCGTTTGGCAGTTTTTCCATCTCTTCCAACTTCCTGGTTTAAAAGCCCGAGTTTGCACTTGTTTCCTGCCTTTCCTGTAACTAGTCTAGTCCAGATACAGATTTGCTGTATCCAGGACTGTTTGTAAGCTTCTGAGCCCCCCAATCCTTTCTGTGTTGGAGGGAAGCCTTCTAGCGTATCAGTGGGAGTGATAAGCACTAGGTAACCTATCTACCACAAGAGTGGTTTCTGGACCAGAAATTGTAGTTTATTGGCCATTTGGGCAGTTTTTTTCCATCTCTTTCAACCTTCTGGTTTAAAAGCCTGTATTTGTGCTTGTTTCTCACCTTTCCTGTAACTAGTCTATTCCAGATACAGATTTGAGGGTTGGGAGGGTGGCCTTTAGTGTAACTAGTCTAGTCCAGATTCAGATTTGCTGTAACCAGGACTGTTTTTAAGCTTCTGAGCCCCCCAAGCCTATCTGGAAGGAAGCATTCTAGCTTATCAGTGGGAGTGAGAAGCACTAGGTAGCCTATCTACCACAGGATCCAGGTACAGATTCTTAGTTTTAGCACTTGAATTTGCTTATTCATGCTCAGCACTTGTTCAGAACTTGTTAGCACTAAATAATCTACAAATTACTATAGCACTCAGCCTTCCTCGTTACCCAGAGGAAAACAGTTTTTGTATTTACTTTCCTCACTTGCTTAGAGAAAAACAGCTCTTATACTCACTTTCCAAACTTGTCCAGAGGAAAGTAGTTTTTTATTCAGGCATGTCCAAGGGTCAGCTCCCATTGTTCTCTCCTGTCTATCTGATGAATCTGGGCATTTTGGGGAAATGTAGCATTTGCCTCATGTACACAGACAACCCTCTCCTCCTACCACCCAACACCACAACTTGTGAGAGATGCACTTATCTAGCCAGACTGGAGGTAAAGCTCTCTCCAACCAAGACTGAACTTGACAGTCAAGAGGAGAAGGTAAACACTTGCACCACACCACACTCATCACATAGGTGCACTAAACCTACACCACCAAAATTCACACATAGAAACACAAAAACATTTGCAGATGCTCTCAATAATAATCTGCTCAAGCAACAGAGACCTCCAAAGCAGAAATGCAAGCAATCTCCACCGCCCAACACAACACAAATGACACATAGCCCACAGACTCAGTGTGCCACTCAACCACAGCCCATATGGAAAAACAGTGTACCCAACACACTAGTCATAGGTGACTCTATAGTCAGGCACACTAATGTCCCTCTCACCAGGCTAAACAAGGAGACGGTTACTGTTAGCTGCCTGTCGGGTGCCAGGATCCACCACATAACCCATGCACTCAGGTCACTCCACAACAAGTACAAATATGACTCTGTCATTGTCCATGTTGGTGTGAATGATCTGAGATGTACCTCCCTGAATTACATGAAAAGAGACATGGAAGAGCTCTCTGATCATGTAGCCCAGGCAGGTATGACCCTAGCCCTGAGTAGCATCCTGCCATCACCCAGAATGATACCACAGTACAAGTACAAAATGATTGACTTCAACAATTGGCTAAGCTTCTGGTGTCATTCTCAGGGGATCCAGTATCTGTCTGCCTTGGACGACATGGTCGACAGACCACAATGCTTTGCCAGAGATGGCCTGCACCTGTCATCCCTGGGATTCCAGATACTGGCTAAGGGTCTTGCTGCCCCTATACTGCCTTTTTTAGGCAAGGTTCAAATGACAAATTCACCACCATAACAGGAACAGGCAAGCAAAAACTGAGGGTAATGCTGCTCAATGCTAGAAGTCTAAATCTCAAAATGCACTCCCTCAAGGCACTCCTTAAAATGGAGAACATCGATATCTGTGCAGTGAATGAGACCTGGTTCAAGGCTCCAAGGAGCACCCCTGCATTACCAGGCTATAACTCATACCACACTTTTCGTCCACCTAACCTGGACCAGAACACCAAAGATGGAGGTGTGTCCATATTCATTAAGGATATCCACACCTCCAGGATAGTTGCTCAGCATAATGCATCCGAGGTTATCCAAGTGCAACTAACTCTGGGCAAAACTGCAATCCAAATTGTAGCTTGCTACAGATCCCCCACCATGCCCCATGATTCCCATTCATCTTTTCTTGATATACTGGAAAATATTAGGGTTCAACCAAACACCCTAATAATGGGTGATGTCAACTACCCCAACATTAACTGGGAAAACTACTCATGTACCAACGCCTTTATTCAACGCTTTCTGGAATTCATAAATTCCAATGCCCTGGATCAACTTATCCACACCCCCACCAGAGGCAACAATATCCTAGACTTAGTCATTGCCAACATGAGTGACCGGTGTTCCTCACCTGAAGTCAACTCCTTGTTGGTCAGATCCGACCATAAGCTAATCACCCTAGATATCCACATCCCGTCCCCACCCCCCATTAAGGAAATCATGGTAAAAAATTTCTCCAAAGCCAACTTCATGCATCTTAAGACAGAAATGGCGAACTGACACCCATGCAGATGGACAGTACAGTTACGACTGCTGAATCCTACACAGATGCACTCTATAAGCACTTACACGAGTGCATGAATCATGCTATCCCAAAAAAAACAAGACGCCATCCTCCAAAAAAGGAAGCCAATCTGGTGGTCTCTTGCCACAAACAAACTCTACAACAGAAGGAAGAAACTGTTGCAACAGAGAGTAAAATCCCATGAGTGGAGGAGTTCCCTGGTCAGCCTGAGTAACAAGCTGAGATCCCTTATAAGATCCTTCAAAGCTAGCTACAAAAACAAAATCACCACTGATTCTAGGGACAACCACATAGCATTCTATAGCTATGTCAAGAATCTCAATGGCAAAACCAAGATCTTCTCTGAGTTACAGCACAACAGCATAAAAATTACAGAACCAACTGATATTGCCAACATCCTGACAGATAGGTTCAGTGCTAACTCTAAAGGGCCCATATCTATACAGGAAGAATGCAGAATCCCTGTAATCACAACTATGCAGGTAAAAGCTGCACTCTCTAAAGCCGGAAACACAGCATCCATGGGAATCGGACAACATCCGAGGGTGCGTTTTACACAAACTTCAGAACGAACTGGCTTCCCACCTAAGCACCATGTTCAATCATAGTCTCACATCAGGCTTTGTGCCCACCGAATGGCGCACAGCAGCAGTTATCCCACTCCACAAAGGGGGAGCCACCAAGGATCCCAGGAACTATTGCACTATTAGCCTGATGAGCCTGGTCTGTAAGGCCATGGAATGTATCATCATGGAACTCATAAACAAAGACATTGGTAACCTCCAAACTCTGGACCCCACCCAGTTCGTGTTTGTGAAAGACAGATCATGCCTCCTGAACCTGATTGACTTCTTTGAGGCAGTCACCAAAGCTGTAGATAAGTGTAAGGTGGTTCACACAGCCTATCTTGACCTCGCCAAGGCTTTTGACACCATCCCCCATTCTGGAATTATAGCTAAACTCACTAAACTTGGTATAAATCCCTATGTCACAAGATGGGTTGCCATTTGGCTCACTGACAGAACCCACACTGTAAATATTTTGCAGACTCCAAATCTGACTTCAAACCAGTGACAAGTGGAGTACAACAGGGTTCCGTCATGGGACCTCTCCTGTTTGGTATCTACTTCTCTGAAGTACAGGCTAACGCAGAAGGCCTTTGGCTAATGAAGTTCGCAGATGACTGCAAACTAGAAGCCATAGTTGAGTCCCCAAATGATGTGGACATCCTACAGAAGGGCCTCACTGAGACAGATGCCTGGTGACAGAGCCATGGCCTCAAGCTCAATGCCAAAAAGTACATTGTCATCCCCTTTGGTAAAAACTCTGCACCCATGAACTACCACATAGGCGGCAGTCTACTTAATGCCGAATGTGTGATAAGAGACCTGGGGTCCCAGCTGTACAGTAGTCTCTACTTTGATAATCATATCACTACAGTAGTCAGGAAATCCTTCTATGTGGCACACCTCATCACAAAAAGGTTCTCATCTAGGAAAAAAGAGTTCATTGTTCCCCTCTACTCAGCACTCATTAGACCCATTATAGAGTACAACACCTCTTTTGGAATGTACCTCACAAGATATCTGCAGCAGATGGAAAGGCCACAGACGTACCTCACAAAGAGGATTACTGGCCTCAAACAGATGTCCTACACTGACCATCTCAAAACATTCCAGCTTTACTCCATAGCATATTGCCTACTCCAAGGTGATCTCTGCCTAACATATAAAGCTTTGTCAAATCCAGAGCTGTTGGACATGCTGCACCTAAAGAAATCCCAATCCCTCAGAACTATATGCTCTAGGGACCTAAGCCTTGTCACCACAATAAACAGAACATGCTGGAGGGATAGATTCCTGTCTCAGAGACTTCCCATATGCTGGAACAAGCTACCCATCTATGTCAAGCAAAGTTCCTCATTAGCACTCTTTATGAAAAATCTTGATAAGTGGATGGGAAATAGGAAACACACCCAGGGATCACTTCTGTGGCTCTGCTTGACAGGGGCACAGGAAAATAACTTTCTTGGGTGGCATAAGCCAGGGAACCTTGTTGGCCAGGCTTACTTAGGCCCTTGGGCCAATAGCCTAGTACCTACCTATGAACATATGAACCTATCCAACTAGCAAAGCACCACATATACAGAGACTGTCGTAAATTATCCTCGTTTGATACAGAATCTTTTAACTCCAAACTGACATCCATCAATTGGTCCTTCCTCCTCAACCCTCTCCTTAATGAGGCTGTTGAAAAATTCAACCAGATTTTTCTTCACCTCTTACACTCACTCACCCCCAGAGAAAAATTAGGATAAAATCATCCTATGCATCTTGGCTATCCAAACAACCCCCTCCCTCATACAAAAAAGGGATAATATCTGTAAACCTGGCAGAAAATCAAATCCCGTACCCTACTACAAAATTACAAGGAAACCAGAAGCCTCACAAAAAACACATTTACCAGGATAAGAAAATGTTTATAATACTGCACAAAATAATCACCTCTCTAACCCTAAAAAATTATGGTCTACTATCAATAATATCCTTCACCCTGGTAACCCCTCAACCCTAAATTCCTTCCCCAATAACTCATCACTTGAGACTGATACTCTGCTTAATAACTGCTTCATAGACACTCTCCACAAACTTACTCACTCTGACCTTGACTCCAACTCCCTAAACCCTCCCACTTCTCCTTCTAATAACAACATTAACTCTTTCTCTCTCTTAAACCTGTCCCCACCTCTTATATCAAATCTCTTCTACAGGAACTTAAACCCTGCTCTCCATCTGCTGACAAACTATCTCCCCTGTCTATCTGAGGAATGCTGCAGAATCCATAGCCTACCCTATCCCTATCCTAATAAATATGTCTATACAAGAAAGCACATTCCCAGCCATTTGGAAATCTTTCTACACTATGCCACTGCACAAAGGAGGTAACTCCACAGACTCCTCTAACTTTAGACCAATTGCCATTCTATCCCCAACTTCTAAAATCCTTGAAAAGTGCATCCATTCCCAACTGCTTAAATACCTAATCCAAGAAAATCTCTTAACCCCTACCCAACACAGCTTTTGGCCAAACCACAGTACTGCCACTGCCCTCTTATCTTACACTCATATAGTTGCAAAGGCCAGAGATAATAATGAAGTCATGTCCTGTCTCTTTCTTGACCTAGCCAAAGCATTTGATACTGTCTCCCACTCTCTCCTACTAACAAAACTATCCAGCCTTAACATCTTTCCTCCCACCTTGCAGTGGTTCTGTAGCTACCTTATTAATAGACTACAATCAGTCTGATGGCTCACTACCTGCTCCCCCTTCCTGCCTGTAGAGACAGGGGTCCCTCAAGGTTCAATCCTAGGCCTCATTCTATTTGTGTCTATATCAGAACAATGAAAATCCAAAATAGCAAACGACCTAAAGGTCGAAAATGCAGGACCTCAAACTCGCTATTGTGGGGGGCTGCACCCCCCACACCTCCTGCTAAAAATATATATACCAACTCCGAGATAGATATATAGATAGATAGATAGATAGATAGATAGATAGATAGATAGATAGATAGATAGATAGATAGCTTTTTTAAACCTAGTTGATGTTTACAGGTTGAGAGGGGATGCATAAATGCAAAAATAAACTTTATTACAGCCAGTTGCCAAATTATTTTTTTTGAGTGTCTGCTTTGTTAATAAGAAAAGTCAAATGACAAATCACCAATGGCTTTGGTAAATGCACCTCACAGCCAGGAAGCCCTTGTATCCTAAAAAAGTGAGTCACAAGACGAACAAGTACAAAACCACGAGATGCAAGGATATAGCTGTCCCCAGCATTAATGTAGAGGAATGACTTCACCTCCTTGTTATTTGTGGAAAATGTGTTTGTTTTTAATACAGTAAATCCACAGTGAGAGGAACCAGTCTGTAGGATGGAGCATAAAATAACTTTTAATCGTATCGAACTTTAAAAACAGTACCAGGTCTTCTTTTGATCAGAAAGAACTTTGAATTACATCAAAAAACAATTAAAATCAAGCGCTTTCGCTTGGCTCAAATACCAAGATTTATCAAGATGGATTACATACTAGAAGGGAGCCATTAATATAGGACTCTCCTCCAACCATGTGACTATAAACCATAATTAAATCTTAAAGCTATAATTGATTTAAAAATGTTACAAGATTTTTTAAAATACAGAATCATGAATTGTTGTTCATATTTAATCTGCCATACTGGCCTGGCTACACCTGTTTAATTCATTTTGACATACTCCATAACTATTTACAAAAAATAAATAATGAATAAGGAATAAAAGCTTGAGTTAAAAAAATCCTGTGCTGAAAAATCATTCTGCAGGACATACATTGCTCTGGTTCTTATTTATATATCCCAACTTCTTGTTAATAAAATTTTACACACAAAAAAATATATATGAATGAATGTTAATTTTTTAAAAATGCTGATATAAAATATATATGAATAAATGTAAATATATTCAAAACAATAACATAATTGTAGATCAAAACAAATGTTATAAACAGCTTCTAAATGCAATTCATCTACTATTCATATCTTGTTCACAATCTAGCCATTCTTAATTTCAAGACACTTCTTATATTGATATTGTCGTTCAGGCCAGGACTACTGGCAGCATCTAATTTAAGCTGCCAGAGAAGTTCCTTGTATTCTAATCGTGTCTCCTAGTCGCCCCCCCTACCATCCGTTTTTACTTGTTCTAGTACTATGAAATTTATTTGCATATCTGGGCATGTGATGGAGTGCTTGTAAAAAGCATTGGTTTCCTTTTTCCTGGAAACCTCATACAAGTGCTCATAAATTCTCCTTCTCAAGGATCTTTCTGTTTTTCCAACATAGAAACTAAAGCATTTTGTGCAAAAACCCAAATATACTACACCTTTTGTTGCACAATTTGTGTAAATATTGGCTTGAAAATGGAAGTTCCTTGAGGGAATGTGTAAAGAGCTTCTGTTCGAAATAGCTATGCACTGTTTACACATCCCACATTTATAAGTGCCTTTTTTCAAATTTTTAGTATTGTTCATTCTCCCTTGGGGTTGATACTTTTCAAATAGTTCCTTCATATTAGTATCCCTACATCTAGTGAATCTAGGGTGTTCTGGGATATACTTTTTCAACTCTTCATGTGCTGTCAAAACCGGCCAGAACTTAGTAATTATTTCTTCAATTTGTTGAGAATTGCTTGAGAAAGTGTGCGTGTAGTTATTACAATAACCAATGTTATGGGCATGGCTAAGTTTTGATTCCTGGATCTGATCCATACCTAACAGAGGGGGATATCTACCCTCCCTGTTGTCTAAAACCTCTTTACTTAACCTATCTATCAGAGCTTCAGGATATCCTCTTTCCAAAAACATACTTTTTAATAATGTCAATTCCTCCAAAAAATGTTCCAAGGTGCTGGACATTCTTGAAGCTCTTATCATTTGGCCTTTAATTATGCCTTTTTCTGGTAGAATGGATGGCCACTTGTGTAATGGAGGTATGTGTTGGAAAAGGTGGGTTTCCTGTACAATTTGGATGTGAACCTACTACTAAAACAATCTTTAGATAAAGTTACATCGAGATAATTCATCTTTTCACTACTAATAGTGTGTGTAAAAGATAAAAAAAACAATGGTGGAGTTAATATAATCAAAAAATTCCAAAAATTGTTCTTCTGTACCACTCCACAATAAACCTATATCATCTAAAAACCGGGTGTAATGTTTTATGTGTTTCTCCCACTTGGTGGAAAAAACACATTTTTGTTCCCATCTGTGCAAAACTATATTCGCATACATGGAAGCACATGGCGCACCCATCGCCACTCCCTTCTTTTGTTTGTATATTTCTCCATTAAAAAACATAAAATTATTTTCCAGTATGATCTCCATAAATTCAACTAATAAATTAATGGTGTTAGCCGGCAGACCTGATTCTTTGACCAATATTTCATTGAACCAATCTAAACCCACCTGATGTGGAATACTGGGGAATAAATCCACAACATCTATGGTTATCATTAATAAATCTGATTGAAAGAGATGTGCTTGAATACTCCTCAGAAAATCCCAGGAATCTTTGCATATGTGCTCTAAGGTTGTTACAAACTTTTTGAGCACATGATCAACAAACTTTCCTAAAGGCTCCAGTATACCCCCTTTACCTGACACAATAGGTCTAAATTTTAATGGCTCAAGACCTTTGTGTGTCTTGGGGATCCCAAAAATTATTGGTATCTTGGGTTTGTTGACGTGCAAATAATTGTAAACTTCTTCATTGATAAATCCTTGTAACAAATTATCCATTAAGGTGTAATTGATTTTAGAATAGGCTAAATTCATCTCGTTTTTAGAAAGCAGTTCATATTTCTCAGAATCCTGTAACATGTTAAAAAGGTACATCTCATAGTCCTGCATGTACATCAAAACCAACCCACCTCCCTTATCAGGCTTCATAATTCTACATCTTTCTCTCCTAAGTAGCTGTATCAGTGTGGTTTCCTCTAACCCCCATATTAGATGGTGTTTTATCTGATTTTGTGGAGTTGATTTTCCTTATTTCTTTACTTGCCATCTCCTCAAACACTTTCAGGGATGGATGGGTTGGGGGGTTGAAAGTACTTGCTCTGACTAATGTAGTTTTTGTACAAGGCTGCCCATTAAAATTCAAAATTAAATTAAGCTGCCTTATGAATAATTTGAGATCTATTAAGACTTCTGCCAAGTCAGAAGGACGGGCAGGGATGAAATGTAAACCTTTAGTGAATAAATCAAAAAACTCTTTCTTTATTTCAATTTCAGTGAAATTGTATACCGTGAAATTCTTCTCTTTCACTATCGTATACTCCTTGTTGGTTCCACACTCATCCAAAGCTATAACATTCGAATAATTGAAATCCATAATATTAGTCATGTCCAAATTTATAACTTTCTCCACTTCTGGTATTGAAAGTTCCCCCCTCTCCCCACTGATCTGTCCTGGGGAAACTGAAAATCCTGATGGGAGTTCTTTCTGCTTTTTTCAGCTAACCTTTCACTCCTTCTAAGTGGTTCAGTGGGGGGTTGTACATACACATTCCTATGTGTGTTAACCTGAGCCCCATCCCTACTACGATCACCTTTCCATTTATTTTTTACCAACACAGGGTAAGCTAACCCTTCCTTATATTCATTCAGATCCCTCTCTAATTTGTTAATCTTTCTATTCAGAATTTTCATGCAGTACTGGTCCACCTCATTAAATACATTATCATAATTCTTTTTTACAGATAAAAAACTGGTATCATTGACTACTTTGTCATTTAAAGTATTCAAATCCTTTAAAAGAATATCAGCCTTCGCCTCATATTCCTCAATCATTACTTCTAATACCTGAAGCCCAGCCCTATTAAAAATACTACACAGTTTGTCATAGTAAGCGGTTCCTGGCTGCACGTTGTTGGGAAATTTAAAACAACATAAGCCTTTAGGAACTCGCTCTACATTTACACATTCCTTTAAGTAGTTAATCTCCAGTTGATTACTTTTATATGAATACAGTCTTTCTTTTAAATTGTTAAATTGCTGTTCAATATCAGTTTTGTCAAATGGAACAGTACCTTGCTTGAACCAGAATTGCTGGCCCGCCCAAGCGTTAAAACTGAATTGCTTGTGTAAAGCGTCAGCTTCAGTTGGTCGCTGTGTAGAAACCACATCTGTGGAATTACATCCAGTTTGCTTAATGGAAAAAGGTCCTTGGTTTAAATTATTTCTCGTTGTTTCTCGTAAAACAGCTGCTTCATGGGTTACACGCATTCTTCTTTGCTCTAAACCCTGCTCTTGATTGCCAGGTATTGGGCAGGAAGTCCCGCCTCTATTACAGTTCAATGCCTCAGTTAATTGGGTTAGTAAATCCAGGACTTTGTTGAACTCAGAATGTGTCACCGGACCATCTTAACCCAGCGTTTTTAACAGCTGTGGTGTGTTGACATAATCCCCTTTGTCCATTTCCTCTGCCATGGATGGAGAACGCAAACCAGTAACAAACAAAGTTAGAACAGAAGGCATCAAAGCAGTAAATCCACAGTGAGAGGATGGAGCATAAAATAACTTTTAATCGTATCGAACTTTAAAAACAGTACCAGGTCTTCTTTTGACCAGAAAGAACTTTGAATTACATCAAAAAACAATTAAAATCAAGTGCTTTCGCTTGGCTCAAATACCAAGCTTTATCAAGATGGATTGCATACTAGAAGGGAGCCATTAATATAGAACTCTCCTCCAACCATGTGACTATAAACCATAATTAAATCTTAAAGCTATAATTGATTTAAAAATGTTACAAGATTTTTTAAAATACAGAATCATGAATTGTTGTTCATATTTAATCTGCCATACTGGCCTGGCTACACCTGTTTAATTCATTTTGACATACTCCATAACTATTTACAAAAAATAAATAATGAATAAGGAATAAAAGCTTGAGTTAAAAAAATCCTGTGCTGAAAAATCATTCTGCAGGACATCAGGTCTGCTGGCTAATACCATTAATTTATTAGTTGAATTTATGGAGATCATACTGGAAAATAATTTTATGTTTTTTAATGGAGAAATATACAAACAAAAGAAGGGAGTGGCGATGGGTGCACCATGTGCTTCCATGTATGCGAATATAGTTTTGCACAGATGGAAACAAAAATGTGTTTTTTCCATCAAGTGGGAGAAACACATAAAACATTACACCCAGTTTTTAGATGATATAGGTTTATTGTGGAGTGGTACAGAAGAACAATTTTTGGAATTTTTTGATTATATTAACTCCACCACTGTTTTTTTTATCTTTTACACACACTATTAGTAGTGAAAAGATGAATTATCTCGATGTAACTTTATCTAAAGATTGTTTTAGTAATAGGTTCACATCCAAATTGTACAGGAAACCCACCTTTTCCAACACATACCTCCATTACACAAGTGGCCATCCATTCTACCAGAAAAAAGGCATAATTAAAGGCCAAATGATAAGAGCTTCAAGAATGTCCAGCACCTTGGAACATTTTTTGGAGGAACTGACATTATTAAAAAGTATGTTTTTGGAAAGAGGATATCCTGAAGCTCTGATAGATAGGTTAAGTAAAGAGGTTTTAGACAACAGGGAGGGTAGATATCCCCCCCTGTTAGGTTTGGATCAGATCCAGGAATCAAAACCTAGCCATGCCCATAACATTGGTTATTGTAATAACTACACGCACACTTTCTCAAGCAATTCTCAACAAATTGAAGAAGTAATTTCTAAGTTCTGGCCGGTTTTGACAGCACATGAAGAGTTGAAAAAGTATATCCCAGAACACCCTAGATTCACTAGACGTAGGGATACTAATATGAAGGAACTATTTGAAAAGTATCAACCCCAAGGGAGAATGAGCAATAGTAAAAATTTGAAAAAAGGCACTTATAAATGTGGGATGTGTAAACAGTGCATAGCTATTTCGAACAGAAGCTCTTTACACATTCCCTCAATGAACTTCCATTTTCAAGCCAATATTTACACGAATTGTGCAACAAAAGGGGTAGTATATTTGGGTTTTTGCACAAAATGCTTTAGTTTCTATGTTGGCAAAACAGAAAGATCCTTGAGAAGGAGAATTTATGAGCACTTGTATGAGGTTTCCAGGAAAAAGGAAACCGATGCTTTTTACAAGCACTCCATCACATGCCCAGATATGCAAATAAATTTCATAGTACTAGAACAAGTAAAAACGGATGGTAGGGGGGGGCGACTGGGAGACACGATTAGAATACAAGGAACTTCTCTGGCAGCTTAAATTAGATGCTGCCAGTAGTCCTGGCCTGAACGACAATATCAATATAAGAAGTGTCTTGAAATTAAGAATAGCTAGATTGTGAACAAGATATGAATAGTAGATAAATTGCATTTAGAAGCTGTTTATAACATTTGTTTTGATCTACAATTATGTTATTGTTTTGAATATATTTACATTTATTCATATATATTTTATATCAGCATTTTTAAAAAATTAACATTCATTCATATATATATTTTTTTTGTGTGTAAAATTTTATTAACAAGAAGTTGGGATATATAAATAAGAACCAGAGCAATGTATGTCCTGCAGAATGATTTTTCAGCACAGGATTTTTTTAACTCAAGCTTTTATTCCTTATTCATTATTTATTTTTTGTAAATAGTTATGGTGTATTTCAAAATGAATTAAACAGGTGTAGCCAGGCCAGTATGGCAGATTAAATATGAACAACAATTCATGATTCTGTATTTTAAAAAATCTTGTAACATTTTTAAATCAATTATAGCTTTAAGATTTAATTATGGTTTATAGTCACATGGTTGGAGGAGAGTCCTATATTAATGGTTCCCTTCTAGTATGTAATCCATCTTGATAAAGCTTGGTATTTGAGCCAAGCGAAAGCACTTGATTTTAATTGTTTTTTGATCTAATTCAAAGTTCTTTCTGGTCAAAAGAAGACCTGGTACTGTTTTTAAAGTTCGATATGATTAAAAGTTATTTTATGCTCCATCCTACGGACTGGTTCCTCTCACTGTGGATTTACTGCTTTGGTGCCTTCTGTTCTAACTTTGTTTGTTACTTGTTTTTAATACACTTATGACTACAGTTTTTATTTTGATTGTATTTGTATCTGTGATGTTTCTTTATATCATATCTTTCCAAGTATACTATAGTGGGTGCTATTTTCTTGATTCATGTGCCTGTTGTCACACACACACACACACACACACACACACACACACACACACACACACACACACACACACACACACACACACACACACACACATTAACAAGTCACAGAAGGTTTGTGTGGGCAAGAATACCTCTAGGAGCATAACACTCAACACAGGGGTTCCTCAGGCTTGCATTCTCAGCTCCCTATTGTTTACTATCCCATGGCTGCAGAGCAAACTTCAGTACAAATCACATCATCAAGTTTGCTGATGACACCACGGTCATGGGACTCATCAGGAAAGAAGAAGAGAGTGCATACAGAGAAGAGGTTAACACACCGACTGCCTGGTGTGCGAGAAACAACCTTGACCAGAATGTGAGTAAAACCAGAGAGATGATCATAGACTACAGGAAGAGGCAAACACCCCATACACCACTCCTGATCAATGGCGAGACAGTGGTAAAGAGGATGCAGTACCAAATTCCTCAGCGTTCATATCTCTAATGATCTCTCTTGGTCAGGAAACACCTGTCACATAGTGAAGAAAGCACATTAATGTCTCCACTTTTTGAGAAGACTCAAAAAGTGAAACTACCATTGTTAGCACTTTCTACCTTCTACAGAGCAGCAATTGAAAGTATCCTAACATCCGATTTTTAGGTATGGTATGGGAGCTGTTCAGCTGCAGGTAAGACAACACAGCAGAGAGTGGTGACAGATGCTGAGAGGTTAACTGGCACTATTCTCCCACAATCCAGGATCTTTATACATCGAGGAGCCTAAAGAGAGCCACCAAAATACTAAATGATGCAACCTGTCCTGCAAACAATCTGTTTATGAGCCTGTCATTGGGTAAAAAATACTGCAATATTCGATGCAGGACAACTAGAGGCAAAGACGGTATTTATCCTAAGGTGATCAAACATTAGGTCTAATCACTGACAGGTCAGGAAGTTGAGACTTCCCATTCACTGTGCAATATTACTTTATCTATTATTTATTAAGCCCAGCCAACCATTATAATTAACCCAGGTGCAATATTTTCTTTTCTTCAGCTGCTACTGATATGTGCTTGTTCACCCATAATGTTGTACATTTTTCATGTGCAATACCTTTACCTGAACTTTGGTGCTAGATGTGTATTTTTAATATGCTAACAAGTGTATGTTTCTAGGAATATATGTAGCTGTATACTTGTGTAGAGTTGATTTATAAGATGGTAGTGGTAGTATTATATGTTGTTTTAAATTATGTTTTTCTATGTATGTGATTTCTAGGTGTTTTTTTTTTGTCTGTCCCATGATGAGCTGATTGCATGGAATCTCATTTAATCTACACTTGTGTAGATCTACATGACAATGAAGTTACTTTTTACTTTTTTTTTTACTTTTGACTTAGTTGTAGGCTCAGTCCATTTCTATGTCTGAAGTTGTCAGTCATGATTTATGATGCTCTGTGATTTTTATGTATATATTAGTTTTCCATGGGTTAAAGCTGTTTTTGAAATTTGATCTAATAAAGTCCAGTTGGTGGATGAAGTGCTTATCACAAGTTAAAGCTGAGTTATTCCAGTGGCCAAGGCTGTTTGAGTTTGTTTCTTTAGTACCTTCACAGAAGAGGAATTTACATCTGACGTTTGGGACTGTTTATTACTGTTGATTAATACTGTAACATTTAAGTGTTTTTATTTTTCATTTTTCATGAAAACCAAGTAAGTTAAGTTATTTCTCTTTTTTAAAGCTGAGAAAAGATATCTCTTCGCATTTCTGTTGTGGTCTTTGTTAACAAGTAAAGATTTCAATCAAGCAAATATTGTACTTGTATGCTTATATGCACATTGGTTTCCTTCTATTGATATAAAATAGCACTGATATCTGACAAATGGAGAGAAAACATATCTGTGCACTTTATTAGTAAAGATGTATTAAACAACGCATTCTCCAAGTGAGCATTTATAATGCCATATTTAAGAAGAAACACTCTGAATTTTCTTTATTACAGTAATAAAATTAAAAAGGTGTGGGCGCTTGCTGTATGCACCTTGAGTCTTGTTCTTCATTTTTTTTAATGCTACCTTTCTGTTCTTTGAAATGAGGCAGCCACAGTAGTAGTGCAGTGTGTAGTCTTCCTTCATTTCCTCCCAAGTGCCCCCAAACACACACAATCTCCCAGATTCAGCAAGCCATGCATGATGTGCAGGAACAGTGCAGGAGCTCCAGGAGGCAATATGTCTGCTGTGCGATCCAGGAATAAGCTGCAGGGATGTGCACGAGCGTTCCTGCACTATTCACGGACAGATGCAGCTCCTGTATGCAAATTACCCCATTTGCAGGTGAAAACCATGCAAATGAGGTGAATTTGCAATCCAGGAAGCTGGTAGCCGGCCATACAGGACTAGTGTAATCTTCAGAAATGTACTCAGTTAGTAACTGAGTACATTTCTGCAAACTACAAAACGGAGCCATGACAGCTTCAAATAAAAGGTGTATATAATGTGTAAAGCATGCCGATGGCCAAATATATGGCCAATGGCATGGAAAACAGTTTTAAAAAAAGAAAAAAATAACTTTTATATTTTTTAGCTGATTTTTGGCTGTTTAAGTGCAGGGCAGCAGTGTGCAAATGGGATCGGGCAAAAAAAATAAATAAATAACCTGAAATAAGCATTCTATGCAAAATCACTATTTTGCCATTATACTCAATGGCAGGCAGAAGACAATATGGCTAGTGAATTGTGGTTTCTAAGGGGGAGGCTCAGTGTGGGACCTGTAACTATGCATTAGCAGGCAATTCTATGCAAATGAGGGGAATGATACTGAATCCCAGATTTCCCCTCAATGCTAGTCAGCACCCAAAATTGTAAGTGCAGGAATAGCTTGGTGCAAGCCTAAGAGTTATCTGACATTATGGGGGGTGTCAGGCATACTGTAAGTGTATTGGAGCCCTGTGGCTCGGGTTTGCCCTTAGCTTAACAGAGCTAAGCAAGGATGTATGTCTGAGGCTGCCTAGCACTCTTTACATTGCCTAAGTGGGTGTGCGCGTCACGCACCGGGTTTTAAAGGAAAAAAAAAAGTAAACCAGGAAATAGCAGCTCTGTGCACATCTGAGCACTGTGTTTGTGCAGCGTGCCCCTGGGCTTAAACAGGAAGGCAATGGGAAGGGAAAACAGCAGTAGGAAGATAATCAAGGAAAACTAGCATAGCTGGCAGGTGAAATGTATCAGAATCAGTCAATTACACATGCAGCAGAAAAGCCCAGCCCAGAACACTACTATGAACTATGCAGACACCTTTCCCTCTGGTTTTATCACATACTCTATACCACTAGTGTATACAAGCGGGGAAATTTTAACAAACAAAAACAAAAAAAATGATAGGGGCTGCAGTACCTATCATATATCAACATGTAGAAGAGGCTGAGGGTGGTGAGGATGAGAATGTTGTTGACCAACCCAAAGTGAGGAATCGGAGAAGAGTGAACAGACCCAGGGTAACCTACCAGGGGCTACATCAACTGGAGATAGTGGAGCACTATAGAGTGGAGAGGGACCTCTTACAGCAAAGTGTTGAGCTGTGCCGGCCATGCCTGACACACAGAACTAACAGAGAGGAACCCATCCAAGTGGATACCAAGGTATGTGTAGGCCTAAGAATACTAGCCACAGGTACCTTCCAAAAGTGAACTGGGGATATCATGGGGATCTCACAGGCATCAGCATCCAGGGTACTCCACCAGTTCCTGGATGCCATGTCAACACATGTCGGTGAGCATGTATATTTCCCCAACACCTGTGAGGTGTTGGACAGCAATTTGCATCTCTTCCACCAAATAGCAGAATACTCTGAGGTAGTGGGTGCTATAGACTGCATAAACATATGCATCAAAGCACCACCTGGTGAGCGGGTAGGGTCTACATCAACAGCAATGGCTTCCCCTCCATCAACTGCCAGGTCGTGTGCGATGCCCAGGGCATTATAATGAATCTGAGTGCTGGCTGCCCTGGAAGCTATCATGACTTCCACATCTGGCATCTGATGCAGCTCTACCAGAGATTTGCCAATGTTGACATCCCTTACGGCCACCTAGTGGGGGATGCTGGTTACACATTGGTGCCATGGCTGATGACACCCATCAGAAATGCACACACACCCGAACAAGCATTCCATAATGAGGCACACGCACAGATCAGAATTATAATAGAGCATGTGTTTGGGATGCTCAAGTCACAGTTCTGGTGCCTGGACACATCCAGTGGAGCCTTGCAGTGCTCACCAGCTACATGTACTCAAATTGTCATTGTATGTGCCAGCTACACAATATGATCTTCTGGAAACAGTTGCAGCAGGAACAGCATGGGGCAGGGCCACACAGCCCCCCACCATTTCCAAGGCCTGCACCGGCACAGAGTGACTTGGAGGAGGAACAACCTGAGCCTGCCCCAGTAGGCAGAAGGAGGCATGCCCAGTATGCCCTGGCCTTGGCAAAGAGGCAATGCATAGCACATACACTAACACAGTAGGGACCCAGGGAATGACACCTCTCTCTGACTCGCACATACAGTAAAAGGGATGCCAAACATTACACTGCCTGATGCAGAGACTCCCCAGACTCTGGAATAGATTGCCCATACATGTCAAGCAGAGTGCCTCTTTGATCCTCTTCAAAAGGAACCTTGAAGATTGGATGGGAGAAAGGAAATTCACCCCGGGGATCACGTCAGTCGCCCTGCTAGACAGGGGTCCAGGGAAGTAAATAGTGTGGGAAGAAATAGCCAGGGAATTGTTATGGCTAGGCTTGTATAGGCCCTAGGGCTGATAGCCTAGTACCAACCTATGAACCTATGAACCTATGAACCTATGAACAATGTATAGGGAATGTACTATGTGCATCTGACATAGGCAGTCCTTCAGCACCATCCTCAATACTGGCACACCCACAAGGTAAGTCACTCTTCTAACCAATTGCCAGATGGAGTAGTATGTGTTGTTAGTTGTATCTATGGTATGGATGTGACTATGCAAGGGAAACGGGTGGCTGAATGGGCTGCCAGCAGAAAGTAGACACCTATAGTGGCAGCATGAGATCTGTAACAAATACTGGTGTCACCATAGTAGCCAGTACTACACATGGTGACAAAACCTACTGCAGGAAATGTGCTAGGCCATATGTTCATAGGTTCATAGGTAGGTACTAGGCTATCTGCCCGAAGGCATTTATAACCCTAGCCAGAATGTGTTGGCTTTCACCGCCCCCTTAGATTAATTCCCTGTGCCTCTGTCCAGCAGAGCCATTGAACTGATCCATCAGGTAAACTTTCTGTTTCCCATCCACTTGTCAAGGTTTCTCTTGAAGGGGGTTAGCAAGGAGCTCTGCCTAATGCAGATTGGAATCTTGTTCCAGAGCATGGGAAGTCTCTGGGACAGGAATCTATCCCTCCAGCAAGCCTTATTTATTGTTGTGGTGAGGTTTAGATCCCTGTAGTGTGTGGCTCGAGGGGATATGGTTTTATTTAGGTGGAGCATGTCCATTAATTCTGGGTTGGACATGGCCTTGTATGTCAGGAAGAGATCACCTCTGAGTAGGCGGTATGCAACTGAGTACAGCTGAAGTTTCTTCAGTCGAGCTGCATAGGACATCTGCTTGACACCAGTGATCCTCTTGGTGAGGTACTTCTGTGGTCTTTCCAGTTGTTGCAGGTGTCTTGTAAGGTACATCCCAAATGGGGCATTGTACTCATAGATTCATAGGTTCATAGGTTGGTACTAGGCTATTGTCCCTAGGGCCTATAGAAGCCTAGCCATAACAATTCCCTGGCTATTTCTTCCCACATTATTTACTTCCCTGGACCCCTGTTTAGCAGGGTGACTGTCATGATCCTTGGGGTGAATTTCCTTTCTCCCATCCAATTATCAAAGTTCCTTTTGAAGAGGGCCAAAGAGGTGCTCTGCTTGACATGTATGGGCAGTCTATTCCAGAGTCTGGGGAGTCTCTGGGTCAGGAACCTATCCCTCCAGCATGTTTTGTTTATTGTGATGACAAGGTTTAGATCCCTGGAGTGTGTGGCTCTGAGGGATGGGGATTTCTTTAAGTGTAGCATGTCCAACAGCTCAGGGTTTGACATGGCCTTGTATGTTAAGCAGAGATTGCCTCAGAGTAGACGATATGCGA
This sequence comes from Protopterus annectens, assembly GCF_019279795.1. Classification (NCBI taxonomy): domain Eukaryota; kingdom Metazoa; phylum Chordata; order Ceratodontiformes; family Protopteridae; genus Protopterus; species Protopterus annectens. The sequence continues at coordinate 1,433,985,791 of NC_056737.1, forward strand.
CAGAGTATAGCTGGAGTTTTTTTAAGGTGGTCAGCATAGGTCATCTGCTTTAGGCCTGTGATTCTTTTAGTGAGGTATTTCTGCGGCCTTTCCGGTTGTTGCAGATGACTTGAGAGGTACATACCAAATGGGGCATTGTATTCTATAATGAGTCTAATGAGGGATGAGTACAGTGAGACAATGACCTCCTTTTTTCTGGATGAAAAGCCCTTAGTGATGAAGGATTTCCTGACTGTTGTGGTGATGTGGTTATTGAAGGTGAGACCACTGTCCACCTGTGTCCCTAAGTCTCTTATCACACTTTCAGTATTTAGTGTACTGCCACCTATGTGGTAATTCATGGGTACATGTTTTTTCCCAAAGGGGATAACTATACATTTCTTGGCATTGAGCTTGAGCCCATGGCTCTGGCACCAAGCATCTGTTTCTGTAAGGCCATTTTGTAGAGTATCAGCATCATTTGGGGATTCTATAATGACTCCCAGTTTGCAGTCATCTGCAAACTTTGTTAGCCAGAGTCCCTTAGTGTTGGCCTGTACTTCAGAGAAGTAGATGTCAAACAAGAGAGGTCCCAGGACTGAACCCTGAGGTACTCCACTTGTCACTTGTCTGGAGCTGGATTTGGAGTCAGCTACTTTTACAGTGTGGGTTCTGTCAGTAAGCCAGTTGGCAACCCATCAAGTGACGTAGGGATTAATGCCCAGCTTAGCAAGTTTATCTATGATTCCAGAGTGGGGGACGGTGTCAAAGGTCTTGGTGAGGTCCAGATAGGCTGTGTGGACTGCCTTACCCTCGTCCACGGCTCTGGAGACTTATTCAAAGAAGTCAATCAGGTTCAGGAGAGAAGATTGGCCCTTCAAGAACCCAAACTGGGTGGGATCCAGTGTTTTAAGGTTGCCAATGTCTTTGTTTATAAGTTCCATGATAATACGTTCCATGGCCTTGCAGATCAGGCTCATCAGACTGATGGGGCGGTAGTTCCCGGGATCCAAGGTGGATCCCCCCTTGTGGAGTGGGATAACTGTAGCTGTGCAACACTCAGTGGGCATGAAGCCTGAGGTGAGGGTATGATTCAACATGACACTTAGGTGAGGTGTCTATGATGGGTCTGATGAGTGATGCGTAGAGGGGCCCAATGACCTCTTTCGATCTGGATGCAAACCCTTTTGTGGTTAGGTGGGCCACATAGAAGGATTTTCTAACCACTTTGGCAATGTGATTATCAAAGGAAAGGTTACTATCTACTTGGGTCCCCAGATCCCTTATTACGCCTTCTGTATTTATGGGGCTACCACCTTTGTGGTAGTTTGTGGGTACTTTTTTTTTTCCAAAGGGGATGACTATACACTTTTTGGCGTTTAGCTTGAGGCCATGGTTTTGACACCAAGTATCTGTCTCGGTGAGACCCTTTTGGAGGATGTCTGTGTCAGACAGAGAGTCAATTATAGCCCCTAGTTTGCAGTCATCTGTAAACTTGGTCAGCCATAGTCCTCCTGTGCTTGCCTGTACCTCTGAGAAATATATGCCAAACAAGAGGGGTCCTAGGACTGAGCCCTGGGGAATGCCACTTGTAACCGGTTTAGAGTCAGACCTAGCTCCCGCAACTCTTACCATGTGGGTTCTGTCCGTGAGCCAGTTGGCCACCCATCTCATGATGTAGGGGTTTATGTTCAGGCTGGTTAGCTTGTCTATAATACCTGAGTCGGGAATGGTGTTGAAGGCCTTTGTGAGGACTAGGTAGCCTTGGTAACTGTCTCAAAGAAGTTCACTAGGTTTAGGAGGTATGACCTGCCCTTAACAAAGCTGAACTGGGTCGGGTCCAGTGTTTGGAGGTTCCCAATGTCTCTGTTAATGAGATCCATGATGATGCACTCCATAGCTTTGCAGACCAAGCTAGTCAGGCTTATAGGGTGATAGTTCCTGGGGTCCTTTGTGGCTCCACCTTTGTGGAGTGGAAGAACTGTTGCTGTGCGCCACTCTATGGGTATGTAGCCTGTGGAGAGGCTGAGTTTAAACAGTGTGTTTAGGTGAGGGGTTATATCATTCTTGAGCTCGTGTAGGATGCAGCCTGGGACACTGCCCGGTCCCATTAATGCTGTGTTTTTGGCTTTGGAGAGTGCTGTTTTAACCTGTGTGTCTGTGATTTCAGGGGCACTACATTCTTCTGGTATAGTTATGGGCCCTTTTGAAAGTGAGAGGGGGGTGAAGTTTGCACTGAACCTGTCTGCCAGGATGTTGGCTATATCGGTCGGTTCAGTGTATTTTGTGCCATTCTGCATTAACTCCGAGCAGATCTGAGAATTGCCACTTAAATTCTAGACATAGCTAAAGAATGTCTTGTGGTTATCTTTGGAGTCCATGGCAATTTTTCTTTCGAAGCTAGCCTTGGATGATTTTATGAGGGAACGTAGTTTCTTGCTGATACTGATCAGGGATGTCTTCCCTTCTTGGGATTTTACTCTTTTCCTCTACTAGTTTACTCCTCCTATTGTATAGCTTGTTTATGGCAGGGGTCTACCAGACTGGGTTCCTTTTCTTGGAGGAGTGAGTCTTGGTTTTGTTTGGGATAGTATGATCCATGCATTTTTGTAGGTGCCCGTAAAGTGCATTAGTAAAGGATTTTGCAGCTTGGACAGCGTTATCCTTTAGCATGGGGGCTTTGAAACTTCCCACCTCGGTCTTAAGTAATGTGAAGTTTGCTTTTGAAAAGTTTTTCACAGTGGTTTCTTTGACCTGGGGTGGTGGCGGAATGTGGATATCCAGAGTGATTAGTTTATGGTCAGATCTAACCAGTGAGAGGTTGACCACCGGTGTGGAACACTGGTCATTTATATTGGTGATGACCAGGTCCAGTATGTTGTCACCTCTGGTGGGGGTGTTGACCAGTTGATCCAGGGCATTTGAATTTATAAATTCTAGCAAATGTTGGGCAAGAGAGTTTGTACTTGAGTAGTTCTCCCAGTTAATGTTTGGGTAATTGAAATCACCTAGTATCAGAGTGTTTGGCAGGACCTTTATGTTTCCCAGTGTTTCCATGAATGCTGAGTGGGGGTCCTGGGACATGGTGGGTGATCTGTACCAAGTCCATATGACCCACAAATGCCAGTCAGAGAGGTTCACATACCCAACAACAGTCTCAGCCAGCAGGCCAGGTGCAGACAAACACAAACAAAAGCTGTGCTATGGCCTCTGAATGATGGCTGTGGACATCCCCCTCCCCCCTGGCCTACACAGACAGACTACATCAGGTCAGGCAATGGGATGTTAGTTCTGAAGGGTAAAAATCAGAAACTGATATGTAGGTCAATCAAACCTAAGACCTGTAGTGAACTGATATGCCTCTAGTCAGCATGATAGGTTAGAAAACAAAATGAAATGGAGTACCTGACATACCAGTACAGTCATAGCAAATGTGTGCAAATGTCAGGTGTGCCCCCCAATCCTATGTAGACATATAGTAACAGTCAGGTGTGCCCCCCCAATCATATGTAGAAACAGCAGGTGTGCCCCCCAATCCTATGTAGAAATGTAGAAACAGTCAGGTGTGCCCCCAATCCTATGTAGAAATGTAGAAACAGTCAGATGTGCCTCCCCCAGTCCTATGTAAAAATGTAGAAACAGTTAGGTGTGCCACCTCAGTCCTATGTAGAAATGTAGAAAAAAATCAGGTGTACCCCCCCCCCCCGCAATCCTATGTAGAAATGTAGTAACAGTCTGGTGTGCCCCCGCAATCTGATGTAGACACATTGTAACAGTCAGTTGTGCCCCCCAATCATATGTAAAAATGTAGTAACAGTCAGGTGTGCCCCCCCAATCTGATGTAGAAATGTAATAGCATGTATGTGTAGGTATAATACCAGTGGAGCAGAGATGACCTGAGGTGGCCAAGGTAGCAGGATAGATTGTAGCATTTGTAAAACATGCAGGCATGCATGTATGTGTTAGGTTGGTGTGTGTTTCATATTGTGTGAGAGTGATCAGTATGTATGCATGGTGAGGTTTGACCTGGTGGTCATTGCCCAGTACTGCAAATGACAGGGCCAAGTCCTCAGAACTAAAGTGCCAAACACAATACTCCCCAGTACAGCACATTCTAGCAGTAAGCCATTGTAAATGTATGGAGGTAATACGACTGTTGGGCCAGATATATAAGCAGTACACAGGGGAAAGTACCCCAGACAGACAGACAGTGTAAAATGTGTAACCATGAAATGGACACACCCTTTAAATTGTACATACAGGTTTGCATCACATTATGTGGGATTGTAGTAGGGAGTACCGATGTCGTCTGGCCAAACACTCACAGATCACAAAGATCATAGGAATGATGTAGTGAGAAACAGCTGATGTCCCTGCACAAGCCAGCATAAGTGGAATGGCCCATGCATATCTGTGAGTCAGATGCAAGTAGTGTCCATAGCACACATGCACCCAGCTCACCCAACCACCACCCATAGGTACCTCTCCGGTCTTATCCCTGCTGTTGGGAATGGGTACAATATGACCCCCACCTGTGTATGGCAATAGCGAAAGAATGCAGCATGCACTGCAGGTGTCCCATGCAGTTGTGCCACTAACTGTAAGCAGCACCTTGCCAGCATCCACACCACCTGATCAATACTGACAGAAAGTATTGGCATGAACACCTAGCACACCAACCTTGTCACCCCAGGGTAATATACTGTATGGCAGTCTGGTACTGTAGGATTGACAGAATGCAGCGGCCTGCATCACTAACAAATGGCCTATAGTCCTCTGCCAAAGGCCTACATCTCACCCATACTGCCAATGTATGTTATGTCATGGACTCCCAAATAACAGCATAACATAGTCCACAGAACCCATATGCAATGTCATGTGGACAAACCACAGTAACATGTCCACCATGTCCCACTGCATAAACTGTGGACCAACATGAATACACTGCTATGATGAGGCAGTAACTATAGGGAAAATATCAGAGAATGTTTGCATAATGTATGGAAGAGGCTAGAATAATGGGGGTGAGGACATGGGCAGCATGGAATGTGCAAAATCCAAAACACAGCCATGTGCACATACTATCCTTGGCTGCAAACACAAAAATGGGTGGCTACAAACCTGCCCATACACCACAATAGGGGCAATGTCCTGACTCATGACCCTGCCTCTGGGTAACCTGTGTGAATCAGTACAGCTGTGAGGTATTGCCACAGCAAGATAAAGCCATACTGTCACATCGATGGATGTACAAGTATGGGATCCTCTGCCACCACTGTACCTAGGTGCTGAACCAGTTACATAGACCCAGCAGCAAGTGTCTGCAGCTACCCCTCCAGAATGGCATTAGTTTGCAGGACTATTTAGGCATTTGACCACAATACTGGACAGAGCTGCATTCATCCTGTGTTCCCCTGGACATCACTGTGAGCAAAATGTCTACCTTTCAGTACTTGAGGACATAAAACATCACAGTTTCTAACACTACACGTCTGAATATCTCTGCTAACACCAGGACCATGTAGAAGAAGCAGCACAGACACAATTACCTCCAGTACCCACTATCCCTTGCCCAGTTTGACCCCATATTGCCAGCTGAACTACAGATATCCTGCAGAAACAGTTTGCAAGTTGTAGGTGTAGAACACAAAAGTCTGCACTGGAGTACAATCTACCTGGAATGGATCCACATATTCAATATAGAGGGGCATACTGGGTGTGCTCACGCACTTAGAGAAATGAAGGCAATGTTAGACAACAAAATACTAAAAGGTAATACTGGGCATGCTCTCACACAAAGAAATGAAGCCCATGTCTGGCAACAACAGTGGACCATACATATCTGACAGTTGCAGATGTTAGTGCATACACTCCTCAGTATGCACCAGTCATGCTTTGCACACACATTAGATAGGAATACACACACATATATCAAAGGACAACACACTATAATATACCAAATATACACATACATAGATGTGTGGAAGAGAGTGACAAAGAGCCTTCCATCGTGAGGCTTGTCCCACCCAGCACACAGCCAAATGGCTACAATCACATGATGTGTAAATGTCACTCACCATAGAAATTAGCCACTGATATCCCTCAGTATTATAGACTCTGTGGTGCTAGTACTAACTGTGCAACATGACTGTACAAGGCAATAATCATCTAGCAGTTGTATACACGTACCTGCAGAATATATACCTGTATGTGCCTGAGTGTGGTGTGTCCACCTCTAGATGAATGGGTTATGGCTGATGCACAAACACTGCCCTCCCCATAGCCCCACTATGGCAAGCCTGCTGATGTCAGTCACTGTAAAATATATCTTTGGGGAAGAGATAGCCCAGTAATCTCTGTGGTGCATCCTATAACAGCATAATGCTGTAGTGCGATATAGTAGTTAGATAGGACTTCTAATCCCAGATGTGACAACTGTGTGTGTGTGTCTGTGTAGGGCTCAATGCTTTTTAGGCTAGTCACACTCACTACAATTCAAACGCCCTACTTAGGCAAGCCTGCTGATGTTATTCACTTTGAAATACACCTTTGGGGAAAGAGTAATCCAGTAATCTCTGTGGCACGTTTTATAACTGCATAATGCTGTAGTGTGATAAACTAGTTAGGAAGGAGTTCTAATCCCAGACATGGCAACTGTGTGTGTGTTTGTCTGGGTAGGGAGCAGCTAGGCTAATCACACCCATACAATTCAAATGCCCTACTTTGGCAAGCCTGCTGATGTCATTCACTTTGAAATAAACTTTTGGAGAAAGAATAGCTTAGTAATCTCTGTGGCACATCCTATAACTGTGTAATGTTGCAGTGTGATGAACTAGTTAGGTAGGAGTTCTAATCTCAGACATGTCAACTGTGTGTGGGGTGTCTGTGTAGGGAGCAATGCTTTTTAGACTAGTTATGCTCACTACAATTCAAATGCCCTACTTTGGCAAGCCTGCTGATGTAATTCACTTTGAAATATACCTTTGGGGAAGGAGTAGCCCAATAGTCTCAGTGGTGTGTCCTATAACAGCGTAATGCTGTAGTGTGATATAGTAGTTTGGTAGGGGTTCTAATCCTAGACATGGCAAGTGTGCATGTTTGTGTGTCTGTATTTGTTTGTGTAGGAAGCAATGCTTTTGAAGCCATTCATGGTCATTAAAACCTCCATTGCCCTTCTTTGGCAAGCCTGCTGATGTCGTTCCCAGTGAAATACACCTTTGGGGAAGGAGTAGTCTATTAATCTATGTGGTGTGTCCTATAACAGCATAATGCTCTAGTGTGATAAACTTGTTTGGTAGGAGATCTAATTCAGACATGGTAACTGTGTGTGTGTGTGTGTGTGTGTGTGTGTGTGTGTGTGTGTGTGTGTGTGTGTGTGTGTGTGTGTGTGCGTGTGGGTGTGTGTCTGTCTGTGCAGGGGGCAATGCTTTTTAGGCTAGTCACACTCACTGCAATTCAAATGCCCTACTTTGGCAAGCCTGCTGATGTCATTCACTTTGAAATATACCTTGGGGAAGGAGTATCCCACTAATCTCCGTTGTGCATCCTATAACAGTGTAATGCTGCAGTGTGATATAGTAGTTCAGTAGGGGTTCTATTCCCAGACATGACAAGTGTGGATGGTTGTGTGTTTGTTTGTTTGTGTAGGCAGCAATGCTTTTGAGGAAATTCACAGTCACTACAACTTTCATTGCCCTTCTTTGGCAAGCCTGCTGATGTCATTCCCAGTGAAATACACCTTTGAGGAAGGAGTAGCCCAGTAATCTCCATTGTGTGTCCTATAACAGTGTAATGCTGTAGTGTGATATAGTAGTTTGGTTGGGTCTCTAATCCCAGACATGGCAAGTGTGGATGTTTGTGTGTGTGTTTGTCTGTCTGTGTAGGGAGCAATGCTTTTGAGGCCATTCACAGTCACTGCAACCTCCATTGCCCTTCTTTAGCAAGCCTGCTGATGTCATTCCCAGTGAAATACACCTTTGAGGAAAGAGTACTCCACTAATCTATGTGGTGCATCCTATAACAGCGTAGTGCTCTAGTGTGATAAACTAGTTAGGTAGGAGCTCTAATCCCAGACATGGCAACTGTGTGTGTGTGTGTGTGTGTGTGTGTGTGTGTGTGTGTGTGTGTGTGTGTGTGTGTGTGTGTGTGTGTGTCTGTCTGTGTAGGGAGCAATGCTTTTTAGGCTAGTTACACTCATTACAATTTAAATGCCCTACTTTGGCAAGCCTGCTGATATCATTTACTTTGAAATACACCTTTGGGGAAGGAGTAGCCCAGTAGCACACTAACACACTAGTAATAGGTGACTCAATAGTCAGGCACACTAACGCCTCACTCACTAGGCTGGACAAGGAGAAGGTTACTGTTAGCTGCCTGTCAGGAGCCAGAATCCACCACATAACACAAGCACTCAGGTCACTCCAGAACAAGTACAAATATGACTCTGTCATTGCTCATGTTGGTGTGAATGACCTGAGCCGTACCTCCCTGGACTACATGAAAAGAGACATGGAAGAGTTCTCTGATCATGTAGCCCAGGCGGGTATTACCCTCACCCTGAGTAGCATCCTGCCCTCACCAAGAATGATACCTCAGTATAAAGAAAAAAATGTCAATTTCAACAATTGGCTAAGCTTCTGGTGTCATTCAAAGGGGATTCAGTGTCTGTCAGCCTGGGATGACATGCTCGACAAGCCACGTTGCTTCACAAGAGACGGCTTGCACCTGTCACCCCTTGGCTTTTGAATACTGGCCAAGGCTCTTGCTGCCCCTATAGTGCCTTTTTTAGGCAAGGCTCAAAATTCAAACCCACCTCTGTAAACAGCACAAGTAAAAAATTGAGGGTTATGCTACTCAACGCCAGGAGTTTAAATCTCAAAATGCATGCGCTCGAAGCACTCCTAAGTATGGAGAACGTCGACAACTGTGCAGTAACTGAAACCTGGTTCAAGGCTCCAGAGAGCACTCCAGCACTACTGGGTTACAACTCATACCACACACTTCGGCCACAGAACACGAACCGAAACACAAAAGGAGGGGGTGTATCCATATTCATCAAGGATACCCACACCTCCAGGTTAGTGGCGCAGCATGATATCTCTGAGGTCATCCATGTGCAGATAACATCAGGCAAATCTGCAATGCAAATTGTGGCCGGCTATAGATCACCCTCCATGACCCAGGACCACCACTCCGCCTTTCTGGAGACACTGGAAAACATGATGTTCCTACCGAACACCCTGATCTTGGGAGATTTCAATTTCCCTACCATTAACTGGGAAAACTACTTGAGTACAAACTCCCAGGCTCAGCGCTTCCTGAAATTTATCAACTCAAATGCCCTGGATCAGCTGGTAAGCTCCCCTACCAGAGGCCACAACATATTGGACCTGGTCATCACCAACATGGGCGACAGGTGATCTGTACCAGAGGTCAACCCGTCACTGGTTAGATCTAACCATAAACTAATCACCCTGGATGTCCACACCCCACCACCAACCCCAACCAAGGAAACCACAGTGAAAAACTTTTCTAAAGCAAACTTCCTTACTTAAGGCAGAGGTGGTAAGTTTCACAGCCCCTACGCTAAAGGATAACACTGCCCAAGATGCAGAATCCTTTGCAATTGCACTCCATGAGCACCTACAAGGATGCATGGATCTTGCCATCCCCTAGCAAAACCAAGACTCACTCCCCTAAGAGAAAGAAACCAGTCTGGTGGACCCCTGCCATAAACAGGTTATACAACAAAAGGAGGAAACTAGTTCAGAAAAAAAGCAAATCCCAAGAAGGAAAGACATCCCTGATCAGTATCAGTAAGAAACTAAGGTCCCTCATAAAATCATCCAAGGTTAACTTTGAAAGAAAAATAGCCAAGGATTCAAAAGATAACCACAAAGCTTTCTTTAGCTATGTCAAGAATCTAAGTGGCAACTCGCAGATATGCTCTGAGATAGTGCAAAATTGCACAAAATATACTGAACCTACTGATATTGCCAACATACTGGCAGATAGAGTCAGTGCAAACTTCACCTCAATCTCACCTTCAAAAGGGCCCACAATAATACTGGAAAAGTGTACTGTCCCAGAAATCACAGAAGCACAGGTGAAAACAGCCCTTTCAAAAGCCAAAAACACATCATCAATGGGGCCAGATGGTGTCCCAGGCTGCGTCTTGCATGAACTACAGAACGAACTAACCCCCCACCTAAACATGCTGCTCAACCTCAGCCTCTCCACAGGCTATGTGCCCATAGAATGGTGCACAGCAATGGTTATTCTGCTCCACAAAGGAGGGGCCACAACTGACCCTGGTAACTATCGCCCCAATAAGCCTGACTAGCCTGGTCTGCAAGGCTATGGAGCGCATCCTCATGGAACTCATTAACAAAGACATTGGGAACCTCCAAACACTTGACCTGACCCAGTTCGGCTTTGTTAAGGGCAGATCACACATCCTAAACCTGGTTGACTTCTTCGAGGCAGTTACCAAGGCCATAGATTGGGGAAAGGTGGTTCACACAGCCTACCTTGATCTCGCCAAGGCGTTTGACACCATTCCTCACTCAGGTATTATAGAAAAACTCACCAGCCTGAACATAAACCTCTACATTGGCACAAAAAATGATAGGGCTACTACTCGCAAAACACTCGCATTTATTTTAAATGCCAAATATAACCAAACGTTTTTCGTCCTTACTCAATGCTCGGACTTCTTCAGAAATTAATTACAGCCATTTTAAAAAACTTCTATTATTTATATGTTCATACAAAAAAAACCCGCCAAAAAACTAATCAGCAAACACAGGATCATTTAAAGGTATGTTAGCCTAAAAACCTGTTAGTTTACTAATGTATTCTAAAACTTCAGTCAAGTCATTATATTACAATAAAATCAACCAATGTTTGTAAATTAAATGAATATGAAGGTAAATTAATACATTGCTAATAAATATGCAATACATAAAATTCCTGATAATAAAATTTATCCTATCACTTATTATGATAACAAGTTTTTAGGCTAATATACCTTTAAATGATCCTGTGTTCGCTGATTAGTTTTTTGGTGGGTTTTTTTGTATGAACTTATAAATAATAGAAGTTTTTTTAAAATGGCTGTAATTAATTTCTGAAGAAGTCCGAGCATTGAGTAAGGACGAAAAATGTTTGGTTATATTTGGCATTTAAAATAAATGCGAGTGTTTTGGGAGTAGTAGCCCTAGCATTTTTGTGCCAGTTTGGAAAGTAAATTTTAGAGTTGGTTTCGTGGTTAACGGCTATGGCTAACAACTTGTTCGATAACACACCAGTTATTCTGAAAGATACAATAAGTGATTCGGATTCCATGAGCAGATTAACTATGCTCATTGACTTATTGTCACAAAAAGTGGATGCTATGAACGAGAAACTTGAAGTAGTTTCTGCTAGTCAGCAATGTCAACAGGAGCATCTTACTGCACGGGTGGATAGTACTCCAGGTTTGGGGCATTTACCTACTAATCACCAGCGGAGTGAACAGGACCGAAGGGTCGTTTTTGTACCTGATCAAGTAGCTCAATCTTTGGGCATAGGAACTATACCAGTGCAAAACAGCCTATTGAATGATGTGAACGGAAGAGCGGAGCATCTAATACAATCGACAGGTACTGTACTAAATACAAACACAAAGCATACAGGCTCTAAGTTGGGCCAAACACAACCCTTAGAAGATAATGTAATAATAGACAATAATAAGGGTCGTTTGGCTACGTATGCTAATGTTCTTGTATCGAACGAATTGAACCAGCAAGGATCGGGTAATAATACACACATGCCAGTTATGAGAGAATGGTTAACAACTACGGTGAATTTGCATGTGTTAAATCAACGATCTTAAATTGGAGATGAGGACAGGGTTGATAGACAACAGCCACTACCTAACCTCTTAAATTCATTAGATCAATTTATGTTAAAATACAAAAAATTGAGCTTAGAGATCAAGTATTTGCGTGAATGTATAAAATTGGCAATAGTTCCCAAAGGTTTAAGAACTTGGCGTTACCCTTCTGGTTTGACATCGGGTTCAGTCTTTCATCAAGAGTTTATTAAACATTTTAATCAACAAGGTTTGGATATGTTACAAATAATGATTGACCAATACATTTTGATCAATAAATATTTGGAACAACATATTTCCCAGTTAGATTGTCAAATAAAGCAACATACAGACTTTTTGAGGTATAAATATGAATATATTCGCTGCTTTCACAGCATAGAGCAGCATATAGATAACATTAGACATTACAAGTTGAAAAAGTTACAAAGAGATCAAAAACAATATGCCTCAAATACTGCATACCCTGCACCACCAAAAGCTCAATTCGCATTAGATTTGGGGTTGAGTGGGATAAATATTACAACAGAGGAGAACATGGCCAATGAGGAGATTTATGAGGGAAACATTTCATCAAATGAGAATGAAGAGCCGAGTACTAGTGCTGATTTACAAGATAACAATGGAGAAGTAAGGAAAAGCGAAAGAATTAAGGCCCGTAATAACAACAAGAACAATAATAATTATAATGATAATTGTAGAGAAAACCAACAAAATAGTGCTTCTTATTCTAGACAGGGTTTTCAGAGACAGAATCAGAAGAGGAACGGGAACTGGAGGAAGAACAACAAGAACAGGAGATAGTGACTTTGAGCCCCCAATTTCCACCATGTGTAAAGGTTTATAACACCAACAAAGATTTTTTAGTATACAATTTTTCATCATTTCAGGTGACTGAACATTTGGTGGACATTTTAGCTAGAGGCTCTACTTTTGTTCCATCTACCAGAATGAATTTATCAGAAACATTATGTGATATAAAATTATTTGTTAGGAAATTAAATTTGAAATTAATGTTTTTTGAGCAACAAACATGTGAACATTCATTGAGAATATCAAGTTGTTTTAATCCACCATTACATAATACTTTAAACATGTTCGAAAGAATATGTGAGGTGGATCTAAGAAGGTTGGAAAAATCAAATTTTAATTATGAATTTAACCTGAAGTCAGATGAAAAAGAAGAATTAGAGCTATTGATGATAGCTGATGTTAGAGTAATGAACCCTGATAAGGGAGGGGGATTGGTCATTATGGACACACCATTCTATAAGGACAAAATATTAGATATACTTACCAGTGAAACATATGCACCTTCTTTGATGAATGAATATAATAAATCTATACATTTCATAAAAGTTTTTTTAATGAATTATTTATCAAAGTGAGAATAGATGTGCATACATACAATTATTTAGTAATGCAAACACCAAAAGTTCCTTATATGTTTGGTGTACCAAAATTACATAAGTGTATTAACAACCCCCCCCCCCCTCCGTCCTATAGTAGATGGGAGAGGTTCAGCCACCTACGCATGTGCAAAATTTCTGGACAACATATTGAAAAAATATGTGAGCACAGAAGAATGGATTATAAAGGACTCTTGGATGTTCTTAGAAAAAAATTAATGAGTTTCCTTACTGTCAGACTAACAATTTTATGACAGTTGATATCAAAGAGTTATATACCAGTATCCCACACAACATAGGAGTTGAATGGGTACCTATTAGAATGAGGCAAAAGGGAGCACCAACAGAAGAGATCAGTTTGGTCCAGGAACTACTTGATGTGGTGTTATCATATAATTTCATAATGTTTGAACGTCAGATTTATGTTCAGAAGGAGGGTGTAGCCATGGGCTCCCCATGTGGGGCTAGTTTCGCGAATATGGTATTATCATACTGGGAAAACAATATATTATTTAAGAACAGTATGTATATGGCTCAAGTCAAGTTTTATACTAGATTTATTGACGATATCTTCATCATATTTGATGGGGATGAAGAGACAGCTGGAAATTTGTTGACAATATTGAATGATTCAACTGAATTTTTATATTTTACACACACATTTAGTAATAGTTCAATTTCCTTTTTGGACATAAATTTGATTAAGAACAAAACTTCACATTATTATGAAGCTAACATCTACAGGAAACCCACATATTCAAACAAGTTTTTAAATTTTTCAAGTGAACATCCGATGTATCAGAAAAAAATCAGTGGTCAAGGGCCAGTTGGTCCGAGCGGCACGGATGATTACATCGGAGGTAGCCTTTAGGGAAGAATGCGATAAGTTAAGACTAATGTTCATAAATAGAGCATACCCTGCTTCATTTATAGATAATTTAATAGATGAAGTAACATCGAAAAGACGTACAGGTATATATAAACCGATTTTAAAAAAGCAGGATAATCTACAATCGACAGAAGGAAAGTTGATAATTACAGATATGAATTGTGTATACAGCCAAAATAATGAGAACATTTTGGCTAATTTTAATTTGAGTTGTATACTAAGATTTTCTTTAGATCATGGACATATTAAGAACATTTTAGAGAAAAACTGGTTTTTAATATGTGATGATGGTTTAATAGGAGGTAGATTAGGAGCCTCATTGAAGGTTACATGGAAAAGGGGTCCGAACTTTAAAGACTGGATGTATAAATGTGGGAATAAATACCCTTTTAGAATGAGAGCGGGTATGATACAATGTGGTTGTTGTTCCTATTGCCACTTGATGGCATCAGGAGCAAAAACAACAATAAATGGATATAGAATAAATGCCAGGGAGAAGTTTGATTGTAACGCAAAAGGGGTAGTGTATGTGGCAACTTGTTGCAGCTGTCCTGCTTTTTATGTGGGAAAGACAGAGAGAAAGATCAAAGAAAGAGTGTACGAACATCAAAGGGACATTAGGTTAAATAAGGAAGATAATGCACTTGCCAGACATGTAATGAGTTTCCCTGAACATAAATTTCAGTTCAGGGTACTTGTACAAGTGAAAAAAGATATAAGAGTAGGTCCTTACAGTTTACTACTCGAAAAGGTAGAATTATTATGGCAATTAAAATTAAATGCTTTTGTAAGCCCAGGCTTAAATGAAAAATGTTCACTTATGTGTTTGCTCAAATTAAAAAGTTTGGAGAGATGATTGAGTGTAGAACATAAATGTTAAAAGGGTTGTAGCATCTGTTTTATTTAATAAATAGATGTTTTTTATAAAAATATATAGGTGATGAGAATACATAGTATCTACACAGATTTTAAAAAATCATAATAAGTGATAGGATAAATTTTATTATCAGGAATTTTATGTATTGCATATTTATTAGCAATGTATTAATTCGCCTTCATATTCATTTAATTTATAAACATTGGTTGATTTTATTGTAATATAATGACTTGACTGAAGTTTTAGAATACATTAGTAAACTAACAGGTTTTTAGGCTAATATACCTTTAAATGATCCTGTGTTCGCTGATTAGTTTTTTGGCGTTTTTTTTTGTATGAACTTATAAATAATAGAAGTTTTTTAAAATGGCTGTAATTAATTTCTGAAGAAGTCCGAGCATTGAGTAAGGACGAAAAACGTTTGGTTATATTTGGTGTTTAGAATAAATGCGAGTGTTTTGCGAGTAGTAGCCCTAGCATTTTTTGTACCAGTTTGGAAAGTAAATTATAAACCTCTACATCACAAGATGGGTTGCCAACTGGCTTACAGACAGAACTCACACGGTAAGAATAGCGGGCTCCAGGTCTGACTCTAAATCAGTCACAAGTGGTGTCCCGCAAGGCTCAGTTCTGGGACCCCTACTGTTCAGCATATATTTCTCAGAAGTACAGGCAAACACAGGAGGACTATGGCTAACCAAGTTCACCGATGACTGCAAACTGGGAGCCATAATTGACTCTCCGGCTAACACGGACATCCTCTAAAAAGGCCTTACTGAGACAGACACCTGGTGTCAAAGTCCTAGCCTCAAGCTAAATGCCAAAAAATGCATAGTCATCCCATTTGGGAAAAACAAAACACCCACAAATTACCACATAGGCGGCAGCCCCCTTAATACAGAAGAGGTAATAAGAGATCTGGGGACCCAGGTAGATAGTAATCTCTCCTTTGACAATCATATTGCCAAAGTAGTTAGGAAATCCTTCTATGTGGCCCATCTAATTACTAAGGGGTTCGCATCTAGAAATAAAGAGGTTATAGTGCCCCTCTACTCGTCACTCATCAGACCCATCATAGAGTACAATGCCCCATTTCGGATGTATCTCACAAGACACTTCCAACAGCTTGAAAGACCACAAAAGCACCTCACCAAGAGGATTAGTAGCCTCAAACATATGTCCTATGCAGCCTGACTGAAAAAACTCCGGCTGTCCTCAGTGGCATATTGCTTACTCAAAGGTAATTTCTGCCTGACTTACAAAGCCATGTCCAACTCAGAATTGATGGACATGCTCCACATAAAGAAATCCAAGACACTGCGAACCAGGCGCTCTAGTGAGCTAAACCTCACCGCAACAATATATAGAACATGCTGGAGGGACAGAGTCCTGTCACAGAGACTCTGCATGCTTTGGAACAAAATTCCTAACTACATTAGCCAGAGCCCCTCACTAACACTCTTTAAGAGAAGCCTTGACGAGTGGATGGGTAACAGAAAGTACACCCCTGGGATCACTTCATTGGCTCTGCTTGACAGAGGCTCAGGTAATTAATCATTGGGGTGGCGAAAGCCGACACGCTCTGGCTAGGCTTATAAATGCCCTCGGGCAGATAGCCTAGTACCTACCTTTGAACCAATAAGTAATCTCCGTGGTGCATCCTATAACAGCGTAATGCTGTAGTGTAATATAGTATTTTGGTAGAGGCTCTATTCCTAGACATAGCAAGTGTGTATGGTTGTGTGTTTGTGTGTGTTTGTCTGTGTAGGGAGCAATGCTTTTGAGGTAATTCACAGTCACTACAACCTCCATTGCCCTTCTTTGGCAAGCCTGCTGATGTAATTCCCAGTGAAATACACCTTTGGGGAAGGAGTAGTTCAGTAATCTCCGTGGTGTGTCATATAACAGTGTTATGCTGTAATGTAATATAGTAGTTCCGTAGGGGTTCTATTCCCCGACATGGCAAGTCTGGATGTTTGTGTGTGTGTGTGTGTGTGTGTGTGTGTGTGTGTGTGTGTGTGTGTGTGTTTGTTTGTCTGTGTAGGAGCAATGTTTTTGAGGCCATTCACAGCCACTACAACCTCCATTGCCCTTCTTTGGCAAGCCTGCTGATGTCATTCCCAGTGAAATACACATTTTAGGAAGGAGCAGTCCAGTAATCTCTGTGGCATGTCGTATAACTGCGTAATGCTGTAGTGCGATAAACTAGTTAGGTAGGAGTTCTAATCTCAAACATGGCAACTTTGTGTGTGTGTCTGTGTCTGTATTTGTCATTTGTATCCTGTGTGGAGGTGGCTGTGAGTGTGTAACAACTGGGCTCATTGCGGAGTCAATTTTGTAAATTTCTTATATGGTGGGCCTATTATATGTCACACTGTCCACCTTACAAGGATAACAGATGTCAAATAGCCTAGAGGTTGGGGTGCCAATCCATACCCCTACATGTGACATCAAGGCCTGGCAAACAAAGTAAGCAGCCCTTGTATTACCCAGAGAACACTCTCAACCCATGTCTCATACACACACACACTTGCCTAGGCAACAACCACTTTGTTGGTAGTACCCTGCATATTGCCCACAGATAGTAACCATGGTGTGATTTCAGTGGACTACAGAGGGCATGGCAACCTGTCCCATCACTACAATAGGCATATAATTGCAGACAGTGCACCTTCACTATGTTCTCCACTGGATGCCTGCAACAACTGTGGTGCTATCAAACGTGACCCACAAAGGACAGACCATGCCTTAAACACATGACCTGTATGGGCAGATGCCACTGACACCAGGGAATACCTGTATCATACTATCAATGTAGGTGCAGGGTCAACCTGGTGTCCATTACCAGTTCCCTCCATATGAGGCCATGACTGGCACATCTGATGATAATCTGTGTACACAACATGGGCCAAAGACCCCAGGTACAGTTTCACATGTCACTGAACATGCATGTGGGACATGTGCACATCCCAGACAGCATCCATGTCATGGACTATAGAACACATACATGGCAAGCATTGCACAGCACTGGCTACACAGAGTAGTAAACCAAGTGACTGGATGGTGAATACAATACCCACCTGTGTGGGCCAATCCAGACACAACACCCCTGAGCCACGCTGCAGACCATTGTCATGTGGCTCCTGCCAAGGTATACCCTTCATCTAGCCTTGTACAGCCTTCTGGCACAGTCAACCACTACACACCTGTGAAACAATGCACCCATGCATGTCAGTACTGGCACCCTGTGTCTGTGTGTGTAGAATATGATGCTTTCAACCACATTATCATGCACTACAACTCCCATTGGCCTACTAAAGCATGCTGTCTGATGTCAGACACCTTCACATACCCTTTGCCCATATAACATCCAGATGACCCCTGTGGTGCATGTGATATCTGTACATTACTGTATTGTGGCAAATAAGCTAGTTAGGAAGTGTATTCCTAACCCTGCCAACTGTGTCAATGTGTGTGAGTCCCTGAGAGAGTGTGGCTGTGTTGACATTGTCACCTGTTCATGTGGACAGGCATGTGCACTACACCTATCTTATCGCTACTGTATCACTGTTGCAGATGTCACTCACCATCAGCTATACCTTTGGAGAGCTTCCCAACATGCAAGCTATGTGGCGCATGCAATAACTGCATAGACATGTGATAGCAATATATAATCAGTCAGGGGTTTGAAACCCCATATTGGTAGGTGTGTGAAACAAACATGCTTAGGTTTTACTCTCCCACCTCCTCCCTGACTTACTTTGTCTCTGTCTGTCTCTCTCTCACTCCCTCTCTTCTGGATGTGGAGAAGTACACCTGCTTTGCTTAGGCAGCAGCTTGTGTTTTGTAAGTGATGCTCATGATCAGCTGATGGCGTCTGCATGAAATGCAGTCACCTTCTAGCTGATAGCATGTGGAACAGCTGTGGTAACATTCCAATAGCCAATTGCATGGAAACACACTCCAATATCTAGGAACATCATGTTGGTGTTGGGCCTTTTCATTCACTGTGAACAGGACCTAAAATTGGTATTTGGCAAACAGCATCACAGATGGGACTGGGATTTACCACTAACAACATACACTGTGGAAACAGGCCAAGAGACAGGAGGGGGATGTGCCAGACATGACTACAGAATGTAAGTGTTGCTCTTCTGCATTTGGAGTAATGTCGGTTTAACAGGGTGTGTGTGGATATGGCTGGTCTACATGATTTAATACCTGTCATGACAGTGTTATGTGTTTGAGGAAACTCCCATCTGTAGGGTTATCTGCAGACTGGGCAGTGTGTGGAGCTTTTTGTTTCTTGTGTTACTCACAGAGCACCTATCTGAGAACTGCAGAAGCATAGTGTGTGGATTCCAGTCAGTACATGGTGACAGCCATGAGAGTTAACGACTTCATATCCCTCATAGGACATCTGTCACAACAACCCCTGGTATGACAGTAAATATATGAGGTTATCACAGCAACATGCCAATATTGGGCCAGTGTTTGTAGCTCCAGCCATAAGTCTGTCAACCTTTGTACATATGTCATGCAGTAAGAAGTGCATATGTTCTGTACACCATTATTAATTGACATCATACCTGATAACAAGCCAGTCAGATATCAGACTGCTAGACATCTTATATTTAGTAGGGGTTGTTTCTGAGGAAATAACTTGGGTATTCTGTGGTTGTGTGTACAGTACTGGGGTCTGTGTACTTATGGTGATTGTTGACAGTATGTGTATTGCGTATACGTACCTTGGGCTGTGCACAGACTGTCGTAGATGCCATTGTTCTTGGTTCTGTTCTTTCTGATGTTACATGCTCCAGTGTATGGTACCC
>NC_056737.1:1434008148-1434023148 GCF_019279795.1 Protopterus annectens
TCTGTACAGCACATGTCAGTGAGGGCTTCCAACATGTAGTAATAGCATACATATTGTTGTCAAACATATATCTGTCAACACATTCATCCTACTGCATAGCTACTTGCCAAGCTGATGTCTGTCAGTTCCTGTACAGATGTGCAGATGGCAGGTATCCAGCTTGCATACATACAGGCAACTTATGCTTGACTGATACTAACATGTCTGCCCAGTTGTGTTATAACTGGCACATATAGGAGACAACACCCTGTACGCACCACATGCCAAGGGTACCTCCACTACACTACCACAGTCAACAGAACATGCATGGGTACAGGTCTTCATCACAGACACTAACCATGTGTTGTAATACATGTTGCATACATGTCAACTGGATCACCTCAGTGGCTATTTGCAGGAGCCACCCAAAGGATTGGCTGATGCATGTCACTCTCACCCTGAGGGTCACCACAGTGGTGTTTGCTGATAGACTGCCTGCTGGCACATGGCAGGTGTCATGATACAACTGTACACACATTCCCTACACTACCCATCGCTCCATGGACAATAGCCAGGTACACACCTATGACCACCTGCAGCAATGCACCCCAGTACTGACAGCGCATTACTGAGAATAGCAGTATCTGTGTGTAAGTACACCTGTAGTTGGGAATACCATGAGGACCTTCACAACCACCCATTGCCATAGTAAGATGTGGCTGCTGCTGTATCAGACATTACATGTACCCTGTTATACTCCTCTCTCTAATGGTTATATGAGTCTTGCAGTACCAGCACAACAGTGTTGTACAATTGGGTCAATAGGCATGGGATACCCATTGAGTTCTGGCAAGTGTGTGTATGTGTGCATGTCTGTATATCTGTAGGATACAACATTCTGAGGCCACATACTCCTATTACAATACGCATTGCCATACAGTAGTATGGATAGTGTTATTACTGCCCATAGGTGAGGCATGACAATGCAACACCCTACTATGCCTGTGGCATGTGCGTTAGATGCATATCCCTGTAGTACCACTGTTGGGATATACAATGGGTTGTATCGCAGTTGTGGGCAATGTGTGGTGGTGGGTATGTCAGAGTGTCATCATGGGTTCCAGTGAGTACAATATCCACTGTGGGATGTGGGTGCTGTGTGCACTGTCATTACTCCATGGTACACCCGATATATGTCCCATGTACCACTGTATGGTGACCACTTTCACCATCAACCATACAGGCAACTGATACCACAATCCAACCCAGTTATGCACGTGCTGTGTGCAGCCTACCTGTAACACATTGGACACACTGACAATTTAGTTAGCACTGATAATCCCAGGTCTCTTGGATGTGTGTCTGCCTGTTCTGTGTCTGTTAATGTGTATAAGATGGTATGCCACACTATGTATTGTCCATATACAACCATTACATCCTCCATTACCATACTGTACATGTCTGGGGATATTTTGCATGTAACATGTAACCTGGAACACACCTTACCCTAAACACTGTGTTCTGTGTGCAATGAAAGCCACACACTTCAGTAGCACTACATACCTAGGTAGGGGTCTAGTCCCAGTGTTACCAAGTAAGAGTGTGCGTGTATGTGGATGGGTCTACATCAGGTTGCTGATTATACATGTTCCGGCGGTTCACCTGTCCATGTGGTACAGGCAAAAACTGTTATACAAACCTGTGACATGTGCTCAACTGTACCCCAAATATGTCACAGCCATGGTGTCAACACAGTGCCATAACCCTTGTGGAATATGACTGCAGACCATCCCCCTGCTGACACATGTACACCTACAACACAAATGGATAACATTATGGAGACCACAATCACCCAGTGTCACTAACAGCTATAATGCATCATTGCTGGATAGCTACACTACCTGACATGTATGCATTAAACATTACTCCTGACAACATGTTACACTACAGAACATTGGTACACTGTACTACAGTCACGGTGTGCATCAGAACCATATTAGCCTGTCCCTACATTGATGTTATGGATGACAGGGATGTGGCACAGGTATCATCATATGCACAGGGTGTGTTGTTCATTTGCCAGAGACTGAGGGTGGACTATATGTTTGACACCATGTGTGTGGGTGAGGGGTGTAATTAGTTGAACTGGGCATGGTGTTGTGGTGTGTGTGGGTATGGAGTTGCCCTAGGTGTGTTCATATAGTGTTTGGGTAAGCATGCACACAGTTCTGCCATGTGGCTGCCCTATACAGGTGTTTTTTGGACAGCTGCAGACCTCACCTGGCAGGGTGTGCAGTTCACTGCCTCCGGCCATGGACACGCAGACTGTGCCTGCCAGGGGTTCTATGGGCATGTCCAGGTACAGGCCTCGATTTGCTACTCTCCCCTGATGATGACAGATGTTCACTGGAACCAGGTCCCTCCTGGGACTGGCCAGGGCTACATGCATGTTGCCTGCTGTGGTGTGGTGTGGACAGCTCCCCACCTCAGTGATGGGGCTGGTACTGCCACTACAGAAGCGCCTTGGTGTCTTAGCATGTCCACATTGACCACCAGCTGTTGGTGTTGCTGGCCTATGCCCACGCAGCCATCGCCACACTCCCACCACATGTTCAGGCACAGACAAACCATGGTCAATGAGGCCCACCATCTCACCCAACCATCTGTCCATTACCTCGGTGTAATCACGGAGGGTACCAGACAGAACATGAAAGTAGTCACTTGCAGATGTGAGAGCAGCCCTCTGCAGCCTCAGGCCCTGTCTGGTGTACATTTCCATACATGCTTGCACCCCTATGACAGTCTGAAACATGCGCCTGGTGGTACCAGTTGTGCTGCTTCTGCCAGGGGCATGATGACCAGCGGCCCTACCATGAGCACCCTGGTACATTTGCATATGTGGTGCCCTGCTGGACATTTGGCTATGTCTGCTGTGACCAGACACAGTAAGCATAGATACCAGACTCTCCTGTGCACTACCACCAACTGTCACTCTGCTATGTCCACTGGTGATGGGCTATGTATAGGCACTGTAACTGTGTGCAGGGTTGGGGTGGCTAAGAGGGGGATGTCAAATGATGGCGTAGTTTTAGCCCCTGACAAACCCGCCTGTGTCTCAAAAGTACTATCATCATCTTTGGTATCTGTATGGACACCAACATCAGATTGCATGCAGGAGGGACTCTGACCCACCTCACCACCTCTGGGGAAAAACAAAAAACGCACATTAGGACCTGTACAGCACTGCATGACAGTGCACACACACACACACACACACACACACACACACACACACACACACACACACACACACACACACACACACATTATTCTACCTTAATACCTACCTGTCCCTGATTTTACAGACAGTCCCACGTTTATTCACATAAGTTCCCCATCCTGCATCACAGTTGGAAACATACACTCATTAATACCACTCCTTAACATATCATTCCACTAAATGCCTAGATGAGTGATCACAACACAAGACCTGTTACTCCATTACCTCCTTGACCTGAGTGGAGTAGGTTTTACATGGCCTCACTGCTGTCATCCAGTGTTCACCCTGTGTATGTTCAGACATATGGCGCCTATATGTTAGGGGCTACTACGTTCATTCCATAATGTCACTCACTGGAGTGTCATGTGTAAGTATTGCTCAGTACATGCCAGATCTGCTGCTCAGTCAACCTATCATGTGACAACTGTAATATATGGATACACTCCTTGGTGTTGTGTCAGTCCACGTCCAGGTATTACACAATCCCAAAGGGAAGTACTGCTGTATGAACAACCCCACAATCACACATGTGCATACATGGACACCCACACAAACACACACACATGCACACACATATCCTACATGCATCAACCCCCGCCACTCCACCAGATTGCACTTACAGACAAAATAACCCCCCTCACACACACACAAAGGTGAGGTTGCACATAGATAGTACACACATTCCTCCCATTACCCATCTGTCAACATGAATGACATATGGTACTCAAGAGCATGCAGTGCAGTAATAGTCACTCCATGCTAGCAACAATATATATGTGTGTGATGCATGGGCTGTGTTAGTAGATGATGCCCCTTCCCCTGGAAAACACTGCATCCATGTACTCAGTATTGCTGTGCACCTGTTCTGCACCCTGCCATGTACTGTGCACCAAACCTCATAGGTGTACAAACCATTGCTGAATGTGTATTACTGTACCAGTTATGTCTGCTCAAATGCCCATAGCCCCTATGTTTTTCAGCGACACATACCTGGTATGATATGTGGACAGATGTCATTTGTGAATGCCTGATGTCTGGTTTACAGATCTCAACATCAGTGGTGCATGTATGACCAATCCAATACTATTACAATGACAACCATCAAACTGTACCATGGCTATGGGGAGTGTACACACCCTTATTGATATGATGCATTCTTCCTTGATCTGCCATGGGACCACATCTGCATACATTGACAGTACATTAGCCTAATATGTGACATATGTCCTGTATCTTCACATGCAGTGTCTAAGAAATGTGTTAGGTATGTAGATGCTGATGTCGATGCATACACTCCGTGGGTGCATATGTGTGCATGCCCTTATCATGACGGTTTGTTGCACCTATTGTTATGTATACTACAGCAGTCACTATTCCTGGTGGGGTATACTAGCATGGGCTATCTGCATTTGCCAGTGTGTGGTCAGTCTGCCCTACACATGTCCCCCAACTCTGCATGATTACAAGGTCTACTCATGTGCACATCCCTTGGTGTTCACACACTGCCATCACTATGGCTGGGGGTTAGGGTTACATCTGCCACAGTTCCTGAACCTGGCTGTGTGCAGATACAGCCATTCTTAGCATCCTTAGGATCCCTGCTGCAGTGCACTGATGTGTCATGCGGACAGACCCTCCCCACCTTCAGCCTTTTTGCAGATGCTTGACAAGTATGGCGTATGCATGTATGTCAGTTTGCAGTGTCCCATACATTGAACACCATGTGTCACAGCCTAGTCACAGCTAATAATGTGGACCACACTATTATGTTATGCCATAGTATAGATCTGTAACAGCTGCCATTGTAATATTGGTATATACACTGTTGTTGCACTGAATAAGGGTGATGTTTCACACGTGTCCCTAATGTAGGCCATGTGTCCCTCCATTATGTTCACCCCTGTGGACACCTTTCACAATGACAGGATGTTAATTATCTTGAAGGTGTCTGACATACCCTTTCAATACCCCATCATGGTCACCACTGTGATGCATTTAACAGTAACAATACTTGAACATGTATGGCATGCATTATGGGTAGGTGTGTTAGATGTGTGCATGGAATATACCATAGCCATTTCATGCCCAGTGTATTGGCAAGCATCAACATAAACCATACTCACCAGCCATAGGCTGCTGCCTTAGTGGCATACCAGAGGGACCTACATAAAAGTGTGTGAGATGCAATGTCAGTGGCCACAGCTGTGGCATTGCTACAGGGTGGGTGCAGCATTACAGTAAATCAACAGTAAATGTTCACAATACTACCACTTATGCACATCTGTTTATTACTACTATGTAGCAACAGACTATATATATGACATCTCACATATGCATGATCTACCAGTACAGATGCAGATGCATACGCAACAATGGTCTACTAATGTGCCTTGTGGCCTTACCTGCATTTTCCTCAGCTGGTGTGTGGGTAGCACCCATCTCCACAATGGTCTCTGCCAGTTGTTGGGTGTGTGGGCAGATAGGTGCCATGAGGCTGGCAAGGAGCTCCTCAACAAGTGTCAGTGGGGATGGGTGGCATGACCTCCCCCTTGTTGTGAGGTGATCCCCTGGACTGCAGCAGCATGCAAACAGGCATTGCGAAGCGGGTCAGAACATTGATGCCGGACCTGCTCATAGCTGCAGTTATACAGACTGACATCACTGACCCTATGGACTAGATCATTCCACAGGGCAGTCCACCCTTGCTGCTCAAAGGAGGCCCTGCTGAACAGAAATGGATAGAGCTGAATTAGGTGGTTCAAAACAACCTCATTTTCTGCTGCTGAATACGTGAGTAGACGGCCGTGGGACATCTTGCCTGAAAGACATAAAGATGGAAACAGGTCTGAGCAACTCATAAAGCAAGATTACCATAGCTCTTAATACACATCTCTGTCACACCCCCCATCATATCAGTGACAACAAACTGTTCACACAACTCAATAGGTATGGCTACAGCTTACCTACCATTGGGGCATATATAGTATTGTATCATACTTTGTGCTATGTGTTTGTAGCCATGTTCCCTGTGTGGACACTGTCATTGTTGGCCTGTTATGGACTATATCACCTGCATGCCATTGTCAGGGCCACTATGGTTCCATATATGCATGTGGTATGCTTGCTATGTGATTTCTGTACATCTGTCATTCTGTGTTATTGGGGATATCTATGCATGCTGTTGGACATGTTCTGGGATTGTGTAGACTATTACTACCCACATATGTTCTATCCATGAGACTATCCATGTGCAACTAACAGTGGGTAAAACTGCCTTCCAGTTTATAGCCTGCTACAGACCACCCTCCCAAACCCAGGAACCCTACTCAGCCTTCCTGAGAACACTGCAAAATATGAAGGTCTCTCCAAACACCATTATATTGGGTGATTTCAACTACCCAACCATAGATTGGGAGCATTACTCTAGCTCCAACACCCTAGCCCAAAGGTTCCTAGAATTTATAAACTCAAATGCTATGGAACAACTTGTTACCACTCCCACAAGAGGGGGAAACATACTGGACCTGATCATCACCAACATGGGGACTCTATGCTCCAGACCAGAAGTGTATCCCTCACTGGTAAGATCAGACCATAAACTAATCTCACTGGATATTCACATCCCGACCCCACCCCATGCCCAGAAAACCACAGTGAAAAACTTCTCTAAAGCAAATTTCACACTCCTCAAAACTGAGGTGGAATCCTTCAAAGCCCGGCCTTTGGATATCTCCAGACCAACATCCTTTATACGCATTCTATGAACACCTTCAGGAATGCATGGATCATGCAATCCCAAATAAAACCAAGACCCAATCCTCCAAAGGCAGACATCCTGTCTGGTGGACCCCAACCATAAACAAACTATACAATAGAAGGAGGAAGCTACTACATGATAGAGCAAAATCCCAAAAGGGAAGGCATCTCTGATCAGTATTAGCAAAAACTACGGGCACTCATAAAATCGTCTAAGGCCAGCTTGAGAGAAAAATTGCACAGGACACTAAGGATAATCACAAGGCTTGCTTTAGTTATGTTAGGAACCTGGGTGGGAATTCGCAGATATGCTCAGAATTAGTCCAAAATGACAAAAATACACCAAACCCACAGACATTGCCAACATCCTAGCTGACACGTTCAGCAAACTTCTCCCCTCCCCACCAAAGGGCTAATATCTATCCCAGCAGAGTGCTGCCCCTGACATCTCAGATGCTCAGGTAAGAGCTGCCCTCTCCAAAGCAAGAAACACAGCATCAATGGGACCAGGCGGTGTCCCGGGCTGCATCCTACATGAACTCCAAAAGAGCTAAACCCAAACCTAAAACTACTGTTCAATCTCAGCCTTACTACAGGATATGTACCCAAAGAGTGGCGTACAGCAACAGTGGTCCCTCTCCACAAGGTGGTGCCTCAACGGATCCTGGAAACTATCGCCCCATAAGTCTCACTAGCTTGGTCTGCAAAGCTATGGAAAGGATCATCATGGACCTTATAAATAAAGATATTGGGGACCTACAGACACTGGATCCTACCCAGTTCGGCTTTGTTAAGGGCAGATCCTGCCTCTTAAACCTGGTCGACTTCTTTGAAACAGTCACCAAGGCCATTGACAAGGGGAAGGTGGTCCACACATCCTACCTGGACCTCGCAAAAGCCTTCGATACAATACCCCACTCGGGCATTATAGATAAGCTCACCAGCTTAAATATAAACCGCTATGTCACTAGATGGGTTGCAAACTGGCTCAAGGACAGAACCCACATAGTTAGAATAGCTGGAGCCATGTCAGACTGCAAAGCAGTTACAAGTGGCGTCCCACAAAGCTCAGTCCTGGGACCTCTCTTGTTCGGTATATATTTCTTGGAGGTACAGACCAACATGGAAGGACTGTGGCTGACCAAGTTCGCAGATGACTGCAAACTGGGCACCATAATAGACTCTCCAGCCGACACAAGCATCCTCCAAAAGGGCCTAATAGAAACAGACAACTGGTGCCAGAGCCATGGCCTCAAGCTAGACACCAAAAAGTGTATAGTCATCCCCTTTGGCAAAAACAAAGTGCCCACAAATTACCACATAGGTGGTAATCCATTAAGTACAGAAGAAGTAATTAGGGACCTGGGGACCCAAGTTGATAGCAATCTCTCATTTGACAACCACGTGGCCAAAGTGGTTAGAAAAACATTTTATATAGCCCACCTAATCATGAAGGGATTCACATCTAGATCAGGGGAGGTCATCATGCCTCTTTACTCATCCCTCATCAGGCCCATAATTGAGTACAATGCCCCTTTTGGGATGTACCTTACCAGACACCTGCAGCAACTGGAAAGACCCCAAAAGTACCTCAGCAAGAGGATCAAGGGGCTCAAACAGATGTCGTATGCTGCCCGGCTAAAGAAACTCCAGCTCTACTCAGTGGCATACCGCCTGCTCAGAGGTAATCTGTGCCTGACGTATAAAGCCATGTCCAACCTGGAATTAATGGACATGCTGCACCTCAGCACTGAAATAAATAGGACATGCTGGAGGGACAGATTCATAACCCAGAGGCTCCCTTCACTCTGGAATAAAATCCCAGTCCAGGTTAGGCAGAGTCCCTCATTGACTCTCTTCAAGAGGAATCTTGATGAGTGGATGGGACATCGTAGGTTTACCCCGGGTATCACTTCTGTGTCACTGTTAGACAGAGGCACAGTATACTAACCTTGAAAAACGGCATAGCAAAATTAATTTAAAATGGGTGGCGAAAGCCATACACACTCTGGCTAGGCTTATAAATGCCCTAGGGCAGATAGCCTAGTATGAACCTATGAACCTATGAACAGTGACACAATAGCATGCTTAGGGAATAGTTGCCAGCAGAACCACCTCTCCCACCTCATCTGGCCATGTTAGCAGGCCACATCACATGTGGGACCCACCCTATAGCCTCCTCATCTACTGGTCCAGCACTACCTTCAGGTGGAACCACCTCAGGGGATGTTGTCCCCCCCGAGGGCACACACAGACATGATTCTGTCACCCGAGGTCAGGTCCAGGGTCTGTTCCATAGGTGGCTCCACAGACACTTGTGGGATGTGCTACAGCATCTTGAGGCACCCAGTACACATTCACAGGGTCCACATGCTCCTCCTGCTCAGCATCCAGGCCAGGCACCTTCAGGCCTGTGGACTGCTGTTGTAAGTAGCAATGGGTGGGGGGCTTGATCCTATTGTTTCCATATGGGGGCTCATGGGGCTTCCACATCACATACCACACTCACCATCCAGGGTGTTCCAAGTGTCTTTAACCCACCACTGCATCCATTATTAAACATTTTTGAACAATTATGTGAACTAGACATTCGCCAAAAGTACAAGTTCAGTCATAATTTTCCTTCATATGCTAACAGCACTAAAGCTGAGAAGGAATGTATAGACAGCATTAGATTTCTCAATGTTAGAATATGTAAACCAGACAAGGGTGGGGGATTAGCAATTTTTGACAAAGACAATTATGAGTCAAGAATGCTCCAACTTTTGGATTGTCCCTCTTACTCACTTAGTTCGAGATCCGAAATGAATGGCGCTTATAAAACCATTAAGGACAGTATCGAAGAGATGTTCATTGAAGGCCGAATTGACCAGAACATCTTTAACTTCATGAGTACATCTTATCCGAGATTTCCCTACTTGTTTGGAATACCTAAACTGCACAAGGACATAGTTAACCCTCCAATGCGTCCACTTTTGGATGGTAGGGGATCACCTACGTATCCTTGTGCAAAAGTGGTAGATGTTTTTCTACAGAAATATTTGGTGAAAATCAACCACATATGTAAAGACTCTTGGTCTTTTCTTGATAACATTAAACACCTGGTCTTTAGTAGTAATTACAACTTCCTTACGGTTGATGTTAAAGACCTGTATACATGTATACCACACGACACAGCTTTGGAATGGGTCAGCCAATGTATGAGAAAGAATGGAAGTGAAAATGTCGAGATATCTTTAGTCAATGAATTATTGGTCTTGATACTTGAGAACAACTACTTCATGTTTGCTGACAACTTTTATTTACAACAAGTAGGCGTCGCCATGGGTTCACCTTGTGGGGCGAGTGTTGCTAATTCAGTAATGGCCAACTGGGAAGACCTCTTTGTCTTTAACAACTGTAGTTTTAGTGACAGGTTCATTTACTACACCCGCTACCTTGACGACATCTTTATAGTAGTAGACGGTGACGCCACAATTAGCGAACAAATTGTAGATTACGTGAATGCGAATACTAATTTTCTCCAGTTCACGTCTACATTTAACACCACGTCCATCGCTTATTTGGACATCCAGCTGAAGAAAAACACTGAACTTCAGAGACTCACAGCTAGTATTCATAGAAAGAGCACTTACTCAAACTCCTTCTTGCATTATACAAGCTGTCACCTGTACCATCAAAAGCGAGCTGTGGTCAAGGGCCAATTAGTTAGAGCAGCCCGTATTGTCACGCTCAATGAGGATTTCCTTGATGAATGTGCTTTCCTTAAAAATATGTTCCTTCATTGAGGATACCCTGACAGCTTGGTCAGCAATATTGTAGAAGAAGTGGTCCAAAAATGTGACAAACGCATTTACAAACCTATTCTAGATGATGTCCACTTCGACCAACATACTATTCTTGACTTAGATTCATATCCTTCTCAAAGGTCTAAACCTATCTCTGACCCACTTAATGAAAGCTCTATGTTTATAACAACTTATAGTACAAACAGTAAGGACTGCCTTGAGATTTTATACAAAAATTGGGCAGTACTTATGACTGATCAGAGTTTGTGTCAGAAATTAGGGATCAAACCTAAAGTGATTTTCAGGAGAGCAAAAAACTTAAAAGATTTGTTTGAGTGTCAAAAGCGGCCTATAAGTAGAGTAGTGGGTATGTATAAATGTCAAAGCTGCAATTTTTGTAAGTATATCACAGAATCTAATAGGTTTAAATTGGACGACTATACTTTCAATTTGAAATATAGGGTCAATTGCAATTCGAAAATGGTGGTCTACCTGGCCCAGTGCGAAAGTTGTCTTGCATTTTATGTAGGCAAGATGGAGCGTCGTCTCCGAGATCGTATTTACGAGCATTCTTATGCAATTAGAAAAAATAAACATGATAATGCTCTAGCAAAACATATTTTTCTTTTTCCCAACCATTCCTTTAAATTCATGGTCATTGACCAAGTTATAGCAAGTGAAAGAGGTGGTCCAACAGGTTTTAAACTAGAGGAATTAGAACTGCTTTGGCAGATTAGACTTAATGCCTTTAACGCCCCTGATCTCAATGAAAACTGCTCAATAAGCAGTATTTTGAAAA
The DNA here is from genome assembly GCF_019279795.1 of Protopterus annectens. NCBI lineage: Eukaryota > Metazoa > Chordata > Ceratodontiformes > Protopteridae > Protopterus > Protopterus annectens. The sequence goes on from NC_056737.1 coordinate 1,434,019,751, forward strand.
TCAAGAGTCAATGTAGATGACTAGTTTGTTACTATAGGTCTATTGTTTGTAGACTTTTTATTCTGGTAAAAGTTTGTGTGCTTACTATTTTTTTAGTTTTTTATTTATCTAAGCCTTTTAGAATGTTATTACTCTTAAATATCTTTAAATATTTGTAAATTTTTACTGTTTCTTATTGTCAATATTACATAACTACATTTTTGTCTTTAGGTTTTTATAGGTGACTCTATCGTCAGGCACACTGACGTCCCGCTCACCAGGCTGAACAAGGAAAGGGTCACGGTGAGCAGCCTGTCGGGCGCTAGGATCTGCCACATAACACAAGCACTCAGGTCACTCCAAGGCAAGTACAAATATGACTCAGTCATTGTCCATGCTGGTGTGAATGACCTGAGACGTACCTCCCTGGACTACATGAAAAGAGACATAAAGGAGCTCTCTGAACATGTAGCCCAGGCCGGTATGACCCTGACCTTGAGTAGCATCTTACCCTCACCAAGAATGATGCCACAATATGAAGACAAGATGATCAATTTCAACAATTGTCTTAAGTACTGGTGTCATTCAAAGGGGATCCAATGCCTGTCAGCTTGGGATGATATGCTTGACAAGCCACGATGCTTCGCTAGGGACGGCTTGCACCTGTCACCCTGGGCTTTGGATATTGGCAAAGGCTCTTGCTACCCCATAGTGCCTTTTTTGGCAAGGCTCAAAAGACAAACCCACCTCCATAGGTATCACAAGGGATAAGAAACTAAGAGTAATGCTACTCAATGCCAGAAGTCTAAACCTCAAGATGCACGCACTCAAAACTCTCCTTAGCATGGAGAACATCGATATCTGTGCAGTAACAGAAACCTGGTTCAGGGCTCCGGAGAGCACCCCAGCACTACCAGGTTATACCTCATACCATGCTTTTCGCCCCAAAACTTGGACCGAACCACAAAGGAGGAGTATCGATATTCATCAAAGATACCCACACCTCCAGGTTGGTGGCAAAGCACGAAGCATCAGAGACTATCCATGTGCAACTAACAGTGGGTAAAACTGCCTTCCAGTTTATAGCCTGCTACAGTCCACCCTCACAAACCCAGGAACCCCACTCGGCCTTCCTGAGAACACTGGAAAATATGAAGGTCTCTCCAAACACCATTATATTGGGCGACTTCAACTACCCAAACATAGACTGGGAGCATTATTCTAGCTCCAACACTCTAGCCCAAAGGTTCCTAGAATTCATAAACTCAAATGTTATGGAACAACTTGTTACCACTCCCACAAGAGGGGAAAACATACTGGACCTGATCATCACCAACATGGGGACTCTATGCTCCAGACCAGAAGTGTATCCCTCACTGGTAAGATCAGACCATAAACTAATCTCACTGGATATTCACATCCCGACCCCACCCCCTGCCCAGAAAACCACAGCGAAAAACTTCTCTAAAGCAAATTTCACACTCCTCAAAACTGAGGTGGAATCCTTCAAAGCCCCCGGGCCTGTGGAAAATACGGCCCAGACCACAGAATCCTTTATAAACGCATTCTGTGAACACCTTCAGGAATGCATGGATCATGCGATCCCAAATAAAACCAAGACCCAATCCTCCAAAGGCAGACGTCCTGTCTGGTGGACCCCAGCCATAAACAAACTATACAATAGAAGGAGGAAGCTACTAAATGATAGAGCAAAATCCCAAAAAGGGAAGGCATCACTGATCAGTATTAGCAAAAACTACGGGCACTCATAAAATTGTCTAAGGCCAGCTTGAGAGAAAAATTGCACAGGACACTAAGGATAATCACAAGGCTTTCTTTAGTTATGTTAGGAACCTGAGTGGTAATTCCCAGATATGCTCAGAATTAGTCCAAAATGACAAAAAATACACCGAACCCACAGACATTGCCAACATCCTAGCTGACAGGTTCAGCGCAAACTTCTCCCCTCCAACAAAAGGGCAAATATCTATCCCAGCAGAGTGCTTCCCCCCTGACATCTCAGATGCTCAGGTAAGAGCCGCCCTCTCCAAAGCAAAAAACACAGCATCAATGGGACCAGACGGTGTCCCGGGCTGCGTCCTACATGAACTCCAAGAAGAGCTAAACCCAAACATAAAACTACTGTTCAATCTCAGCCTTACTACAGGATATGTGCCCAAAGAGTGGCGTACAGCAACAGTGGTCCCTCTCCATAAAGGTGGTGCATCAACAGATCCTGGAAAATATCGCCCCATAAGCCTGACTAGCTTGGTCTGCAAAGCTATGGAAAGGATCATCATGGACCTCATAAATAAAGATATTGGGGACCTACAAACACTGGATCCTACCCAGTTCGGCTTTGTTAAGGGCAGATCCTGCCTCTTAAACCTGGTTGATTTCTTTGAAACAGTCACCAAGGCCATTGACGAGGGGAAGGTGGTCCACACAGCCTACCTGGACCTCACAAAAGCCTTCGATACAATACCCCACTCGGGCATTATAGATAAGCTCACCAGCTTAAATATAAACCCTCTGTCACTAGATGGATTGCAAACTGGCTCAAGGACAGAACCCACATGGTTAGAATTGCTGGAGCCATGTCAGACTCCAAACCAGTTACAAGTGGTGTCCCACAAGGCTCAGTCCTGGGACCTCTCTTGTTCGGTATATATTTCTCGGAGGTACAGGCCAACACAGAAGGACTGTGGCTGACCAAGTTCGCAGATGACTGCAAACTGGGCGCCATAATCGACTCTCCAGCCGACACAATCATCCTCCAAAAGGGCCTCATAGAAACAGACAACTGGTGCCAGAGTCATGGCCTCAAGCTAAATGTCAAAAAGTGTATAGTCATCCCCTTTGGCAAAAACAAAGTGCCCACAAATTACCACAGAGGTGGTAATCCATTAAGTACAGAAGAAGTAATTAGGGACCTGGGGACCCAAGTTGATAGCAATCTCTCATTTGACAACCACGTGGCCAAAGTGGTTAGAAAAACATTTTATATAGCCCACCTAATCATGAAGGGATTCACATCTAGATCAGGGAACGTCATCGTGCCTCTTTACTCATCCCTCATCAGGCCCCTAATTGAGTACAATGCCCCTTTTGGGATGTACCTTACCAGACACCTGCAGCAACTGGAAAGACCCCAAAAGTACCTCACCAAGAGGATCAAAGGGCTCAAACAGATGCCATATGCTGCCCGGTTAAAGAAACTCCAGCTCTACTCAGTGGCATACCGCCTGTTCAGAGGCGATCTGTGCCTGACGTATAAAGCCATGTCCAACCCGGAATTAATGGACATGCTGCACCTCAAAAAATCCAAATCCCATTGAGCTACGCGCTCGAGAGACTTGAACCTCAGCACTGAAATAAATAGGACATGCTGGAGGGACAGATTCATAACCCAGAGGCTC
>NC_056737.1:1434028148-1434148148 GCF_019279795.1 Protopterus annectens
TATAGTTGCCTGTAGGAAGTGGAGAATAGGCTATGAGGGGTGGGAGGAGGAGCATATCCATGAGGATGTTAGATTTGAGTGCAGTGATTTTTTAAAAGCAGGGAGTTTTGTGGTGATACGGATGGAGGGAGGAAGGGAGTTCCATAGGCGTGCCAGGGCAAAGGACAGGAGGTTTTGTCCTGGAGAGTGAAGGGGTTTATATGGTTCTATTAGGTTTTGGTTATTAGATCTTAGGAGTCTTTGTGGCAGGTGCATTTTAAAGGTAGAGCTGAGGGAGGGACAGAGGGAGGGATGAAAAATGAGTTTGTGAGCAAAAGTGAGCTGAGTATAGGAGAGATAGTTGGGAAGCTCTAGCAAGTTAAGTTTGTGGAGAGATGCACAGTGACAGGTGCATGATTTGTGGCTAGTGGCAAATTTGGCAATTTTATTATGACAATAGGACAGTTTTGTTTTGAGAGAAGATTGTAGGTTTGTTAGGAGAGGGGCACCATAAAGGAGGGAAGGGATGAGAAATGTAGTAGCGAGAGTGAGCTTAGTAGATGTAGTGAGGAACTGATTGTGTCGGTAGAGCATGCCAAGTTTTTGGTGGGTTTTTTTATGTTTAGTTGTAGGTGGCTATTGAATTTAAGCTGGTCATCAATCTGGACTCCTAGTAGTTTGGTTTCAGATACCAGTTCAAGAGGTGTGTTATTCTGGCTAGTGATGGAGAACAGTTTTCTTTCAATGGTGTTGGTTTTTGAGAGGGTAAATACCATAAGTTTGGTTTTTGATGCATTGAGTGCTAGATGATTGTCCTTCATCCACTGTTCTGTGGTAAAGAAGGCATCTTGAGTCAGTTTTAAGAGAGTGGGGATGGATGTGGCTGCACAGATAATTGTAGAATCATCTGCATATTGAATAAGTTTAGCATGAGGAAATGAGTGGAAGAAATCATTTATGAATATATTGAAGAGGAGAGGACCCAAAATGGAACCTTGGGGGACACCAGTGGGTGTGTTAAGGAAAGAGGAGATGGCTTTTTTCCACTTGACAGCATGTTGCCTGTTGGAGAGATAGCTGGTGAACCAACTGAGAGAGGAAGGGGATAGGTTTAGGTTAGATAGTTTAGTTAGGAGAAGGTTGTGAGAGATAGTATCGAAGGCCTTAGAGAGGTCAAGAAAGAGGGTAGATAGAGTAGAGCCAGAATCTCTGGCTTTATTTACAGTTTCCAGGAAGGAAAGGAGGGCAGTCATGGTGCTGTGACTGTGTCTGAATCTGTGTTCTGTGGAAGTTAGTAAGTTATTATCTAAGAGATAGGGAAGGAGTTGAAGATGGATACATTTCTCTAGAAGTTTTGATATAGGAGAGAGGATGTCGATGGGACGAAAGTTAGTAATATTGTTATTATTGCCTTCTTTGTGCAGGGGAATGATGAAAGCCCTTTTCCAGAGTTCGAGTACAATACCTTCTTGAATAGAGCGATTGATTAGGATGCTGATGGGGAAGGCAATGGCTTCGGCAGCTATGCTGAGGAAGGATGAGGGAATGTTATTGGGGGCATTGGTGCATGGTTTTAGCTTTTGCAGGAGTTTTCTTATGGTAGAAGTAGGAATGGGTTTTAGGGAGAATGGAGAGAGTTGAGAGACTGGAGATGAAGGGGGTGACAAGATGGGGGATGCAGAAGTAGGGGGTGAGGTGTTATTAGAGAAGGATGAGGTTAGTTTGGAAATAGAGTCTATGAAAAAAGAGTTTAATTGGGTAGCCAGATCTATATCTAGTGCATTTGGGTCTGGGCTTGGGTTTTCTGCTGAGACAGGTTTTAGGAGGGTAGTGATGCCTTTCCAGAATTTTTGAGGATTGGTTTTATGGTTGTTTTGGAGTAAGGAGAAGTAATTCTGTCGATCTGCTGTGATAATCTTTTTAACTGTATTGCGAAGTGTTTTGAATTCATTAAGGGTGGTGGGAGTTTTGTTTCTTTGGTAATATGCCCAGGTTTTGTCTCTAAGTCGCATGGCAGTTAGTGTGTTTTTTGTTAGCCAGGGGGTGGTATTGTTTCTTATTTGTTTGTTTTTTATGGGGGCAAAACTATCCAGCAGTTTTAGGAATGTTGTATTGAAGTGTGCAACAGCATTATCCAGGGGTAAAGTTTTTAGGGGGTTCCAATTTATTGATTTTAGGGAGTTTGAGAAGGTTATTGGGTTGAAATTTTTTAGGTAGTGAGTGCTGATGTAATTATGAGTTACTTGTAATGGAGATGGAAAACATCTGGTGAAAATGGAAAGGTGGTCACTGAGGGAATCAGTAAGAGTTCCACTATCAGTGTAGTAGTGGGGGTGAGAGACTAAGATCCAGTCTAGGGTGCTGCCACTGGAGAAGTCTTTAGAGGGCCCGGTAGTGAGGTTGATGAGCTGAGAGTACTTATATAGGTTGATGTTTAGGGGGTGTGTAGGGGAATGAATGGAAGACCAATTAATATTTGTGTCTCCCATGATAATAGTTTCATTACTGATATTGGTAGAAAGCCAGGACAGGATATCCTCAAGTACTGAGATATTGTCTCCAAGGGGGGTGTAAAGTGAGGCTATGCAAGTGTGTTTGTGTTTATTTAATTGAAATAGAGCTAATACTAATTCTGCATTTTAGAAGTGAGGAATGGGTTTCTTATAGGGAGTAATGGATAGGGTGGATGCGTAGAGTAGAGCTACCACACCACCCTTTTTGTGGGCCCTGTCTTTTCTGGTGATAGAGTAGTTTGGTGGTACTATTTCAGCATCTTTTATATGAGGTTTTAACCAGGTTTCAGAAATAGCTAAGATGTCAGGTTTGTTGTGGACAAGCCAGGCATGGAGGTTGGGGATTTTGTTAGCTATGCTTTGGGCATTTAGAGAAGCTAACAGGATGGATTTAGATGTAGGGGAAGTGGTGTTTGGGCCTGGGTTAGGGTGTATATCTCCAGGTAGAAGCATGGTTGTTAGATGTTGGATTATGCTGATGAGGTGCTTGGATTGCCTTGTTTGTATGTTGTATATTGTCAGATTTGTGTGGATATTGGAGGTTAGAGAGGGGCTAAAGAGTTTATAAGTAGTGCTTAGTTTGTAGTGAAAAAATAGATGGATGTTAATGGGATACAGTCCAGGGGAGATTGAGACAAATGAGTGTAAGTGAGTTGAAAGGAGTGAGCTCGTTGTGTGAAGTAATGGTGTGTGATTTGTGGAGTTGGGCTGGGTAAGGTAGTGGATATAAGTAAGATTCAGAAGTAGTAGTAGTAGTTGGATTGAGAATGATATAAGTTTTGTAAGCATGTTGAGGCTTTGATAAAGTAAAATATGTAGTGTAAGGAGAAGGGTTAGAAATAGATATTGTGTTGTTAAATATGAAGGGAAGTGTGAGGAGATGGCTTATAGGGGGAGGGGGTAGGAAGAAGATGGTGTTGAAAGGGGAGGGGTGTAATAGGTAGAGAGGAAGTAGGAGTGGTTAGGTGAGTATAAGTGTAGATGCACTGGGGGTGTGTAGGATTTGGGGGTAGGGTAGGGGAGCGGAGTGAGCCCGCAGGGTGAACGGAGCGGGATACACCCAAGGAAGGTAGGCAGCAGGACAGTGTGAAAAACAATCAGTCTGGTGAAGGTAAGTACAGAGGAAGGTAAGCAGGGAGGTTAATGGGATTCTTGGGGTGCAGTACAAAGGGAAAGGAGAAGACAGATTCCAGAGTTGGAGATGGGTAGAACTGTTACTTAGCAGTTAAGAGGGAGAAGACTATTAATATGTTATATTGTAGTGCGTGGGAAGGAGTGAGGGAAAAGGGGTTATAAATGGGGAGACACTGCCACCTAGTGGACAGACCTGAATTTGTAAGGAGAGGAACACTAAAGCAGATCGATAGGTGTAGGAAGGAAGGCAGCTCTGATATAGGGAAAAAGGAGCCAGGGATGAGGCAGGTATGAGGGGAGTTCACAGTAAGAAGGGTATGGCTGCAGGCGATTCTGGCTGGGATCCTTTACTAGCACCAGGCAAGTGATATAACAATTTCTCAAGCAAATTGCAGTAGGGATAGTAGCATGTTACATACTTTCTTTAATCCTTTAACTCTCTCTTCTGGGAGAAAGATAGGACTGTCACTGTAGGGAGTCAGGCAAACAGAGTGAGACTTGCTATCCTGAGAATGGCCAAGGATATCCAGGAGGGCTGGGCCAGTAGGCAAAGCGAGCTTAGGAGAAGAAAGTTGAAGAGCTAGGGAAAATAGAGAGGAAGGCATTTATAAAATAAGTAGTAGGTTAGGCAGTAGTTAAGGATAATGCATCATTTACAGATTATGAAGTGTACAGATTAGGCAGCAGTGAACATATACAAAACTTAGCACCAATGCATCATGAACAAGTCCCTACAAAACTAGGTATAAAAATCCCTACAAAACAGTTTAAAAAAGAAAATCTTCCAGATTAATACAATTACTTATCTATGTCAGTGTTACAGTGTAGTTTAATACTAGATTCAGTAATAGGATAAAATAGAAACACTGTAATTCCTGCAATAAATAAGCGTATTCAACAAATTGCACTTTAACCCACAGGCAAGTAGTGAAATTCACAATACACAGTCTCAGTGTCATTAATACTTGATTCAGTAACATGATAAGATAAAAAACAGTGTAATTCCAGCATTAGATAAGCATTTTCAACAAATTACATTTTAACCTACAGTCATGTACTGAAACAGACACACATACACATACTCTGACTAAGTTCCAAATTCAGAAGTGGGTATTTATAGGTATTAATAAGCACATTGTATAGAGTTATCCAAGGCAGTGAGCTATTTACTGTTTCCAATTAAGAGTGTGGGGGGTACATTTCAGTCTATACACATAGCTATTATTTGGTATATCCTTTTACCAAGAGCAGAATATGCTATGGTAGAGTATCTCCAATAACCACGGACTGGAAGGCGATTTTATCAAGTTCAGTACATACACATAGCTAGAGTTAGGTATGTCCTTTTACCAGGAGCAGGATATGCTATAGTACAATGTCTGTGATAACCACGGACTGGAAGATAATTATTCTAGTAAAAATTTTGATTCACCACATGCAAATGTATTGTCTAAGGGATTCACCTCTGTCCCATGTAGAGGTGCAAACATAGCAGATGTGTTTATAGATGTTAAGATGTTTTTATGTAAATTAAATTTAGGTGTATATTTTTGTAATCAAGTTGGAAATGAGGGTAATGGGGGGGTTGGTTGGTTGTAAAAGGTCAAGTACAGTCAACCCACCCCTTAATAATAAATTAGTAACCTTTGGAAAAAACTTGTGAGTTAGACTTTAGACAAGGTTTTAAAAAGAAAAGTAATTTAAAACGTGTTTTACAACTTGGATGAGGAAGAGAATAAATTATTGTATGATATTATTCACGATAGGAATATATGTCTTAGGAAGCCTGATAAAGGCAATGGCATGCTGATTATGGACCAGGTAGATTATGTGGGTGCTATGAACAATATAGTTACTGATGGTATGTATGATGAAATTTCACGCAATGAAATTAATATTGCCTGGCACAGAATAGATTTACTGCTAGAAGATATGATTTTACAAGGGAATATTACATTGGACGAGCACATTTTTATTGAAAATGAATATCCGGTAGTTGGAAGTATATTCAGCATACCTAAAATCCATAAAACCCTAAAGAATCCTCCATTTTGACCTATTGTAGATTCAAAAAGATCAAAAATGTATTTTATTGTATGTTTTTTAGATGAACAGTTTAAAAAGGCATTGCAAATATTTGATTACATTTGCAAAGACTCATGGCATTTTTTGTCTAATTTAAATAAAGTAAACACAAGGGGGAAATTTTATTTAGTAACTATGGATGTATGCAATTTATTTAGTGTAATACCTCATCAAACTGGCCTTGAGTGGCTTGAAGTACAACTGGTAACCTCGAAAAAATATGAAGGGCATAGGATTAATACCTTAATTACCTTAATGGAGGTTGTATTAAATAACAATTTAATTTTTTTTGAAGGGCATTTTTTTAGACAGAAGGTCGGTGTTGCTATGGGGGCAGCTTGTGCCCCCACATTTGCTAACTTAGTGATGTCATTTTGGAACATAATATATTGTTTACCAGTAAATATCAAGTAACTGCGGTGGTGGTGCTGCGGTAGCGTTGTCGCCTCATAGCAAAACATTGTCCTGTTCGATTCTCAGCTAGAGCATCTTCTGTGTGGAGGCATACGTGAATGGGGCGTGCCTTCATTGAAGGTTGTGCATCAGGGCTGGTAACCCGGTACATAAAAGTCCACTACCAATCATTAGCGGACCAGAGTTCTGCTGTGGCGACCCCTAACCGGGAAAAGCCGAAAGAGACAACAACAACCAGTAAATATCAAGTATTTATTTCTAATTACACACATTTTCTGGATGATGCCTTTTTTTGTTTGGAGAGGTTCCTCAGGTGAATTAGAGGAATTATTTGAGTATATTAATAGTTCAGTGGAATTTTTGAAATTTACTCATGAATATAGTAGAAATAGGATATCTTATTTGGATGTTGAAATTTCACTGGACTTTGAGCAAAGGCAACTATACTCAAAGATTTTTAGGAAATCTACATTCTCAAATGCATATTTGGACTATTCTAGCTGCCACCCCTCTCATCACAAGAAGGCAGTGGTGAAGGGCCAACTTGTGAAGGCAGCCAGAATGGTCACGAGGGATGCAGATTTTTTGCATGAAATTGAATTTATTCTGAAAATATTTATAGCCAGAAGTTACCCTGAGTATTTTTTTGAACAATTTGCGTAAGGAGATTATAGAAAAGAGAAATAGGAATATTTATTCACCCATTTTAAATATAAATAATGATAATTTTCTGTGTTCAGAGAATCAAATTGTGGAAAGGGGCAGCATTGAGTTTAATGGACGGTTTTCTTTTGTCTGCACATACAACAAAGATAGTTTTGAATTATGTGGCATCATCAAGAAAAATTGACCTTTATTAATTTCAGATCAGGATTTATTGGATCTCGTTGGTAATACCGTAGATGTGTTTTTAAAAGGGACTTAAATTTTAACAATCTTTTGGAGAGAGGTGGTTTTCTAACAAATGGAAGATACACAAACAGAAAAATAGGAAATTTTAAATGTGGAAGATGTAACCAGTGTACCTATATAATGGAAACAGGGCATGTTTTTGTTTTGAATGGTATTAAACTCTATATACATTCACATTTTGATTGTTTATCTAGTAACATTATATACTTGGCAAAATGCATGGCATGTCCTGCATTTTATGTAGGAAAAACTGCTAGAACATTTAAATCTAGGATATATGAACATATTTCTAATATATCCAAAAAAGTTAAAACCAATGCACCGAGTAGGCATATAGAGAAATGTAATGATCATAGATTTGGATTTTTAGTTACTCAACAGATTTATTATGATGTACAAGGTAAAATAGTTCCAGAAAAGTTAGAGGAATGTGAATTATGCTGGCAATTGATATTGAATGCAACACAATTTCCAGGGCTGAATGAATGTACAAGTATTTCTAGTATTTTAAAAATGAAAAGACATGGTTGTTTTATGTAGTAGTATGTATTATTTTAGATTTTAAAGGTTGTGACTTTAAATTTTAATTGTACTAATTAAGTGATTTGTCAAGAGAATGTATTTAAGGGGAGTGTTTTTGTATGTTAGTTGTTCTGAAGAAGTCTGGTCTTATACAGATGAAAGCACTCAACGTTTAATAACATTTATGGTGGGACTGAGGTCTTTCTTCTTGGTGGTTAGGGATAGTAGGTATATTTGGGGAGGTAGGTTGGGTAGATTAACAGACAAGACAAACAATACGCATACAGGGGTGGTATATGACATGTGGGGGGTAAACACCTTAATGGGGAGGAGTGTTGGGAAATAAAAAGCCCATGAACCCCCTAGTTAAAACAGTGGGACTGAGGTCCCCACCCATGGGCAGTCACCACTCATGAAAGTGGCTGTGCTGGGGGTTGAGTAGGAGAACCAGGCCGACCCTCTAGTTGCGGCACATGGTCCTCAAGCCGACGAAGCAGATCTCCGACCTCCCTGCAGAGCTTGCTATGCACCACGACCCGGACCTGGTGATGGGTGACAGGTTCCTGTCCATGCCTGCTCCCAGGGGGTGGCAAGCCCCATCCTCTGAGGCCGTTCCACCCGAAGGTGGTGCAGGACTAATGAATGAGGAGGTCCTGGGTTGGGCCCCAGACGTGCCTGTGCCCGGTGCAACATTCCCATATGTGCTATGGTGTTTAAGTTTTATCAACATATGTGGGTTAGTAATAGTCAACACATTCCAAGATTAGGTATAACAGCACACATAGATATTCCCATTCACCCAAACACCAGATATGGAGCAGTTGCATACCAAACAGAACACATGCATATATGGGACTACAGTGGTCATTACAACAGCATGAAGGTACATTGAGGGCAGAATGCCACCAATGTGGGAGTATTTCAACATAGCACATGCATAGAAACATATTTAAATAATTATCAAATAGGACATATGTCCCAACATTAGAGTTAGGTCAGCACATACCAACTGAGTTGTGTATTTAGTTTATTGTTGCAGATGTGGTGGGGGGGAAAGATGTCAGATAACAACTATTACATTCCTGTAGTTTGCATTACTTTCCTAGTCAGTGCTGTGATCTGTACCTTACAAGTATTAGCACACTACCCTCTTGCCTTAGTTTGGACAGTGGTATGGCTGTCGACAACTATATACATGAACTGGTTTTACCTGCAGTATACACTTCTTACCTAGTATACCTGTGGAGGTATTGTTTGTTAACAGTACCTGTTTCTACACATACTCCCAGAATCCAGGTTGATGTTATGCACATACCTGTCCATCTCTTTTTGCACACACTCTGGGCATGTCTTCACCACACGCAGGTGAACCAGGACATATTTCCACTATTGCCCTCTTAAACCTTTAGTGGCTTGTACAATGACAGGTTTGTTTTATTTGACATTTTCCAAATATGTACAGTTCTAACAGCCTAATATGGCATAACATGCTGCCTACATGTCAGAAATTGGCACAATGATATGGCAGGGGGCAGGGTAACAGCCAGCAGATATGGACCAGATAACTGGACATTCTGGACATTTCTGTACACTTGTGGGGTATGATTCTGCATACAGCTTACTACCACTCCCAGGATTCAAACCATGGCTGTGTCTCCTAAAAATAAGACACTGTCCATCACAGTTGAATGTGCTATATAAGTATTGCTGTGTATCTTTTGTCTGATTTCTGTCTATAATTCTCCTGTGGTTTTACATTCTGACCTTGTACTTACAACACTCTTATACAGGATTTCCTAGACAGTTGTATTATGTAATACAGTGTGGGTAGCAGTGATGAGTAATGCCTTATTATTCTGAGCAACTGCAACATTAAAATGCCATACAATACCAGAGTAAATAGTAACAGTGCAGGATATCAATCTTTCATTTATAGGGACAGTGTTCGTATCTAACAGACCTGTGGGAGCAATGTTTGTTAGCACTACCTACATGTTGTCACACAAATTACCAGTTTCCACATTAATATTATGCACATATGTCTCACTCTGTTACTGTACACACTCTGGTCACAGTTTGACAACATGAGGGTGGAGATGGGACATACTTGGCTACTTACTCTCATAACATTTTGGGGGATTGCTACAGTGACATGTTTGTTGTTACAGATGTCTGACAATTAGTTGTATGCCTTGTTTGCTGCCTAAATGTCTGGGATCATCCCACTGGTTTGCCAGGGGGACAGGGTAACAGGCAGCAGCTATGGGCCAATTTACTGGACATTATGGACATTTCTGTACAATTGTAGAGTATGATTCTGCATACAGCCTACTACCACTCCCAGGAATCGAACCATGGCTGTGTGTGCAAAAAATACAACAGTTCCATCACAGTTGAGTGTGCTATTTGGATTTTGTTGTATGTCTTTTCAGTGTTTTCTAAGTCTCTCTCAGTTGTACTATTTGACCTCTTGGGATTACAACAGTCATATACAGATATTCTTACACAATTTACTTATGTAGCACAGTGTGGGTAACAGTGCTTACTACAACAGTACTATTAAGTGATTGCAACTCTGCATTAACATATGATACCAGAGTGAACACATGCAGTCCAGCATTTAGACCTTAATTGTCAGGCTATTATGCTTTTATTTACATACAACCTATATGAGACTCTTCCTGCCCTATTTGCTGGTGTATGCAGTACATGCCATAAACAATACAGGTTTTATACAGGAAATTAACTTACTACTACTTTTAGATTTATTTCCTAATACAGTACATGCAAGAGTATTTCTAACATGCCTTTTGTCACAACCGCTCCAACTACAGCCATGGGCCTCCTGGTTCATAACCAGCTCACTTGCCGCTGTGAAAGACATAAAAGGAATATTTAGCCATATCTCTCCATAATATACATGAACTGACAATTATTAAACAGGTAGTGGACTGATACTTACACATGGCTGTGACTTCCCCTGTCCTCCTAGCCTCTTGGATCCACTGATTCAAGAGATCCTCCTTTCGCTGCTTCAGGTTGGCATAGTGATGCCTGACCTGCTTACCAGTTCGGGGTATGCCAGTGGCACTGGTGAGGTCACGAGCGAGATGGTCACAGGTTTCTGCTTTGTATTGGGAACCCTGGTACTGCCCCTGCAGCAGTCTCATGTCATGGTCTGTCACAAGGAGTCTTGCCATGACTCTGGACTCTTGGATGCCCCAGCACTGCGCCCGAAAGTGCACATCCTCTCCCATTCCAGACATAGTGCCTGCAAGGGAAAGCTACAACCAGTTATGAGTTGTATTCCCTCCTGTTGGATTTAAATAGAGCCGGTTTCCCACACTTTGCCATGATTGGATGGTTTTGAAAAGGCTAAGCTATGGGCAAACCTGCTTACCTAAGGTTGGCATTGCTTAAAGGGGTATAGCAATGGGCAGACTGAGTTAGCTGGCCTACACATTGATTACACCTACTAAGCTGGGCTGTGCAATGCTTAGCATTGCTTAATATTTAAGTTGTATTATATTTACATTGTGGCATTGATTTATTATTCATTACATGTTTTATATTTGTTTGGTATCCATGATTCATGTGTACGTACACTGTATGGGGTCCTTGTGTTTATTAGGGGATGTCAACACTTTAGTACAATGACACCTCACATCTGGGCTTAATGCAGTACTCCAGTTCACATATTTATGTCCTGTAGTTGGTTATACAATATAAAACTTTATATAGATTCCTTTCACATGTTCAGTTTGTATTTTCCTATGGTGAGTATCTGTTTGGTGATACCTCAATCTTATGTACTGCTGTGATGGCTTAGTGGTTAACTGCTCTGATTATAGTGTACAGGGTCCTCAGTCAAGACCTCCAAAGACTGTTTATTTTGTTTCTGGCTAGAACAGCTGCTGATGCATACAGAGTGATTAAGGCACTTTTAAGCAATTGTAAGCAGGTTTGCATGGGTTTGCGTGAAGTTAAGCAATGCTAACCTCAGGTTAAGTATGTGTACAGTGAGCTAGCTTCAATACTGCTTAACCTGTGCGCGCATTGCTTACCCCCATGCAAACAGGCTTAAACCCACTTACTACTGCTTAAATATGCTTACTCCTGCTTGCTACTGCATGTCTATGCTTACTCTTGCTTACTAGTGCTTACACTCACTTACCACCACACTAATTTAGACAGTAATGTCTAATGGTTCTTGGGCAGGTGGTGGATTTGGCAACTGTATTGATTTATCATTCATTACACATTTTACCTTCCATTTGTATCCCTGATTCCTGTGTACATATACTGTACGGGGAACTTGTGATTATCTGTGGACTTTGCAACATTATGACAATAACACCTCGCATCTGCATTTAATGCAGTACTCCAGTTCAAAAATATATGCTATGTAGTAGGTTATGCAACAAAATAAATTGACCATAAAGTGATATGACATGGAAAATGGATTGTACTGGAGTGGGACTTGAACCAGAAATGACTGCTCATAAGGAGAATGCTCTGCCCACTACACTATTGCTATACTGCTTCATTTACATATATCTTGCTTTTTATCCTCTTGTGCCATTTAAGCTGCATTAACCATAGCTATGCAATGGGCAAACCTGCACACCTATGGTTAATTTTGATCTGTTTCATTAAAAAGAAATTCTTTATATTTAAATGTTGTAACTATTGCTCTTGTACACTTGGGGGGATGTTGCTGGGGGTATGCGACACTGCGAACACCTATGAGTGGTCTCGCTCATTCTTACTCCTACACTGCTGTTCTTGATTACAGGGGCATGTATATTCTGAGAGCTCTGCTCTCAGACACGCCCCCTGCACTCATACATGGCATGGAGCACTGCCGTCCTGCTCCTAAATGGGGAATGTTATTTATTCTTTTTTAAGATACTGTAGCGTTTTAATTTTACAGTGCTGTTTAGCCATTGTAAAAAATAGCAGGCATTTGTTTTTTTTTTTTTAACTGTCTGAGATTCATAGCAGGTGAGTATACTGCCATAAAGTGATGGACTTGTTTTTGAGTGTGTATAGCTCATCCAGTCTCTGAAATAGATTAATAATGTATATTCTCCTATGTTAAAAATTACTCTAATGAAGTGTTCAATTTCCAATCTGCCTGAACCATGTAACAATACTGGGTCTCATAATAACTGGAGTTGATATATACTCTAGCCATAACTGTGTTGTTCTATTCTGAGCTGTCATGATTTGATCCTATATGATTAAGTATATTTTTTTCCTTTTATTTAGACCTAAAACATGTGTCAAGGAGGTTATTATATCTGATATCATAAAGGAAATATGTTACAAGTTAACCTTACGTTATTCTGCAGAAAAACAGGCACAGGTGTAAATACATAAAATTCATGTGATGAATTCATAGCACACAGTTGAGGTTGCCTCTGAAGATTATGTATAAAAATGCAAAAATGGAAGAAGAAGGTTAGAGAAGCACAAACACAACACAAAATATATGTCTTGATTACACAATAAATATTTTCTCCCACTCATTTTGCTAATACATTTTGTGTGCCATGCTATGGTTATTTGCTTGACTTTTCAATCTAATATCTTGTATTTTTTCTCTGCCTTCACCTTGGCTAAAGAAGATGCTAAGACCTACATAAAGCCTTCCTTGTTTCTACTTTAGATTTTCCTCTTCCTCCATGCTGCCTTCAGCTTATCCCTCCTTGGGAAGCATTGTCTGTTCCTATACACTGAATATTTCTCTTAGCTGCTTTACTATCTCATATTCTCACAGGTTAGTGCAAGTGATATTTGATGTAAAATAGGGACCTAGACTTTTGCACAAAAGTCAAGTTTAGCTTCTCTTTTAACAGGAAAAATATATGGGGGTAGCAAAAACAATATCATTCAAAAGAAGGAAAGGAAAAACGTAAATAAATAATGTAAGGCACAATGAGGAACATTAGCAATGTACTAGAATATGCATGTACTAGAATATGCATGCCAGAACTCACAGAGTATACTGAACTTGCTAAATCATGACGCTTTAGATTAAAACTGCAGTAAACAAAGGAAGTGCATGACTTTGTGCTGGACATCCATCTTTTTAGGAAGGTTTGCTTGTTATAAATTAGTGTACCAATGTGAATGCTTAATAATTTAACTAATATTACATGATGCACAAAACAAAAACTTTTATAAGGTCAGCCTAATGATCCATAACGATGTTGTTACATGCCAAGTTCATGGTAAAAAGTTTCATACCACTGGACCTTTTCAGCCAGAGAAACTATGCTCATTGACATGAGTCCATCACTGTGCAATACCGTAAAATTAACCATACGACTTCATATAGCAAGATCAGTTCTGCTGCAGTGTGCAACAAAAGCATATTGCTGAACAGTGAATACAATTAAAGATGCTTTTTCAAAGCAGTATTTAACCTTTGGTCAGCATTCTTGCATGATGAACATTTTGTTGTTTTTTTTTTTAATTATCATATTTTTGAGGAACTAATTCTAATTTTGTCCTTCTAGGAAGATTGCAAGGAATTGACATAATTTTAATTAAATGCCACATCACAGAAATCTTTGCATCGCTGTTTTTATACAGATTTTCTGTACTTACATAAGAATTCTTCTGTCAAAAGGAAGTACTCTGCAGTAACTCTGGAAATATCCATTGGAGCCAGTTAAGAAATTCAATAAAACAAGTAATATAGATGGGTGAAAATCTATAAATCACCCTTGAAATCCATGCATGTTATCAGCTAATCCTAAATAAAATGGAAATTGTCTCTGGATAGAATAACCTTGACAAATCCTAAAGAAATGTGTTTCATGCTCTATTCTATTTGTCTGGTTTGATTAAAAGTGCTGGACTTTTGGCATTCTGCATCACGTGACATCCACATAAATCAGTTTGTGGATCTTTGCTTTTATGCGGTCTTTCATGGTTTTATGAATTTTCTTTTCAATAACAAAGAAATAAAAAAGTAGTAGTAAAAAACATCTTACTTGACCTCAAGAGTGGATATTTACCAGCATGAGCAGATGGTATAGTGAACTGTTAGCCATCCCTAATACAGTGTTTTCTAATCATTAGATCCTGTCTCAGAAATGAAGAGTTACAGTATTACAGAACATGTAATAAGATAAAAAGTTGATTTTTTAGAGTAAAAACTGTATCAAGGAAATTATGTCCTGCTATTAAATCATCAAATGTACATCATTGTAAATTTGGAGGCATGAATGCTGACACTCAGGACAGGTTTAAATAATCTGTCAGTGATTAATATGCAGCATGCATAAACATTTACAATAAAATTTCGAATGCTAAACAAATTCATTGACTTTAAAATTAAACATTTTATCTTGACTACCTGTTATCTGTGACCTGGCTAAGGATCTTATGTGCTACATTTAGCATAAGAATATGCAAGTTTACTTTTAAAACAGATAAAGCAACAATACATTTTACTATCCTGTAAAAAAGTTGGTGATATCCTCAGTTTCATGATGGTACATTTTCTGTTTCGGGTGTTTAAAAAATAGGGGCAGATTCAATAAACACAAAAACAGGCACCTGGAAGGAACACGAACCCAAAAGATCGTAGATACATTTTATTCAGTCACAGAGGCTTCATACACGTTAATGCTCCAAATATCATGCGTTTTCATCATGAAATGACTTCATCAGATAAAAGCCATAAAAAAATTAACTCTTAAATAGCATACTCAATTAAATTCATCCTATCACAATGCATATAAAATTCAAACTACCTAAAACAATTAATTATTTAAAGGCACATTAACATAGAAACACTGACCTGCTTTACTGACATTTAAACATGAATAAAACATTCTCTTACACCTATGTTATACAATATAATATAAATATGTCAATAAATATATAAAATTTGTGTAAAACCATACATAAAAATATATAAATATATAGAATTGATGCATAGGAGGCTTAAGGTGCAAATTTGTAAACAAATATATATGTATATGTATATTTAATACAAATGTTTTTTTTTTTAAAAAGAAAGAACTGGGATTAAAGTTTTGCTGCTCTCAGTTTTAATACTGGGGCAATGGAAATAGTGTCATTCATCCCCGGGAATTTATTTGCCTCCAATGCTACTTGCCAGAAAAGTTCCCTGTACTCAATATATAATTCCCAAGGTTCCCCTCTCACATCTTTTGTCACTATTTCCAAAATAAAAAAGGAAAAGGATGCCTGAGAACAACCTATGCTATGCCTATATAGGGCATTACTATTATTATGACTTCTCATTTCGTATAGGTGTTCATATATTCTTTTGCGTCATTTTCTCTCGGTTGTTCTTACATAGAAACTTATGCATCCTTTACAAACAACTAAATAAACTACCCCACTGGTATCACATGTGGCATAACCTTTGCACTTAAGTTTCTTGTTTCTGGCTGCCAAAAACAAACTCTCTCCTTGTTGTATAAAAGGGCACTGTGAACAGTGCCCACATTTGTAAGTTCCTTGTTTACTATGTCCAAATGGATAAACATTACCATCTTTTTTCTCTATAATATTTTTAATGTTGGAACCTTTCCTAAACACACATTTGAAGGGGGTATCAAAAATCTTTAAATCAGAAATGGCAGCAAACCTATTCCATTCTTTTTCAACTGTTTTCAAAAGTACACCCGCATCACCACTAAAATTGATAATAAAAGCACGTTCAAAATCTGTGGAATTCTCAGTGTTAACATTTACATTAATATTCTCCTGGTTATTCTGACCCAATATCGGTGCAGATCTATTATTCCTACCTATAGTTACTTCAGTTTGTGTTTGTTTTAGTAGGTCAAGAGGATATCCTCTTTCAATAAACATCTGTTCTAATAATTTACATTCAGCTATAAAATCTTCCTGTTCAGAGCACATCCTACTCCCCCTCACGAACTGCCCTTTCACTAAACTTTTTTTCTGGCTGTGAGGGTGTGAACTGGTATAATATAGGTAGGAATTAGAGTAGGTTTCCTTTCTAAATACTGTGGATTTGAATTTTCCATTATATTTATGAATTGTTACATCCAAATAATTCATGTGATCATGCTGGATGTATCCAAACATCCTAAAGACAAATATTTTAATTTTACATCCAAGAACCTGGCCAGTGGTGCTGTAAAAGTCCCCTCTGCAGCTACTATAAGTCTCAGTGGTGGGTCCTGCAGGTTTTTATGTACCTTAGGATTGCCAAATATCATAGGAACCTTTGGTCTTTCATTATGGAGAAATTTAAACAAGTTTAAATCAATAGAACCCGCAAGTAACAATTCATTTAATACCAGAAAAAAAAATTGTAAGCTATGTGAATTTCATTTAATGAAACCCTTGTATATTTACTATTATCTTCCAAGGTTTCCATCATCTTAGACTCATAAGTAAATGTATCCAAAAAGACAGTACCCCCTCATTTAACAGGGGCCATGACCATAATATTAAAATTGTTCCTGATATCACTTAACAATTGTTTCTCCTGGTAAGTTAAATTAGGATACACCCTTGGATGTAAAATTAAAATCTTTGTCTTTAGGATGTTTGGATACATTAAAGGATTCTTGGGACTTACTTAGATAAATTAAACCTGAACTGTACTATGAAAGAGCTATATTTATTACAATAGATGTAGTAGACTTGTTTTCTTCTATTCCCCACGAATTGGGAATACTTTGGTTAGAAGAAGCTATGATGTCCTCTGATGTATTTTCTAATAATGACTTCTATGTATGTTCAAGTCTTATTGAATTGGTGCTTAACAATAATTTTATTCACTTTGAAGGTGAATTTTTTAAGCAAGTAAAAGGTGTGGCTATGGGTGCATGATGTGCACCCACATATGCTAATATCATCCTTTCTATATGGGAAAATAAATATATTTTTAATTCCAAATATGTTAAATGCTGGAAGTTATACAAGCGTTATTTGGATGATATTTGTTTGATATGGAATGATTCTGAGGAGGAATTTTTAGAGTTTTATAAATATATTTCTGGTACGACAGAATTTTTGAAGTTCACTTATAACATCCAGCATGATCACATGCATTATTTGGATATATCAATTCATAAATATAATGGAAAATTCATATCCACAGTATTTAGAAAGGAAACCTACTCTAATTCCTACCTATATTGTACCATTTCACACCCTCACAGCCAAAAAAGAAGTTTGGTGAAAGGGCAGTTCATGAGGGGGAGTAAGATGTGCTCTGAACAGGAAGATTTTATAGCTGAATGTAAATTATTAGAAAAGATGTTTATTGAAAGAGGATATCCACTTGACCTACTAAAACAAATACAAACTGAAGTAACTATAGGTAGGAATAATAGATTTGCACCGATATTGGGTCAGAATAACCAGGAGAATATTAATGTAAATGCTAACAGTAAGAATTCCACAGATTTTGAACGTGCTTTTATTATCAATTTTAGTGGTGATGCAAGTGTAATTTTGAAAACAGTTGAAAAAGAATGGAATAGGTTTGCTGCCATTTCTGATTTAAAGATTTTTGATACCCCCTTCAAATGTGTGTTTAGGAAAGGTTCCAACATTAAAAATATTATAGATAAAAAAGATGGTAATGTTTATCCATTTGGACATAGTAAACAGTGAAGAGTTACCAAATAGCTGGGTAACTACAGCAGAGCTAGTAAGGGAGACGGCTAGAAAGGTGCTTGGTATCACATCTGAACAGAGGAAAGACGACAAGGAGACATGGTGGTGAAATGAGGAAGTACAGGAGAGTATACAGAGAAAGAGGTTGGCAAAGAAGAAGTGGGATTGTCAGAGAGATGAAGAAAGTAGACAGGAGTATAAGGAGATGAGGTGCATGGCAAAGAGAGAGGTGGCAAAGGCTAAGGATAAGGCATATGAAGAGTTGTATGAAAGGGTGGACACTAAGGAGGGAGAAAAGGACCTGTACAGATTGGCTAGACAGAGGGACCAAGCTAGGAAAGATGTGCAGCAGGTAAAGGTGATAAAAGATAATGAGGGAAACATACTCACAAGCGAGGAGAGTGTGTTGAGGAGATGGAAAGAGTACTTTGAGGGGTTGATGAATGAAGAGAATGAGAGGGAGAGAATGTTGGATGATGTAGGGATAGTGAATCATGAAGTACAATGGATTAGCAAGGAGGAAGTAAGGATAGCTATGAAGAGAATGAAGAATGGAAAGGCTGTTGGCCCAGATGACATACCTGTGGAAGCATGGAGGTGTTTAGGTGAAATGGCAGTGGAGTTTTTAACCAGATTGTTTAATGAAATCTTGGAAAGTGAGAGGATGCCTGAGGAATGGAGAAAAAGTGTTTTGGTACTGATTTTTAAGAATAAGGGTGATGTGCAGAGCTGTAGTAACTACAGAGGGATTAAATTGATCAGTCACAGCATGAAGTTATGGGAAAGAGTAGTGGAAGCAAGGTTAAGAAGGGACGTGATGATTAGCGATCAGCAGTATGGTTTCATGCCAGGAAAGAGCACTACAGATGTGATCTTTGCTCTGAGAGTATTGATGGAGAAGTACAGAGAATGTCGGAAGGAGTTGCATTGTGTTTTTGTAGACTTAGAGAAAGCATATGACAGGGTGCCTAGAGAGGAGTTGTGGTATTGTATGAGGAAGTCAGGAGTGTCAGAAAAGTATGTAAGAGTGGTACAGCATATGTACACGGGTAGTGTGACAGCAGTGAGGTCTGCAGTGGGAGTGACGGATGCGTTTAAGGTGGAGGTGGGGTTACATCAAGGATCAGCTCTGAGCCCTTTCTTATTTGCAATGGTGATGGACAGGTTGACAGATGAGATCAGACAGGAGTCCCCATGGACTGTGATGTTTGCAGATAACATTGTGATCTGTAGTGAGAGTAGGGAACAGGTGGAGGAGACCCTGGAGAGATGGAGATATGATCTAGAGAGAAGAGGAATGAAGGTCAGCAGGACTAAGACAGAATATTTGTGTGTGAATAAGAGGGAGGATAGAGAAATGGTAAGGATGCAAGGAGTAGAGGTGGTGAAGGTGGATGAGTTTAAATACTTGGAGTCAATAGTTCAGAGTAATGGTGAGTGTGGAAGAGAGGTGAAGAAGAGAGTTCAGGCAGTTTGGAGTGGGTGGAGAAGTGTGTCAGGAGTGATTTTTGACAGACGAGTACCTGTAAGAGTGAAAGGGAAGGTCTACAAGAGGGTAGTGAGACCAGCTATGTTATATGGGGACAGTGGCATTGACAAAAAGGCAGGAGTTTGAGCTGGATGTGGCAAAATTAAAGATGTTAAGATTTGCACTGGGTGTGACGAGGGTGGACAGAATTAGGAATAAGTATATTAGAGGGTCAGCCCAGGTTGGAAGGTTTGGAGACAAAGCCAGAGAGGCACGATTACGTTGGTTTGGACATGTGCTGAGGAGGGATGCTGAGTATATTGGGAAAAAGATGCTAAGGATGAAGCTAACAGGTAACAGGAAAAGAGGAAGGCCTAAGATTAGGTTTATGGATGTGGTGAGAGAGGACATGCAGGTGGTTGGTGTGACAGATCAAGATGCAGAGGACAGGAAGAAATGGAAACAGGTGATCTGCTGTGGTGACCCCTAATGGGAAGAGCTGAAAGAAGATGATGAAATAAGGAACTTACAAATGTGGGCACTGTTCGCAGTGCCCTTTTATATAACAAGGAGAGAGTTTGTTTTTGGCAGCCAGAAACAAGAAACTTGAGTGCAAAGGTTATGCCACATGTGATACCAGTGGGGTGGTTTATTTAGTTATTTGTAAAGGATGCATGAGTTTCTATGTAGGGAAAACCGAGAGAAAACTATGCAAAAGAATATATGAACACCTATACGAAATGAGAAATCATAATAATAGTAATGCCCTATATAGGCATAGCATAGGTTGTTCTCAGGCATCCTTTTCCTTTTTTATTTTGGAAATAGTGACAAAAGATGTGAGTGGGGGACCTTGGGAATTATATATTGACTACAGGGAACTTTTCTGGCAAGTAGCATTGGAGGCAAATAAATTCCCGGGGATGAATGACACTATTTCCATTGCTCCAGTATTAAAACTGAGAGCAGCAAAACTTTAATCCCAGTTCTTTCTTTTGAAAAAAAAACATTTGTATTAAATATACATATACATATATATTTATTTACAAATTTGCACCTTAAACCTCCTATGCATCAGTTCTATATATTTATATATTTTTATGTATGGTTTTACACAAATGTTATATATTTATTGACATATTTATATTATATTGTATAACATAGGTGTAAGAGAATGTTTGTATTCATGTTTAAATGTCAGTAAAGCAGGTCAGTGTTTCTATGTTAATGTGCCTTTAAATAATTAATTGTTTTAGGTAGTTTGAATTTTATATGCATTGTGATAGGATGAATTTAATTGAGTACGCTATTTAAGAGTTAATTTTTTTTTTTATGGCTTTTATCTGATGAAGTCATTTCATGACGAAAACGTATGATATTTGGAGCATTAATGTGTATGAAGCCTCTGTGACTGAATAAAATGTATCTACAATCTTTTGGGTTTGTGTTCCTTCCAGGTACTTGTTTTTTGTTTTGGTCTTTCTTGGCACCTTTGGTTCATTTCTTTGGTGGCAGATTCTATAAACCTTACATGGTGCTTTAAGACTGTACACTCATTGTGGCGTGACTCGCACACGGTAGTGCACAATTTTAGATTCAGTAAGAGGCTCTACATGCCATATAGAACCATGCAAACACGGTAAACACATTGGTATGCTAATTACAGCATAAGCAGCTGAATTGTATGCTAATCAACCAATCCAAGATACAGAGTTTAATCAACAAGCTATAAAGCAACTGTGTAGACTCTGGTTTTGCCTGCAAATTCCAAAACCTACTGGAATACAGCCATGGAAAGGAGTCTGCACAGAAAGTATGTTAGGTGCTGCTGTTGCTTTATTTCGTGCACATATGCAACAGGCTGAAGCCTATCCTGCTGCTGCTAAAAGACCACAGCTAACAAGGAGAAGAGTTATTAGACTCTGTTTAACTTATCATAGTCTGCATGAGGTGGAAATTGTAGAGGGTTACAGAGTGGGTAGAGAGACACTACAGGAACTTTGCAACCTCTGTCATTCTCAAAGGGTAAACCGAGGGGGAACCAATACCGATGGAGATAAAGGAATGTGTAGCACTTAGAATTCTAGTTACAGGAAACTTTCAGAGACCAACAGTGAACATGCTGGGGTTGTCACAGGCATTAGCATCTAGATTCTCCATCAGCTCCTGAATGCTATGCTCCAACATGCCAATGACTACATATATTTTCCCCATATGCCTGAGGACAGGGCCACAAATATACAGAAGTTCTCCCATGTAGCACACTACACTGAAGTACTAGGTACCATAGACTGTACACATATAGAAATCAAGGCACCACCTGGGGAACTGGGAAGGGTGTACAAAATAGAAAGGGATCGCCCCCCCATTAACTTCCAACCCATGTGTAAAACTAAGGGAATCATCTGGAATGTGTGTGCTGGCAACCCAGGAAGTTACCACATGTGGGTTGGGAGGGGGGCCTAATGGTTAAGGTGTTTGCCTTATGTTTTTGTTCCACACTTTTATGCCAATTGCAATACCCGCAACTTAATATATCTTGCCACGTGTAATAGATGCCAGGCATTCTATGTAGGACTAACCAAAAGAAAGCTTCAGGAGCGTATATACAACCATTTGTATGACATCAAGAAGAAGGTAGAGACGAATGCCTTAGCAAAGCATGTAATGGAATATCCATCACACACTTTTAGTTTCAGGGTGCTACAAGTGGTTAATGATAATGGTAGGGATGGCAATAAGGAGAATAATTTGGCCATCAATGAGTTAAATTGGATTTTAAAATTAGGAGCGCACCTAGTACCAGGGATCAATAACACTATATCTATTAAGCCAGTCTTACTATCTAGGTAGGGAAAACAAGCTTCCCCATATACATCAGTATTTTTATATAATATATTCCACATTATATTGTACATATATTGTCCTTCAAGGTATTGTTTATTTTTTATTTACATTTTCATTTTTGTCATTATATTTTTTAATATTCATTCATTTATTTTTTGTATTCATTATACTGGCCAGATAATTTAGAACATAATCATTTACTTACACATTTCCACGTATAGCGTTTATATATCGCTATACGCATTTTTAGTGTCTCAGTTGCTATGTTTAAGCGTGCTGTTATTTAGATAAGGAATGTATATATTTGTGCAGATACACTCCTCAGTAAGCGATACATATAGTCTTTAGTCGCTGTTTTATACAGCGAATAATAAGTCTTCTAGGTTGGGACACAACAAGTATACATTAAATCTGTCTGACCTATGTTACTATTTTGAAGACTTATACACAAAGAGACAGCAACTATTATCCTTGGAGTTGAAGTTCCCGCTCTGTTTAGCGGTATACTCTTTTTAGCTTCATGTTTTTTAGCAAACATCTGTTTATATTGTATACTTAGCATCACAATTTGAGATTGGGCAGCCTCCATGAAGAGTAAACAACTGTCTGCATTGGTGTTTTATTTTGGCAGTCCTGTTTTTCATTTGGTTTCTCATCCGTTTTTTTATCCGGCTTATCAGGTTTAATACATACATTGCAGCGTTGTGTATCAGTACCTGTTGCTGCTCATACAGTAAATGATTTTGAGAGAATGTCATAACAGAAAGATTTGCAACATTAATATTGCTTTCGCTTTGTTGTCGTTTAGCGAGGTTAATGTACGTGACATTATATACCCAGTCATGTATATTTTGAGAGCTATACCCGAGATCTAACAGATATTTACTCGGGATTTTGACTCTATTATTTATTGATTAAGTGAAGAACATAACGGTCTGTTCGGTTGTTACTTTATGTTTTTAATATGCTTGGTTGACTATATTTAGCCAACGTTGGTGAGATCCTGCTATCGGCAGGTTAGTGAAACGCTAATCTTTTTAGAGTTTTCCGTAGCATGTTTAATGTTTAACTACAGGCCTTTTACATTCTATATTGCGGCATAAATACATGACTTGTTGCATATTAACAACTTTGCGTTCAATGCTGTACATAATGTTGTTTGATTTTTAAAAAAATATGTGATACTTACTTGTGAGGCATTGCCTGCTTTAGTGGTGAAGTACTTGATGTATAATAAGTGCGCCTAAGGAGCGCCCCGCACCAGAACACAGGTTTTATACATCAATCAAGTTAATTAATTTCCCGCGTTTTAGCGGATATAAACCAGTGTATAAGCATTGTTTAATTGATATCTGATGAAGCGTGGATTTCCCACGCGAAAGCGCTCATTTCTGTATTTTAATAAAGTACGTGGTTTGGATTATACAACGGATTGCTGACTACTTCTTCAGTTGGAATACTTGTGTATCATATATAACAACTATATGCGCATTCCTCGTGGTTGGTTCCTCACTTTTGCATTCTCATCTCTAACCTCTGTCATTCTCAAAGGGTAAACCGAGGGGGAACCAATACCGATGGAGATAAAGGAATGTGTAGCACTTAGAATTCTAGTTACAGGAAACTTTCAGAGACCAACAGTGAACATGCTGGGGTTGTCACAGGCATTAGCATCTAGATTCTCCATCAGCTCCTGAATGCTATGCTCCAACATGCCAATGACTACATATATTTTCCCCATATGCCTGAGGACAGGGCCACAAATATACAGAAGTTCTCCCATGTAGCACACTACACTGAAGTACTAGGTACCATAGACTGTACACATATAGAAATCAAGGCACCACCTGGGGAACTGGGAAGGGTGTACAAAATAGAAAGGGATCGCCCCCCATTAACTTCCAACCCATGTGTAAAACTAAGGGAATCATCTGGAATGTGTGTGCTGGCAACCCAGGAAGTTACCACATGTGGGTTGGGAGGGGGGCCTAATGGTTAAGGTGTTTGCCTTACAAACACAAGGTGCAGGGTTTGAGACTCACAAAGGATAATTGGCTAGGCTTAAAATGGCTCGCAAAGGCAGTTAGCTTAGTATGAACCTAACCTATGTCTGGCACAACTTCCAACTCTGTGAGATGCTTACTGGGGTGATATCCCACAGGGTCATTTACTGGGTGATGCAGGTTAAGCACTGGGACCATGGCTAATGATGCCCATCAGAAATGCACACACAAACTAACTAATGAACGCTATAATGAGGCACACACTCAAACCAGAAATATCATAGACTTTGTGTTTGGGCTGCTGATGTCATGGTTACAATGCCTAGATGCATTTAGAAATGCCCTGTAGCACAATCCATGTTCACATACTGAAATCTTCACCATCTGTGCCTTGTTTCACAACATCATTCTGAGAAAACATGTTCAACAGGATCAACAAAGGGAAGGGGCACACATCCCACCACCACTGGCATGGTCACAACAGTCAAACAAGGTGAGGAGTCAGAGGGGGATCCAGCAGCTGATGGGGTGAAGGCAGACATAGGTGTGTCTGCTCAATGTGCCCTCTATTAGCTAAGAGGGAATGCATAGCACACTCACTCACCACCTAAGGGGCTAAAACCTTCATCCTACACATATGCATACAGTAACATTGATGCCAGGCAATGCTCACAACCTTTACATACTTGTGTAATGGCTGTGTACTCCTAGCATCAGACAGATGTAGCCCTGAACTAAAACTGTAGCAACTGCCGGATTTACAAGGTAAGTGAACCTGGAATATTAAAAAAAATGTGTAATAATGCAAATGAATGTCATATCTTTGCATACTGTTACTTGGTAATGTGAGTAAATAAAAGGTGACTGAGTTATACAATGACTTCAACATGTGACAGTAGTGACATATGTGAACACATGTCCCCTATCAAGTAAAAGGCATCAATGATTCACACATTCATACCTCTCAAAAGTACTGATGTTCACCGAATTTCCTCACTTTGGCCTCATGCTTTTGCATTGGCAAATCATTAAACAGAGAAGTTAGAAATTAACTACATGCTTTTCAGTTTCAGACTTCATATCCCTTAGAAAAAATGTTAAAAATAGTGATGCAAAACTGTTTGTTTCTATCAGTTGTCTAACTTTGTAAGACCAAAATATTTAAAAAGTGTCCTTATTGTTCAGCCTTTGTCCCACTTTTATTTATGGCTTGGTCTACCTTTGTTGTTGTAAGAGTGAAGAAGGCATATACACATTACAAAATCCTGCAAGAAAGGAATAGAATTATCAAAACAGCATCACAAAGACAGATATACTAAGCACTAAGTCAGCTATGCAACCTGAGCATCAGAAACAAAGCTTATGTATTCCTGAATCCAAAAGATAGAAAATAAGGATAAGGCACAGTTACCATCACTTGCACAGGGTGTTGTGTGTGTGTGTGTGGGGGGGGGGGGGGCTTGAAGCCTAGGCTAACACAAAAGGTAAGTGAGTGAGTATGAGTAAAAAAAGAAACAGCCAGACATTTGGATAAAGTATCAAATGTCCACTGAGACAGAATGAACTTCATGCCTCACAACTGAACAATGTAACAGTTGTTTGTGTGTCTGTGTGGGCATTCAACACAGCCAATGTCTGTCCTAGCTCTAGAACTTGGTATGTTGGACAGGTTTGAGCCATGCTTGATACAGCTGGCAGTTTATCATCATTGTACTGGATTATGAGATCTGGTTCTGCCAGGAGTTGCACTGCCCATGGTCACATGCACTGTAGCTACCTGAACATGTCTGATGTCTGCTGGATGAGCTCTCCTCACGAGTACACCCAGCACCCCATGGCCTGCCATGTCTGAGTGTTGACACCTCAACCACTGACAGAGCAGTGGAAGTAGTGTCACTATGGGAGCATAATTGGGCATGGCCACATTGGCTAACTTCAGATGATGTGGCTGACCTAAGCCCATGTGAATGCTGCTGCCCTCTCAGCAGATGTTCCATCTCAGACATCTCCTATTCCAATGTGTCACTTATCTGATCCATTGAATCAGCAACATAGTGGAGGCAGTCATGCATGCCAGCCTGTGCCACATCTACAACCCTAAGCATTTCTTCACAGGCCCTAGTAGAACATGCCTGCACCTCCATGATGGCCCTAAGCATATGTTGAGTGGCATGGAAAGACACATCTGAATCAGGTGAAGGATGGATAGCAGGCCTCCTCTGAGCACCCCTAACAACCCTCCTGCATGGCACCTCACTCACAAGTGGCACTGAAGCCACAGTAACCAGATTACTCTGATCAAGTGTCTCACCTTCCACCTGCCCAATATCTGAGGGCTCGCTGACTGTGTCTGAGACAATTACAGAAGATGTATGAATGACACCTTCAGTGTCAGATTCAAAATCTGCATCCCCTGACTGAGCCTCTGTTTGCCCACCATCATCATCAGAGTCTGCCAATACTATGACATCAGGTGGTGAGAGTCTTACGTTTCCACAGTCAAAATCACCTGCGATAATAAGCAACAAACACAGGAAATAAATTAATAGCTACACTGCTACAGTTCAGTATATGCTAACAAAATAACAGTGGTGCTACTATTACAGACAGTGCAGTATTACACATACAGTCCTGACACCCACATCACACATATAGATAAAATACATATTTCTTTGAACTGCTCATCAGTACTGAAATAAAAAATGTTTGGCTTACCATGTGCAGATGACTCCATAGTTCCTAGGAAGGATGATCATGGAAGAAGTTAAGCAAATGGTAAGGATACCATAATCACAATTAACAGGAACATGGGTGAAAAACTTTTGGCCATTTATATGTCCATTAACAATACATTTAATAGAAACTTGGATGACACATCCACCCCAAGCCCATGTGTAATGAACCAGAATGTGTTGTTAACTGTATCAATCTATAGTTATCCCACCCCCCAAGAAATGTTAGTCAAACTTAAGTATTGCCATCAATATTTTACTATACAATAACTATTTAACAATTGACATAGGTAAGCCTACCTGTAAGCTCTTTCTGGGACATATTTGTCCTCACTGAAACAGCAACACCAGCATCAATCACATGCTCTTGTGCACTTTCCACTAAGCTCTCTGGATGCCTGACAGTAGGCAGGAAATCTTCATTTGGTGTCAGTGGTGTCTATGTAGCAGCAGCACCCCCCCCCATAGCCATCTGTTCACGGGCCACTGCAACTGCTCTCCTCCGAGCTGATAAAATCATGTCAGTGGCCCTATGACACACCTGATGATATTTTCTGCTGCATCCCAAAACAGTGTTGACATCATTGACTATCTGCTGCCAAATTTGCATTCTTCCCAACATATCCCCATGGCATATATCAATCAGAAACCACCATGTCACCTAAAAGCTTGTACAATCACAACATTCTCAGGGTTACTAAAGAGGGGGGATTGTGGGGATTGGGATGACTGGGTACCACAGTCCTAGGTGCCATAAAACATGAAAGAAGGATAATACACCTAAATATTACATAAATAAAAGTCCTACTTAGATATAACACATAAGCAGTAGCTTCTTCAACATTACCCACTGGAGAAACAAAAAAAGAAAATTTCAAGATATTAAAATACAAAAAAAAGAAGGATTTATTTGGTTGTAACATATCACAGTCACAAACAAAGCAAGGTTGGATCCAAAACAAGGAGAGTAACAATGGCAAACAAATCTCTGTACAAACAGTTTTCTATTTGTGCCAACACAGAAATGGTACTTGGCTCCCCCACCCCCAAAACAATATGCAAATGACATTTTGCTACCAAACAAAGGGAACAAACCTCAGCAAACTGTTATAAATGCTATCAAAGAAACTGTCCCGAAAATGTGTACACATTTACCACAGAAGATTCATTTTTATGCAATTGTCAGTTACCTCTACCTGTGGCCAGCATTCTCCTTGGGGTGCACATGGTCCATACTAGAAGGCTAACACCCCTCTGTCATTGACAATATAGGAAATTTACATTTCATTGAAATAACAATAGTAGAGTGTAAAGAGAAACAGTTATCAGGGGTGGCTTGTGCTATCGGACTGCAGGACTGCAGCCCCCCCCCCCTCCCAGATGTAAAATTGAAAAAAGAAGTTTCAAAATAAAATAATTAGCCGTGAGTCCAGGAACTGCATAGACTGGAAGGATGTCTGCAGTCAGATAGCTGCAAGGGAAGGGAATTTGAAACACTTTGTGTGTGTTCATCTCCAGGAATGCTGCAAGGGAATATGGGAATATATAGGGTGTGTGTGTGTGTGTGTGTGTGTGTGTGTGTGTGTGTGTGTGTGTGTGTGTGTGTGTGTGTGTGTGTGTGTGTGTAAAATACCCCAGTTAAATATACCTGGTGGCTAGAGTTATTCAGACCGAAAACCTGTACCTTGGGTACAGGTGGCAAGAGCCTAAATTCCCTAACCACCACCATTTCTGAAAGCTGTCCAGATTTTTGCCTCATATTTTTTTCTATTCTGTTCCTCATAAAATCTGTGGTTTTCTGGATTTTTGTAATCCGTGAAGGATTGAATTCACTAAATAATGACAGGCATGTGAATTTCAGACTTCATATTCTTCAGAAAATACATGGTAACAGAAAACCTTTTATTCTAGCAATTTTCTAAGTTAATAAGATCAATATTTGAAATTTGTCCCTATTTTTAGGGCTGTATTCCCCCATTATTGGCTTTGTCAAGGTGTTTTGTGCTAAGAGGTTGAGTGCTATGGTGAGAACTGAATTCACTGAATATGTTTGGGGGTTGTATTCCCCCATTATTGATTTTATCCAGGTGTTTTGTGCTAAGAGGTTGAAAACTATGGGGAAAACTGAATTCATTAAATTATAGCCATTTAAGTTTCAGTCTTCCTGTTTTTTAAGAAACAGCTAATTTGGCATAGTGGTATTTTGCTCTGACTGCAGTGCACAGGGTCCTGGGTTCAAGATTTTGCAGTGAAATGCATGATGATAATCCAACATTTTATTCTAGCAACATTCCAAGATTATACAAGCAATGTCTAAAATGTGTCCCTGGTTTTTGGGCTTTTGCCCCCCCCCCTTAATAAATGTTGGCTTTTTCCAGATTTCTTGTGCTACAAAGTTGAGAGATACAGTTGAGTGTCGAGTGGATTTTGCAAGGAGCTGAGAGCTTTAGGGGAAGAGAAGTTTAGTACTGCTTATACTATGTATGCTTGCATTGTTAATAGCATAACAGGTTGAATACTTGCATATGATGCAGAAGGGTGTGGGTTCTACGTTCACAGTATATACATGCATTGCTGATACTGTACTGTGTTGTACTTTTAAAGGGGGTGATGCTGCAGTCCTGAGAATGTCCTCTTTGGTGGAGATACCTAGTAACTCAGAACCTGTTATCAGTTTGCCATCCATTCCCTATTGCAATATTACTAGCTTATTATTTTTTTAATGTAACATAGGCACTTTATTCATCAAGGGCAACAGGCACTTTATTTGTAGGTGAAACAATGAAATATAAAGTTGTTTGCTAGCAGCAACCTCTTCATTAGTTACAGATCTCTTTAATGTTGAATTATTTAGATGACTTTTACTTCTGTAGAGATTGTGCATATTTACTGATACTGGTGGACTGTAGAAGTTTGAGTAGACTTTTATTATGGAAATGTTCTGAACTGGGCAGTTTTGTCATTATTGGTGCATGCGTTTTGTTTCATTGTTTACTGGAAAAATGTTAAAAACAATAAAATTAAAATACCATCTAACAACTGTACTGTATTATACAAGGAATATAATTTAATACAATCAGGAAGGTGTTTATTGATTTTCTGATCAGCTCAGGTATGCCCCCCTCCCAGTTCCTGGTTGGATGTTTTCGATTAGGAACCAGTTAAATCAACTGTCTACAAGCACAAACTTTTTTTGTTACTGAATATTTTCACTAATTGAGTCTGAATGCTACGGCTTCTCTTAGATCTTAATTTTTTTTTTGGGAGGGGTACTTATTGTCCACACCTCGAGAGCTAAGTCCATCGTGTAGAATTTCTGCTGCACAATTCTCCCCGCTGAACGATACCTCTCAACTGTCCAGATTTTCAGAGAATTAATAGATTTTTGCTTCTTATTTTTGGTTTGTTCCAAATAAAATTTGTGGTTTTCTAAATCATTTAGGAATGAAGTCACTAAATAATGACAGACATTGAGTTTCAGACTTCATACCATTCAGAAAAATGCATGCTAAAGCAAGACCTGTTATTCTATCAACTGTGTAAGTTTATACAAGAGCAATTTTTAGTACTGTTTGTTCCCGCAGTATATTTGGCCTTGTCCAGATTTCCTGCGTCAATAGGTTGAGAGTTATGTGCAAATCAATCACTTTATAGAATTAGGTATATCCAAATCTCTCAACTGTCCCCAATTTAGGCTCAAAATGTTGCTCTCCCCCTAATAATCCCTCTGTAAATGGCAATTATGGAAGAAACATGGAGGGTTTACAATTATTAAACAATTGTAATGATGAGTTACAGATTATTTTTATTTCAGAAATGCATGTAGTTTCTCTTATTTTTGTCAGCTGCTCAACTTAAGAGTACTTATATTAAAAAAGTGTACCTTCTTTGACAGGTCCCCAGCTGTATTGTGTGGCTATTTTATATTTTTGCATCACATTTTTGGTCCGTTTTTCATAAAATTTTCTTTTTCTGGTAAATTAGTGGCAAATCATTAAAGACTGAAGTTAGAAAATAATGACAGACATTTGAGTTTCAGATTTCATACCCTTCAGAAAATTCATATTAATGCAAATTAATGCAGATTCTATTATCTTTCTAAGTTTATAAGAGTGATATTTAAAAATTGTCCTTATTTTTGGGCCTTTGTCCCACTTTTACTTATGGCTTTTTCCAGATTTTTGCTCTGAGGTTGAGAGGTATGACAAATGTGTCAGGGCCATCACCGTCAGCCAGAGACATTTCAAATTGTGACATACTTGTACCCCACTCCCCCATGTAGTGACTCTGGATGTGTCCAAGCAAGGCAAGGAGAAGATATGCAGTATAAGTGTGCAGAGCATCCCCCCATCCAAGGTAGACACCACTACAGTGGCTTTTCATCTGTCCTTGATTTTGCAGAATGTTCTGGTTTTCTGTCATATTTTTATACTGTTGATTTATGCTTCTTATTCAGAAAATGCATGTTGTTGCAGTGCCTGCTGCTCTGTATTTAAGTAGCAATGCTTTAATGACCATTAGGTAAACTTGTCTGAAATTGTAAGATGCAAGTAAGCTTTAATAAGCATATTGTTAAAGAATTATCAATATTGAAAGCCTTTTTGTTGTTGCCATGCAGAGAATATTTACATAACTAGATAATGTGTAAGCCTTAGTTATTGAAATATATATGACATTATTCATAATAAAGGACAGGATTACAGTATTTTCAGAAACTCATTACATTTGTTGGAGACTTGCAGTCATCTTTGCAGGCTTTATCTGTAAACTAAACAGAATGACAATCTATCATGTGTGGTCCATAACCTTTGCAGTCATCCTTTAAGCAATTTATCTTGAGCTTATTTCTTTTTTGCTGTTCATTTTTTACTTTGATCATGTTTTCTCCATGAAACAAGTACATAGTTGTTTTCTGGCAGCAGGTCTTTTTGGGATAAGAAACATTTTTACAAGTGGGGGTACCACAGAGATTGCTACTTTCAGCATGTTATTTGGTACTTTTATAAAGCTGAATATAAATTATAATTAGAACTGCAGTGCAAGCAGAAGTGGTTTGAGTTGAGTGCTGCTTGTTTTTTATAGATATTTTGACTGGCATTCCAATGATATATTTAAAAAGTAATTTATTTTTTCAGGCTGGAGGGTGGCCCTCCTCTGGGATTGGAGGTTGAGGGAGTGCTTTCATAACCTAACCAACTGCCAAGCATGGTATGTAGGTTTGTGAGCCAAACTGTTGGAGCACACCTACTCCAGATGGAGAGCATGATGTACATCCTGGTCAGGCAGTCTGGGCCAGGTGCCGGCGTTGATTACTGCCTCCACAGGAAAACAGTGAAGGTGCAGTGCTGACAGTCCTATGGGTGAGGACTTGAGTCACACTGCTACCGTGTCTGACATCCATGGGACTGGGATTCCACAACACCCTTCCCTACCAAAGTGTCTACTCCTCTCTTGTGTCCCACACCATCCCTGTCTGCTGTCTTGTCTGTATTGTCTGTCTGCAAAAGCTTCCTCACCTTCCCAACTTACCTTCTCCACACATACCTATGTCCTTTCCCCAACATTCCACTCTCCCCTTAAAAAAAAAGGCCACATGTCCCCAAAAAAATATTATCATGTACATAACTCTCCATTTCACACACATGTCCACTGGACACACTTAATTTCATCCAGTTGACTTGACAATGCACTTATGTTGTTGTCACCCATCTCTCTGGGGGTGACAGTCCAAGTTCAGCTAAAAAACTTTAAAAGTGTACAGTTGTTCTCATTGAAGAAATTGATAGCTATGGTTCTTTTCTATAGCCATCCTGCACATACTTCCTTGCCTTTCACTATATTTTTCCCCTGTTTGCACCCCATTTCACTACTGTGCTATCTCCATAATTTTTTTTCTTTAAAGTTTTTTGCACAATGCTGTGCTATCAGCAGCATCGCTAAGGTATGATAAATGGCGATATATTAATATATGTTTTTGAAAGCATAATAATCACATTCATAAAGTACAGCTGCACCCTATTTCAAACCCAGTACCATTGCACCTAAAAAAGCATTGCATGAACCCACCAAGCCATGCAGCCAGTTTATTAGTACAGCTGTTTTAAGTAAAACATAGTAATTGTCATTTTCTCGTCATTAAACATGTTTATGTGATGCTGTGCATAGCATTGCATCACACAAATCTGCTAAAAGATTAATGTAAAAATAGGAGTTTAACTGGGACTATGGTAGATAAATACATCACTATAAAGTCATACAGATAATAATAGATGTAAGTGATGTATTTAACAGCAGGAAAGTGTACAATTTTTATCTATAACATGTAAAAATACACCTACTATAATACTGATTCTGTAGCTCAATTTGTAAAATGCTTTGAAAACATTAATTTTTGGTCCACGTGGTCCTGGGCTCAAATACAGCTGTCTCTGGCATTTAAAATACATGTATGTGGACATCACCATTATAAATTGTGATATGAATGACTATCATCACCTATTTATCCACCCAAAACAGTACAGATGAAATGTCTGCTCCTAAGTAATGAAGTCAAAGGCCTACAGATAGGACCTCATTTTAACTATTCCTATTACAACATTCGAAAGTGCATAGAATGTCAGGTCATGCATTACCATGAATTCCCAGAGGATTTCAAAGTATACAATGCAAATGTGGCCCAGTAATATCAGACTGCAGCCCACAATGATTTGCTAGTGATATTACATACAACCACAGTTGCACAAGTAGCATATACATATGAAGATTGTTCTAGATGCAAGGGTTATCATCACACATGTTTCAGAAGACTACCATGACATAACACATGACTTGGCAGTTGTCCAACTGCTTGACATAATGGTTAATGTACACCCTGGAGAAAGTCCAATTGATTGATTGGGGCAGCTTTGGACTAAGTATTAAGGATTTCAACACCAGCCATTTTTTCTTTTCGTGTGGATTATAACTTCAGATGATTGGGTTCCTTTTCTGTTGTATAAATGTCTATATGTGAATTTATTACATCGCGAGACGCCACCATATAGGAACATCAGGCTTACCGAGCTACGGTGAATACTTATACAACTGCTTCCGTATACTTAATATTCTCATTTTTTTGAGAATTATAACATTTGGAGTTTTTTTCTTTCTTCTTTTTTATGTGGACATCATTTACAACATATTACGCCATCTATATGTTGAACTAACTTTAATAATGTCTACTTTTGGACATACGCTCTTGAGGGACTTGGATACATGCAAACATTAAGCCTTTTTGGACTAACATTTATGATATATGCATTTTTGTTTATTTGTATGGACTCATGACTATATGTATACAGGGATATTTTGAAAAGCTTGGGTACTGATTTTTCAGAAGTGTTACATATTTTGTTGTTTTTTGTTTTCACACCGATATATGGATATTTGAATTGGTGATTTTTTTCATACACTAGTCAGTCAGTCGATATTTAAGCATGATAAAAGTACTATAAGAGTTTATGATAACAGAGAAACAATAACAAATATAGTGACACAGGGTTATATTTTGATTCTAATTGGGAGGTCTATATAGGTTGGAAGTTGATTTGACTTTTCAGATTAACTATTGCATACTTTAAGTTCCATTTATGCCTGACATATTGTGATGGAACACAAATTTGTCTTGTGACATTTTTGGGTTTTTTACTATATGCATATTGGGACTTGATACATATATACACTCGACCTATTGGGCCTTGTGTCTCTACCCGTTAGATGTTTACAGAAATCCTTCCTTTGTCAACCTAGGTACATATATACTTAAACCAACTATTTGTTTCACACCTGTTAGATATTTATCACAAATACTTTTTACACATTTATTGGGGGGCTAATCACAAATTGTATTTTGGTCATATCTATATATTTTTAGTTCTGATATTTTATTGTGAACTGACAATATACTTTCTTTTCAGCTATATAGATTGGCTAGTGACTGTCTTCATGCAGTATGATGACAAGTCTGAAGTTGACTAAGTGTTTGGAACCAATAACATATGTACATTTTGTGGCAAATTTTATTTTGCTATTATAAGGCTTTTTTATACTATATGTTTTGTCACCAATTTATACAGTGATTTGATAGAAATGTCTATCTAATTTCATGTGAATTGCGTCTTATATGTTTCAGTACCCCCCCTCTTTTATGATATCTTCTGCATAATTATGCCAGCTGCATATTAGTATAACTAATTACCTGTATACCTCTTGGGGGTCATTGAATGTTGTGATTTGTTTCATTATATTCTACTAGTAGACAATTGGTTTGTGGCTAGGAGATTATATCTTTGGATTAGGCTATATTTACATTAATGAGTGTATGCATTTTCTGTTAGGTGTCATCATACAGACTTCTTTTGTTATATATTTGTAAATTTATATATGTTCAACATTTGAAGGTAACTTCAGGGTATATGTAACATCATTACATTCGTGAACAGTTGTTTAGTGACTCCATTCCCTTGCTGTCTGTTATATATTACAATTGGATGACTTATGAAACTAGTTTTATGATTGCATTATATGATTAACAACTCAAATCCACATTATACCTTACTTATTTCTCTAATCCTTGAATCTATTGTATCCCTACATAGGGCCTCTCCCTTGAATATCCGTTCAACACATTGATCTTTATTATGGATTTAGATCAAATATTACATGGGTTGTGTGCTGATAGGGAGGATATAGCCATATTTGGCTTGGACGATATCCCAAGCAACAACCTGAGTAAGAACAACCCCAATAGTGAGGGTGGTTGTGATTTGGCATTCCGTAAGTTAGAAAAAGGTCTTAAGGGCCTCAGAGCTAATATTTGGCATTTGAGATTGTTCAAAGCCTATTTACACAAAAATTTGGCACCGAGAGGTCTCCGTATTAAGCTTCGTCCTCTACTAGGCAGATCTGAACAGAGGCTAACAGAGGAATGGGATGATGCCCTAAGGAAGGGTTCAATGGCATTTGTAAAAATTCTATCAGACTATTATGAGAGAACA
Organism: Protopterus annectens; assembly: GCF_019279795.1. NCBI lineage: Eukaryota > Metazoa > Chordata > Ceratodontiformes > Protopteridae > Protopterus > Protopterus annectens. The sequence continues at coordinate 1,434,064,440 of NC_056737.1, forward strand.
GTGGATTTCTTGCTTAGGGAGGTCCAAGATCTAAGTACGGATTGCCAAAATTACAAATCTAGCGCTAAATATTCTGTTTGTGTTGATCGGCTGTCCAAGGAACTGACGTCCTATGATAATATGGTCAAAGAAAGAAAACTTAAAAAATTTTCTAGGGATACACATGATTATGAGAGAGGTCAACCCTTTCAAGTCCAAAGAAGTGTGCGATTCAAGGATTTGGGATCAGGGGTGAGTGGAGGAAGACCAAAGAAAAGACCCAGGTCTATTTTGAAACAAAATGACCTAAGTTATACCAGCACATCAGGGGAGGAGTCATCTTATACTGATAGCGAGGGAGGCACCACTGTTCACTCACCACTTAAAAAGAAAACTCAATCCAAGTTCCCTTTAGATATGTTAGACAATCCCGAGGGGGGAGGAAACACAAGAATAGAAATCAACACAGATTCTATGACAGGGTTAGTTCAGGCACTATTGAACAAATAGTTGAACCATTTGACAATGTTTTAAATCTGTCGGATCATGCACTTACAAAAGAACAACACTGTATTCTTAATAAAGGATTGGGTTTTGTCCCCAGCTTTTTTTCTGACCATTACTCAGTATCTGTTGATGTGTTGGAATTTTGTAGAAAACTTAATCTAAAAATTTTTTTTAGTGATCAAAATAATTCTTCTACTCAAAGATCTACTGATTTCACTTTTAAAAAATCAACATTTCAACCCCCCATGAACAAAAATGTAGGGATCTTTCAACAAGCAGTATTGAGGGACTTACATTTTCCCCAGTTTGATACAAACATAGTCCAGGACAACATTACCTCTTTGGAGAGACAAGCTCTCTCTGAATTAAGACAAAATCATAAAATAGTAATTATTCAAGCGGACAAAGGGGGTGCTGTGGTGGTTTTGAACACTGATTATTATGTACAGGAAGGACTCAAACAATTGTCAGATACAAAGTGCTACATGCACATGGGGGTAGATCCTACTCTTCGATTTAAACAAGATATTGACCAGTTCATTCAACAGGCTGTACAAGAAGGAATTATTTCACAGAAGACTGCTCAACATCTCCAAGTTAATGATCCACAGAAACAAATTCTATATTTGTTACCAAAAATCCATAAATCTATTACAACTCCCCCAGGGAGACCCATTGTGTCGGGACATGGATCCCTTACAGAACCTCTATCTATATTTCTAACATCATATCTAAAGCCATTATTGCCTATGGTCAGAGCCCGCATACAGGATACAACTGAATTTCTTAATATCATTGTTGATACCCAACTAGATCCTGATTGGATCATGTGTACTTTAGATGTGAATCTTTGTATACTAGTATTCCACACTGGGCCGGCCTGCAAGCTTTAGACTATTGGCTTCAAAAAGCCGATCTCTATCCACCAGGATTTAACACCCTATTAGTATGCATGTCCGAGCATGTCCTCAACAAGAATGTTTTTTTCTTTCAGGGTGATTGTTATTGGCAATTGAGAGGTACAGCTATGGGAGCCTCCTTTGCCCCAATATATGCCGATCTTTTTATGGCATACTTGGAAGAATGTCTTATTTACGATCCCCTGCATAACATTTATCTGGTTGAGATGGACATTTGGAGACGCTACCTTGATGATTGCTGGATGGTGTGGCGTGCGGATGTAAACTATTTGTTGGAATTTGTTGAACATTTGAATAATAATATTTGGGGTATTGAATTTTCGATAACATATCATAAGTCAATTATTGACTTTTTGGATGTTACGATATATCGTAATGAAGACAACACCCTGAATACTAAAATACATAGGAAATATCCACAATTCAACACATTACTCCACTCTTCAAGTATGCACCCACGTCACACCATCCGCAATATTCCTAAATCACAGTATTTACGCATAAAACGTATTAACTCCTCCATGGTTGATTATGAGGAGGCTAAACAGGATTTAAATAAGAGATTTTTGGATAGAGGTTACTCATATAGGGACATTTGTAGAGCAAGGGTGTGGACAGACCAACATGAGAGATCGGATCTTTTACAATACCAAAAGAAGGATGGTGTTACGGAGGACACCATTAGATTTATTACCACTTTTGGGAAAAATCACCAACTAATTAGAAACACATTGAACAATAATTGGAATATACTAATGGCTAATGACCATCTTCGTCATATACTGACTGAACAATGTTCTATTTCATACAGGAGGGGCAAAACTTTAGGCATGTTATTTTCCCACTATAAACATCGGGATAGTGGGGGTGCCACATATAGACAACTTACCATTACTGGGGACGAACTATTGGGGATGTTTCCTTGTGGTCACTGTTCTTCTTGTGGAAATGTTAATAAAATTAAACAATTTTCCAGTGCCAATACTAGCAAGATATTTGATACTCGTATCTTTGCCAATTGTTCATCTAGTTGGGTGATTTATTTGGCTACATGCCATTGCCAAGCTTTCTATGTAGGGAAAACTTCACGTTCCCTAAAAATCAGAATAGGTGAACATCGTAGTGATATTCGGAATCATAAAGTCAGTAATGCCCTATACCAACATTCCATCAAACATAAATCTGCCAAATTTATGTTTACGGTCATTGATAAAGTACAGGGGAACAGACAAAATCAGTTGGGTTGGCAAAGTATTCTTAGTAACAAAGAAAAATACTGGATTATACATTTGGGAGCCTTATTCCCACCTGGACTAAATGACCATTTATAATTTACATTATATATATATATGGTATTACACACCATATTCTTTTGGCACTATTTGTTTATCTACTTCAATATTATATTGTTATATATGTTATATATATTATATTTTTTGTTTTGCATATTGATCAATACTCTATTTTGAATACTGATCATTATGGGAAGTGCATTTTATTTAATCATGTTCTGCACACTTTAAATACTAAATATGCAGGTTAAGTGAAAGCCATTTGTTATTGGCCACGGATATATATATATATGGAGTGTTTCTAATGGAGCATGTCTTTTCTATTTGTCCTCACTGATGAAGGTGTTCTACCGAAACTAGTTTGAGGTTTCGCTTTATTTTGTTGTTGTGAGAGTATTATGGTGCTAAAGTGGCACCTACTTTATTTCCAATAAAGCCTTTGGAACCGTATTGCTGGCCTTTGTTTGTTTTCTAATGTACACCCTACCTTGTCCAAGGACACACCAAGAATGTAGCCTTTTACTCTGTCAATGATACCTTTGGCTAACATACTTACCTTAAACACATACCTTAATTTCCAGTGGGATAGATTACATCAATCTGGCCCTGCCTGTACAGCAAGGCTGCCACAGGTCCCACAGTTACTCTTTAGTGTTGTCCTGCACATTCTGCAGCCTCTCTGACTATGCATATTGCCTGCAACAGCAGCAGCTTCAGCCTGTAGCACACACATCTGGATGTAAAAAGTACCTGCTACAAACCATCTCTCTGTGCTGACATAGCATCTTTACCCCAGTAATTTCCACCCCAACATATTAGAAAGGGGATGGAATCTACATTGAGGCCTTATATCTTATTGAGTAGTTGCATGAGAATGGCTTATTATACTGCAAATCAGCTGTGTAGGCTGAATGTAGCATTTCTGAACAAGAGATTGGTTCAGAGGCAATCACCTATTAATGAGAACCATCTTAAAAAGTCAAACTTCTAGCTAGGAGAACCATTGTGTATGAGAGTTTGTAAGGTTAACTCATTGACACAGTACTTATATAGAAGTATTTTTCAACAGAGGAGTACTGTACTCCATCAGGTATGTAACCATTTTGTTTCCAACATGTTGCATATGTTTGAATATACTTATGGGGAATGGGGATTACATCAGTAAGCCTTTCTTAGAACTGTACTGATGACATGCCATTGATCTCCAGCTGTGTTACACCTACACAGGATGAAGAGTACAGCAAGGGTATAATGCTGTGTTTTAACTAGATACACACATCTCCTGGATACTTCTTTTGATAGCAGTTGTAATAGTACACTGCTGGTTGGTTGGCACAGTTGTTTTTATATATTATATAGGGGGGGGGCTTCCTGGTATGGGGCACACTACAATGGACTCCTGTGCTGGGTGTGTGATCATATATGAGTATCTGTCATGGCACAAACAGGAATAGGTCACTATTGCTACTACACTAGTTGCATCCACACCTTTTGTATGTTTGGCACACTGTTGAATATGACATGTGTACTCAAGCATTGAATATTGATAACCTTCCTTTATTGCTGTATCTCTACATGCTGTACTCCCATGTATGTGATCCTGACATGTGTTTTCATTTATTTTTATTTCAGGACATATCATGCATGCAAAACACTGGGCACCTTTTACTGAGGCAGAAAGTGACCTCTTCATTGAGCCCTTGTGACACTACCATGTCCTGCTGTCCAGAGGGAGGGCAAACAGGCAAGAGCATTCAACCTTGTGGGACGAACTGATGCATAACATTAATGCTGTTGGTCACCAGAATCGTACATATGAACAGGTGCAACACCATGCCACAGACATGATAAACTCAGCATGCAGACATGCAGCTGACATGGCCAGGGATCGTAGAGTCACTGGTGGTGGGCCTGGGGCAGAACAACTTCTCTCAGCCACAGAAGAATTGCTGGTGAACCTTGCAACACAGGACAGCTCCCAGGCATCCATCAGACAATATGTTGTGGATGTGGGTGCCACGCGTTCCTCTCAAGAGGAGCATCCAGGTATACTTAGATCAGCATTGTAATAATGTTGCACTCAGCATGTCAGGGTGTATATAGTTTTACACTGGTGTCAGGTGTTTTATGGGGGGTTAGCTGCCGTTTGATGCTCAAGTAGAGATTGTGTCCAACGTACCTGTCAACACAGCAGCTACTATAAATTTTGAAATATTTGGATATATTACACTTGTCAGACTGTAACATGCAGTGCTGTTGACATAACCTCTTCCTCAAAAATTTTCAAGACCATCAGGAATTGGAGGTGCTTGTGTTCCCACTGCTGGTAAGCACGAAAATATTTTATCAGAAATGTAGATATATTTCAATGTATTTGCTAAAGTGTCATCCCAGGCCTGCTGGCTGGATTGATGTACTGTCTGCATGATTACTAACTGTACAGATATTTTCTGAATGTCCACAGTTTAGAGTCATACCTCTTCCTTGTAGGTGTGACCATATTGATTGACTTATCAGTATTGTCAGGACATTACAGATTGCCATAACTGTCAGCTGTGCAGATTTTTGCAGAATGTCAACAGTGTACATAATTTATGTTCTGCTCATAAGATTGCTGTTTAATGAATAACTCTTTCCAAATAATCACAGTTTGGTGTTAGAAAATAATGTCCTCATGTTCTATTATGTAAGGTTGGGGGTTATACAAGTCTGTAATAGTGACAGCAGTGTATACAGCTTAACATATATTGCACCCTAGTACTGAAAAGCATAGTAGTACAGGTATTAATGTACTGCCTTTTCCCTTTTTATCACCGGTGACCAGGGGGGTTGGTCTCAGTCCCCTTCACAACCTCCAGATCAGTCCCCTTCACAACCTCCAGATCCAGGGAATTGTTATGGTTCATAGGTTCATAGGTAGGTACTAGGCTATTGGCCCAAGGGCCTATGCAAGCCTAGCCAACAAGGTTCCCTGGCTTACGCCCCCCAAGAAAGTTATTTTCCTGTGCCACTGATGAGCTAGGCTTGCAGAGGCCCTAGGGCCGATAGCCTAGTACCAACCTATGAACCTATGAACCTATGATGTCAATGTCTCTTCAGACTCTGATGATAATGGTGGCTAAGTGAGGCATGGGGGTTGCAGGGGCTGAATCTGTTACAGAGGTTGACATCTCTCTTCTGCCCTCATTATCAGTGTGCACAGTCATTATGCCTACACATACCCAGTCTATGGAGTCCACAGATATTGGACAGTCAAAGGGTGGGGACAATGAACAGGGAACTGTGGCTACTGTGGCTGCAGTGACTGGCCATAGCCAAACAGTTGGCGAGGTTCCACAAAGGTGGATTGATAGGGGTGCTTATAGGAGGCCTGCTGCCCCTCCACCATTTGTTGCAGGTGTTTCACCATGTGTCACTCAGCATATGGTTAGGGACATCATGGAAGCACAGGCATGTTCAGAAAGGAACTCCCGACAAATGCTCAGAGTTATTGAAGCAGCACAGTCTGACATCCATGATTGCCTCCACTGTGTTGCTAATACCCTGGAATGGTTGACTAATGCAGTGAAAAGACATTGGGCTGAGACAGACTGCATACAATCTGCTTTGGACTGTATGTTGTCTGTGATGGAACATCTGGTTGGAGTTGAGTGTCGACCTCGTGAATGTAGGTCAGCAACTACATCTGCCGAGACTCAATGTGGCCATGCACAATCACGGTCCAGTAGTGGCAGTACATCCAATGGTCCAGAGGGGAGTGTGCTGTCCACACCAAGATGTGGCAGGCCATTGGCTCACGGTCCTGACCATTTCCATGGAGGACATGTTCACAGCAGACAGCAGTCACCCTCAGGTAGTAGCCCAGCATCTGACCTTGGGCATGAAGGTGGCCATGCAACACCCGGCAGAGCCAGTTCACATGTTCTTGGGTGGAGGCAATGAACTGTCTGGTCTACCATGCATGGCTCACAGCTGTTCAACATACAGACACGTAGGGCTAGCAGTGAGCTTGGCTGTGTTCACGCAGACACTCACACACCACTGTCATGTTCAGGGCACCTACAGACACAAACGTCACATTTTCATGGCCCATCTTGCCTGCTTCTCTTCCTGACTCACACAGACACTTGCCAACCTATTGGGTCAGCCTAGCCCCCCCCCTCAAACAACACCCTGTGCAAGTAATGATAACTGTGCCACATCCCTATCATCTTTCTCATGGATGCAGGAAAATAAAGCTATATGCTTGATGCACAGGGTAACTATCTACATAAACATGAATTTGGTTCATCCATTGTTGCTTTTGACATGCTGCTTGTACTGTTCACTTACAGATATTGTATGTTGCCATTTATAATGTGTATACCATGATAATTTACGTATATTATGCTGGATGCTGTTGTAATGGCTGTGTAGTCACACAATAAAAGGGAATTCATGGAAATGTTTTAATTTCACTTTTAGGATTGTGTAGGACACAGTTATGGGTGCACATCTACACTCTACCAGCTAGTTGTCTACACTCAACCCATCAGCATTAAAGCACATTATTGAATGTCAGCACACAAGAGAAATGTCATCAGAAAGGTAAAACAGTGTAGGTTCATGGGTTCATAGGTTCATATGTGTTTAATACGCTAACAAACACAAGGTCTTCTTTAAGTCTAGCCATGCATCCCTGAACTCTGACAAGGTCTGATAGCCTTCATAAGTGTAAGCAGGGTTTTTGGAGCTGAAACATGTACAAGCTTTGGCATGGGAGATGAGTTGTCTACATTTTCCCTGCATCCATTAGAGACATTGGTCCTATACCAGGTATGATTGTCCTGTTCCCCATCCAGTTATCCAGTTGTGTAACTTGCACTTGATTTGCATTAGGGTAGAACTCTGATTCACTTGTATGAGGAGCATGTTTCATATAGGGTATAGTCTTTAGGTTACATATCAGTCTCTCCAACATGTCCTGTTTATACCACAGGCAACGTATTGGTCTGTAGAACAGGTAATTCTGGTGCTAGTTGTTTGGTGGATATGCAGGAGATCCACAGTGGGGTCTGACATCCCCCTGTATGGCAGGCATACACCTCCCCCACAAAGTATGTAGGAGACAGAATACATGGATAGGGCCTTGATGTGGACTGCAACGGACATGTTACGTACACCATGTAGTGGTTTAGTGAGGAATTTCTGTGGATGTTACAGTTGTCAGATATGACTGGATATTTACATACCAAATGTGGCATTGCACTCAATGATAGGGCAGATGAATGCTGAATACAGTGGAACAATGACTTCATTGGATTTACATGCCATAACTTTGTTTATAGTTTGTGCAACATAGAATGATTTCTCCAATATTACAGACATGACACTCAAAGGCTAGATCACTATTTATGTATGTCCCTAAGTCTCGGACTACTGGGTCAACTGTTGAAGGTGTGCTGTCAATATGATAGATACCAGGGGTGGGTGACTTCCCAAAGAATAGTATTGTGCATTTCTTGGTATTTAGTGTTAGTCCATGGCTCTGCCAACAACTGTATGTCTGTGTCAGCTCCTCCTGGATAACATTTGTGTCAGTGTGGGATTCAATGACAGCTCCTAATTTGCAATAATCTGCACATTTAGTCATCCAGAGACAACTGACAGTGACCGTGACTGCAGAGAAGTAAATGCATAAAAGGAGAAGTTCAAGGGATGATTCATGAGGGAGCCCACTGGTGACAGTCCTCATTGTAGAGGTGGACTCCCTAATGTTAACTTCCTGGATCCTATTTGTCAGTTACTTGACTATCCACCAGCTGGCATACTAGTTTGTACCTAACCTCTTGAGTTTGTCAACAATGCCTGATGGGGGCATAGTGTCAAATGCCTTGTCAGTCCATGGTAGGTGGAGTGAATTAATTTTCCCTCATCCATTGCTTTGGTTGCATTCTCAAATAGGTCCAGCAAGTAGCGTAGCCATGATCTGCCCCTGATGAAACTAAACTAGGTTTGCTCCAGGGTCTGTAGGTGTACTACATTTCTATTGATCATTTCCATGAAAATTCTTTTCATGGCTTTACATATCACACTAGTGACACTTCTGGGTACTTTGTCTCCAGGGTCTGTATAAGGCGCACCTTTGTGCAGAGGGATGACTGTTGCTGTTCTCCATTCACAAAGCACGATGCCTGTATGGTGGCTAAAGTGAAATACTAATTCCAGAGGCCCTGAAAGGTCATGTTTTATGCTATATAGAAATATGGAAATTAAAGAAATAGAAACTGAGGTTATAGAGTACCTGCAAAGTGAAGGATTCAGTGTGGAAAATCTAACTCAAAAAGCACCACAACAGGATTAAGGGGAAACCAGTGGAACAGGAAGCAATTGGTCAGGTGCCATATGAAGATAATTTGGAGCCTTCTACAGGAAACCAGCATAAATGTTCACTAGAAACTAGACAGCAAATGAAGGAACAGGAAACTGCAAACTCTGTTGCAGTCAATGTGGCGGAGTGATAGGCCAGGGAGTTCCCCTATGAGAGCAATGGATGGCGCAGGATGAAATTGAAGATAATATGCCACAAGAAGATGCTATAGAACTTTCTATAGAATGCCTGCAGGAAATGGAAAAGAAAAAATGTGCCCTCGGTTTAGAAGAAAATGAGCTAATAGAAGAGTTGCTTGATTTAATAGACATAGATAGACATATTAAGATCAATGAAAGAAATATATTGCAGAAGGTCAATAGAATCCAAAAAGTCAGAAGCTTGATAAAACAAATGAACACAGTAATTAGGAATGTCCCTAGAGATCCATGCAATATAACAGAAGTAAACAGGATATATTACTGTGCAGATCAATTAATAACTGGTAAAGTTCTACCACAAGAACACAGGACAGTGAGGGAAGGGAAGGGCAGAAATTGAATACCATCATGGAAATAACGAATAGAAAACTATACAGCAATTAAGACAAGAAATGTCACTGTTAGAAGAGTATAGGAGGGAACAGATCAGCACAAATACTTAGAAAGATAGACATGATAAAAGCAATGTGCAGTATTAGAACAGATCAGGATCTATCATGCAATGTCACAAATAACAAACTAAAAATCTCAGCACAGGCAGAAAAACGTAGAAGATATGCAAATAAATATAAAGGAAAAGTACAAAATAAGCAGTTAATTGATGACCAACAAGTTTTATAGAGAATTGGGAAACAAGGTAAAAGGAATTGAAAGACCAGCAAAAAAAGGAAGAAATATATACATTTTGTAGAAGTATTTATGAAGATCCTTTGGAGCATAGCAAAGATACTAAGTGGATAGAAGAAGTAAAAGAAGAAAATAAGAAGTTTAAAGGAACAGGATAAGAAATGGGATGAAGTAACTGCCAGAGAGATTGAATCAAAATTAAGAAAAGCCTTTAATTGGAAACCCCCAGGCCCAGATGCAGTATCTAACTTCTGATTAAAAGTATTAACATCTTTGCACAAAGATTTTGCCATGAGTAAAACTATTTATATGCTCACCATGAACAGACACCAGCCTGGCTAACAACAGTAAAAACAATGCTCCTTCTTAAGAGTGAAACTGCAAGCTACCTTAAAAATTATAGACCGATAACTTGCCTTCCTACGAAATATAAACCATACACTGGAGCTGATGCCAACAGAGTTTATAGTAATTTAGAAGAAAACTCAATTCTGGCATTAGAACATAAGGGCAATAAAAGAACGTCATATGGAACAAAGGATCATTTGTTGTTAAATAAAGTCATAGTGGAAAACTGTAAAAAGTGAAAGAATCTAAATATAGCATGGATTGACTACAAAAGCATTTGATAGTATCTCAAATTCATGGGTAAAAAAGTGCTTAAAAACGTATAAGATACACACTACACTGATCGACTACATTACAATGACCATGAAACAGTGGCAGAACACTTTGCAATTAAACTATGATAAAGGACAAATTATTATCCAAGGGCTAAAAATTCAAAGGGGGATATTCAAGGTTGACTCTCCGTCACTGTTGCTATTCTGTCTTGCCCTTAAAGCATTAAGCTGTCTACTTAACAGCTTAGGCCATGGCTATAAGTTGGCTCCTAGAAAACAAAAAAAGTATAAAAACTTCTCATCTTCTCTTTGTCAATGATTTAAAAATGTATAGCTCATCAGATGAGGAACTGAAAGCACAACTGCAAGTTGTCAAACCGTTTTCAGATGATATAAAAATGCCATTTGGTCTTGATAAATGTTTAAGAGCAATCTTTAAAGCAGAAAAACTGCAGCACCAACAAAACATCCGTTTGGGACAAGAATGTGATATTAAAGAACTTTAACATGAGGGAGTGTATAAATATTTGGGAACTGATGAAGGATCAACAATGAAACATGAACAAATGTGAATAAAAGTTAGAAAGGAATACTTTAGAATCCTTAAATTAATCCGGAAAACAGCGTTGAAATCTAGGAATAAAATTCAAGCTATAAACCAATATGCCCTTCCTGTCCTAACTTACAGTTTTGGAGTGATTGACTGGCCCCAAAATGTGTTGTATAGATTAAGCAGAAAAACAGGAAGGATGCTTCATGCTCAGCAAATGATTTATAAAAATCAGTGCATACCAAGATTATATATTCCCCTTTCTGAAGGAAGGATGGGCCTCCTTGAAATTGATTACATGTATAGATCTGCAATCGTGGGACTGCACACATATCTGCTGACCTCATAAAAAACAAACGTTGTGAAAGTTTTGAAACATGAGTAGAATAAATCTAAGATGACTTCCCTGTTTAGTCTATCAGAAGCATGTCAGCATCAAGCATGGAAATCAAACCAGAAATATGTAAAAATCAGGCAGCAACTGAAAGTGTCAAAAAACAAAAGAAAGAATATAAGTGAAGGATCAGATGAGAAGGCAAGAAATGTGGAAAATGCATAAATATAGCTGAAAATATAGAAATCTTCTAGAAGAACCTCATGTTGATCAGGATCGAAAGCAAGAATGGTTAAAGGGAGGCGAATTCATACCAAGAGATGAAAGGTTAATATCGGCAGTGCAAGATAGTGGGCTACGTACACGGTTTACAACGTCCATTGAACCGGGGATCATGTCAATTGCTCTGCTAGACAGGGGTCCAGGGAAGTAAATATTGGAAGAAATAGCCAAGGAATTGTTATGGCTAGACTTGTATAGGCCCTAGGGCCAATAGCCTATACCAACCTATGAACATATGGAAGAAACAAACAAATGTAGGTTTTGTAACACAGAATTACAAACAGTCGCACACCTCATTGCTGGCTGTGATATATTAATTGCAGAAGGACTGTATACTGAAAGGCATAATAATGTGGCAAGACTGTTGCACTGGAGATTGTGCAAACATTATGGTATTAAAGTGGCTGAAAAACACTAAAAACATGAGCCACAAAGCATCATAGAAAATGATGGTCTACATCACATGGGATCGCCCTTTACCAACAGTTCAAAAAATAGATTTGAGAAAACTGGATATAGTGGTCCATGAAAAGAAGACAAAAATAGCACTGATCACTGAAATTGCCACACCCAGTGACTACAGAGTATTGCATACAGAGACACAAAAGTCTTAAAATATCAGAGTTTGCAGGCAGAAATGACAACAATGTGGAAGAAGGATACCCAGACATTTCCAATAGTAGTAGGAACAATGGGTCTTATAAAACAGAATCTACAGTCTTATTTAGATATGTTACAATACTTGTAACTACATATGAATTGCAGAAGGAGTCATTACTGGGCATATTGCGGGTGCTGTGAGGAGCACTTTAGGCTGACATCAGAGATTGAAACAATACTAATTTAATGATCGTTAATCATACTTTGTCTTTGGAATGGGGTCCATTTCTGTCATGGTATTAAAAATCCAAAAGATTCAGAGAAATTTAAACAACTGGCATGCTGGTATATGGTCTGAGCCCATTGATGCAGTGTACGTGGTGTTACAGAGACCATTAAGGACCTGATCCCAAGTGATAATAGGGGCACTTATATTTGATGGTATTTCCTGAGGGAAGGTTGAGGGGGAGAGAGGGTTAATGTTGGGGTCCAATTTATGAGCCAGGAGGTTTGCTATACTATCTGCCTCATTATGGGTGGTTCCAATTACAATGATATGTGCACACAATTGTGCCTCGCCTTTGCGATTGTGGACATAGTTAAAGTATGCTTTGTGGTTGTCTTTGGCCTGGGAGCCCGAACTTACATTAAATCTGGCTGTGGTACACTTCATTTGTTCCTCTGATTTATTTGTTTACTTTGAGAGTGCATTTATCCTGCTGTGTGCTGCACCACTATGTTTTGCTATGAGTTTCACCCTTCTGTTATACAGCCTGTTGATTCTGTGATTCCATCAGGGTGGCTTGATTTTGAGTTAGGTCTGTACTTCTCCCTGGTGGATATGTCTGCCTCTATGCAGCTATTAACATGCTCATACAGGGTTTCTTTGAATATGTTTGCATAGCCTGCAGTGTTCTTTGTGTTTATAGTGGCTTGAGATTTATACAGTGTACCACCTAATAAGTAGAGCTCAGCCTTACAGTAGTTCCTAAATATTCCATGTTTAGATGGAGGTCCATGTTTTATTTTTACTTCAGAGGAGACCATTTGTGTTTGGAGCTTACCAGGGAAGCCATTACTGTACAGGGTATGCATGACTCTGCCATATTTCCAAGGACCAGATTCAGTATGTTTGCTGCCTTGGTTGGTGTACTGGCTATCTTGTCCAAGGAGTTAATGTTTACAAAATCTAGGAATCTCTGTGCCTGTATGTTCGGTGTCATATAGGATTTCCAGTTAGTATTGGGATACTGCAAATCACCCATGCGTATGGTATTGTGTGGGATGGCTAGTGTTTCCAATAAGGTTAAATACATGATATGGGTACACATGCATGCGGAGCACTAAACAAATCCTAAAAGTAACATGACACACACCCCAGATGTCATCCACATCCAGTAGGAATATCAACACCATGTAGGAGCCTACATGGAGTGGATATGTAGACATGGTTTCTCCTTTTAGCGATTCAACAAATGCACCTCATTTGCATACATATTCATGCTGCCTGGAAATTACACAGTTCATAGCCAGGTAAGCTGGGTAACAGCTCAAATGCGCTGTTGTACATACCCAACACTAGGTCCTATGGTACATTTATGTAAATGTAAATGTTATTTTACATTTTTTTTTATTTTTCTGTTAAGCATATTTGCACAATGCGGCACATAGTACAAATATGTGAAAATTATAAAAACAATTACTAATTTTACATATTCCTTTACTTTTTCAGACATCCACAGTGTATGTCTTGCCCATTTTTGTATGTGATCTAACCTTTTCATTTACTTTTTCAGACATCCACAATGTATGTCTTACCCATTTTTGTATGTGATCTAACCTTTTCAGGGGAGTTATGTCCATATTTGTGGACTTTTACATCCTATTCTTTCTGGGTAGACTCCTGTAAGTGGAAAATGTCTGTGTACACTACGAACACAGACACAGAGTCTATACAGATGCCTTTTGGCTTGTTCGATCACTCCATATGACTAATTTGCATAATATTCACCTGCTTAAGGGCAAATTTGCATTGGACTGACGTTTCCCTATTTGTGCATGCTTGTGTGCCGCTAAGCAACATTTATTGAATCTAAAAAATGTTCGCTGTCATGTATCTAATTGTGTAGGCTTTACTGAATTCCCCCTTATGTCTATCTCTGCTTCTGTTGTGTAAGTCTGTACTATTCCTCTTTCCTTGAGGACACTGCACTATCTTGGCCTAACTGGTCTCCCTTCTTTGGTTAGCACTTTTCTGAATGAACTCCACTCTCTGCACATTGCAGTCCTGATGATGCTGCCAATTTGTCTTCAATTTTGAATTCTTTCAGGCTGAAGACTGAACATTTCCTTTCACATCTTCCTTGTTGTTTGTCCAATTTCATTAGCCATAGAACATATTGTTGTGCTTACTCCATATCTAAAACATTTTGCACACTGATTAGGTCTCTCAAATTGTCTGTTACTTCATCCTAGGATTTTGACTGGATGCTAAGACCTACAATTGCAGTGTTAAATTACTAGGGATTATAGTAGACAACATACACAATTTTCAATCTCTAGACAGTAGAGATTTGTGCTGCTACTGAGACTTGGTTTAAAGCTGCCGAAAGAACTCCAACAGTGGAAGGTTACAGCACCATCCACACATTTAGACCAACAGCAGCACAGACAGGGGCTAAAGATGGAGGTGCCTCAATCTACATTAGCAGCAAATACAACTCTAGTTTGGTTAAACAGGATGGTGCCCTGCAGTTCATCCATGGACATGTTTCAAAAGACATGACTCCTTACCATGTCCTGGTCATCAACAGGTCATCCTCTATGACTCACAAAGCTCATAACTCTTACCGAGCCCTACTAGAGGCACTCACCATCCAACCAAATACCACATTCATGGGAGACTTTAATTAAAGCCCTGTAGACTGGGAAGCATACACACACCTCTCAACTGTACAGATTTTATCAAAATGTTCAGTTTTTTGCCTCATATATTTGGTCCGTGCTTGATAGAATTTGTGTTTTTCTAGCAAACCCATGAAGATTGAAATGACTAAATAATAATAAATAATGAAAGCCATTTGAGTTTCATACTTCATATCCTTCAGACAATACATAACTTTACAATACCTGTTATTCTATCAACTTTCTCAGTTTGTAAGAGCAGTATTTAAAAAGTGTCCCTATTTTTGTTCCTTCATCCCCCATTATTTTTGGCTTTGTTCATATTTCTTGCTCTGAGAGGTTGAGAGGTATACATACCCTTCTTCTAGCTCACAAGCACAATTTTTCCTGGACATTATCACCACAAACACCCTTCACCAGACAAACCTCATACCAACCAGAGGATCAAGTGTATTTGGTCTAGTATTCACCAACATGGGAGAGTATTTCATCCCCCTGCCCTGTTTTGCATTCTCATTGGTGAGGTCGGAATTCAAAGCTGTCACCCATGAAATAAGAATTGACCATAACAATTAGAAACTATTCTAAAGCAAACTGCATTCTATTAAGTGACAGTTTGTCATAATTTATGGCACCGCAAACCCCTAGAATGTATCTACCTATGTAGAATTATTTACAGAAACCCTTTACAAACATGCATATGTTTGCATTCTTGCTGCCGTACCTACTTGAAATAAGCCCAGATCTAACATAAAAAACAAATCCACTGGAGGAATCATTACCTGAACAGGGTATATAGCAAAAAAAAATGTCATGGCCAAAATCAGAAAGAGCAACTCTGACAGAGGCAAGAGCTATCTGATTCAAATAAATGAGAAACTAAGAGTTCTAATAAAGTCCAACAAGGGCATTTATAAGATCAGGATAGTCTCCCAGGCTAAGGACAATCACAAAGCCTTCTTCAGCTATGTCAGGAACCTTAAAAGAAACACTCAGCAGTGTAAAGAACTGGTGGTAAATGACACAACATTCACCGATCAAGGTGACATAATGATTCTACTAGTTGATAAATTTTGCTCTAACTTGGCCTTCTACCCCCCACCACTACCTTTGTGAAATCTCTTCTAGCATATCCCCCCAAAATATCAACAGGGAACATGCCCTGTTGGTACTCACCAAGACCAAAAACATTGCTTCAATGAACCCCAACAATATCCATGGCTGCCTCCTAAATAGTCTAAAACTTGAACAGGTAAGAGCACTTGAAGCTATTTTCATCCGCAAACTTAAAAAAAGTTAAATGCCAGATGACTAGATGGTTACAATGGTTATCCCTCTTCATAAAGGTGGACTATCAATTGATCCTGTGAACTACATGCTCATTGGGTCTGACAAATCTAATATGCAAAGCCACGGCACAAGTTATAATGGAAATGATCAACAGGGTCATTGGCAACCTACAGACACTGGGCTTCTCCCAGTTTGGCTTTGTTAAGGGAAGGTCTTCCCTACTCAACCTGATTTCTTTAAGAGGGTCTCCAAGGCTATGGATGAGGGGTAAATGATGCATACTGCCTACATTGACCTAGCCAAGGTATTTGATACAATACCTCACTCGGGTATTATTTACACACTCTCAGAACTAGGTAATAAATCCCTACATAGCTCACTGGATTGTTGGCTGGTACACAGATAGGACCTAAGAAGTCAGAACTGGTAAGGCCACCTCCCCCAGGAGACTGGTCACCAGCAGAATACCCCAGGGCTCCATGCTGGCCTGTTCCTGTTTGGCATCTACTTCTCAGAAGTCAAGGCTAATGTCAAAGCCCTCTGACTCACCAAGTTGCAAATGACTTTAAATTTGGAGCTACCACAGATTTCACCCCGCAACATCAACATCCTACAAGAGTGTTTAACACAAACAAATGACTGGTGCCAAATCCACAGATTAAAACTCAATGCAAAAGAAATGCTTTATAGTGCCCTTCAGAAAATTGTCCACCCAAGCTAATTACTCCAGCAATAAAACACCCCATAAAGTAGACCCACTAGTTAGGGATCGGAGAACATACATAGACAACAATATGGACTTTGGTCAATATATAGTCAAGATGGAAAGAAACTCATTCTATGTTGCCCAGCTCATAAGCAAAGGTATGTCATCCAGGTCCAAGGAAGTTATAGTACCACTTTACTCAGCCCAGGTCCAAGGAAGTTATAGTACCACTTTACTTAGCCCTTATAAGACCCATCATTGAGTTCAATGCCCCATTTGTATGTAACTAATCAGGAACTTGCAACAGCTGGAATGGCGTCAAAGGTTCCTCAATAGGAAAATCCAGGGTATGAATACCCTGTCCAACACAGATCACCTTAAGGCCCTATCTCTATACCCAGTCTCGTACAGGTTACTGAGAGGTGATCTATCCCGGACATATAAGGCATCATCAGATCCAGCTCTGATGGATCTCTCCTAGATCCAAGGACCTGAACTTTGCCTGTGACATAAATAGAAATGCTGTAATAATCAATGTGTGTCGCAAAGGATCCCCACACTATGAAAAAAGCTTCCCCTCTATGTAAAGCAGAATTCTTCCATGATCCTGTTCAAAAGAAACCTTGATCATTGGATTGAAAGTCAAAAATCCATCCTGGTCTGGCCCCTATGTCTCTGACAGACAGAGGATGACAGCAAGTAAATTAATTACCAGCTGACACCCCCCCCCCCACACACACACATAACCCTTAGTTACCCCTTTACTAACATATCCCAACATATAGGCATCCAAGGAACTCAGGGGAAAAATGGATTGGGTTGCATAGCAAGACTTGTGAAGACCCTGGTGGTTGTTAGACTTGTATAAAACTATGAACCTATCTTGGCTATGCCCCTGCTATTCTGCAAGCTAAATCATTCATAAACTACCACTCCTATGTACACGTACATATCAGTGACTATCTGTTCTCTCTTATTTTTGTCTTTGACTCTTCTTATGACAAAATGCAGAGACTTATGTCTGACCTAGTGTACTGCATCCAATGCTGATTATGCTGGTGAGAAAACATGAGTCTATTTCATAACTATTTGCTTTAGTTATCCTCCCTTTGTATGTAATGCTGCTAATTGTTACCTGAACATTCTGTATATTGCATGGTGCTACTATAAATAGTTCTTATGGAAATTACTGTGTTATGTTGCTAAATGTGACCTGAGAATTCCAGATGTTCTATATGTACTACTGTTATTTCTTGTGGAGGTTTCCTCCCTGCGTCTCTGCTGAAAAAGGGTCTTGTTTTCTCTGTCTGACTTTACTAGTTAAAAAAAATGGATGTAAATAAATGCATGCATGCATGCATAAACACAAACATAAAATGGGGCTTTCGAAAGACTGGCTTTTTAAATCTTATAATCATTGATATCTCTAACAAATTTTATGTTTTTCTTTTTCATTAAGTTGTTGTCTTTCTTATTAACTCTGGCCAAGGTAGTCACATTCCTATCTTTAGTTTCAATTAGGGATGAAGGCAGAGTTGATTTCACAAAAACAAGTTCCAGATTTTTATGGGACAACAGCAAAGATTTTTCACTAACCTTGATTAGCAATTTCAAATAGTATAGCCCAGTGGATTTGCTAATTATCCCACTTGATTATTTTTTTTTTATCTAATGAGATACTGGTGGGGGCCTTCTCATCCCATAGCCCCCTCAACACTCTCTGGTCCACTAAATTAGCTTCAAAATAAATCAAGTTGCTTTACAGTCTTTTACAATGCAACAGTAATCATCTAGCGCTGAATATAAGATGGCTTAGGACATGCATGCAGAACTGACCTAATTCTATTTTGTACTAGTCAATTAAACAGACAACTAACTATAATCCTAGAATCTAATCTGCCATTGATAATGACCTGGCAGATATCTTTAGAAAGAAAAGCTAAGACACAGCCTGCAACACCCCACCTGTTTTTTTTTTTTTACTAACAGGCTTTGCTTCCATTTCCAGGAATTGACCAAAGGAAATCTCTACCATCAAATGGTCACAGATTATGGATTTACTCTTGGTGCAAACATATATAAGCTCAGTAATATATAAAGTTACAAGAAATAAACCAAGCTTAGTAAGTAGTTTTTGCGGAACTGGAAACAAGTGTGCTGCAAAAGATTTCATATTATCTATTGTTTTAACAATTTGTCATTACAAACATCAAATCAAATGATAACAAGTACTCAGGTTTACGTGCATTGAGCTGACACATACATTTTTACATTCATCTCTCATCGTATTGTCTGTACAACATTTAGATAACATATTTTACTATAATTTCCTTTATATTACATAATGTTAGTGAAAGTTATTTTGCAGTGAACAAACTTTCAATAGTAGACATGATCTGAAAAAGTTCTTGTTTATTTTCTATAACATATATTTTCAGAAAAGAATGTGGCATTGATCCTTGTATACAATTCAAATTCAAATTATATGTGAATCAGTCATTTTTCTTTTTCTTTTTGACATATATGTGCAGAAAATAATGTATTTCTGTTTTTAATTCTTTTTCCCATATATTTTTTGCTGTAGAGTTCAAATTTATACTTGATGTAAATTATTACAACCTTTCTATTTCCTATCTTCTTTAGCTGTATAGTTTTATGAGATCTGACTACTACATTTGAATAAATCTTCAAATCTCTCATTCAGTGTACATGATTTTCATAGAAGTTAGCTCCATGGGGCTAATAATTCTTCACTGTTGTCCTGTATTAGCAGCATGGAGCTAACTAGTGGTGTAGAAATATGAAACAAACACTTAATAGTAACTTATTTAAATGCCTCTGAACTGAGTAGCTGAAAGCTAGCACTTCTTTTTCAGAAATTAACTTTGCCTTCCTCCCTAACTGAATACACACACACACACACACACACACACACACACACACACACACACACACACACACACACACACACACACACACACACACCAAACCATTTTTTTTTCATTCTTGTTTTTCTTTTATCATCTGCTTTACTACACCTTTGGCTGGACTAGTAATGTAGTAATGTATGTAAACCTAATAAAAAAAATGTTTGATCCAATATCGATATTAAACTCAAATCAAAAATACTTTAGTGGAAATGACTTTGGCAAATTCACAAAATGTCTCAACATTCTATATGCTTCTTCACACAAATTGCTAGTCTGTTCATTCATCTACACTACTATGTTATATGAGACTAGGCTCAAAGCTTTTGATCTTGTCCCTGGTATTACAGGTTTCAGAGAATATCAACCAAATTTGTTATCACACTTTATAACACAATTTATAACTTCTTGCATTTTTGTTAACAAAAAGCTTAATTGTATAGTCGAATTATTGTCTGAAGTAAATACTAGTCTGAATTATTTATAGTAGTAAGGCTATTTTTCCCTTCCTTTTTATGAATAATTGATGTTTTGCTCCATTTATTGTGTCAAAAACTAATAATTTAGTTTTATATTCATTTATCTATATGATTCTATGGCATTTTTAATATTTGCATTTATTTTTTTCACTGAAGGTATAATTAACATTAACTAAAGCAAGTTGTTTACATATCTGCTGAATTAGTTATTAATTTGATTTATTATCATTATATCTTTATTCATAGATCAGAATGTCCGTAATATACCATTTATGTGTATTAAAAATATGAGGACAATATTCATACTTGTCTGGCTTTTTTTTTTTTTTTTTTTTTTTGGAACAAGTCTGTAAATTCATTTTTATATTAGCTTTAACAGTATTTGTATTATTATTGTAGAGTTCCTTGACTTTTTATTATGACTGATAAATGTTCGATCCATATAGAAAACATTTAGTTAGAAGTGATTCCATCCAGTAGCATATAGTTGAAATATTATTTAGGTAACAACGGCTTTCTGCTTTATTTTTTCTATTTTTAGAGTTAGAAGTGGTGAATGAATCCATCTAGTAGGTTTTGCAACCTGTATCTGTGCAATGACATGAAAAGGTTAATAATAATAACAACAATAATAATAATAATAATAATAATAATAATAATAATAATAGAGTGTATCATAAAAACCCTAAGGGTAAGAAAGAACAAATGTATTTTGTGATGATTTATAATATTATAAGTAAAAAAAAAAATGTGTCTTGTTGAAATATTATTGGAATTTTCTTTTTAGGGACAGAAATCTGTGCAAATTGTTAGACAAGTCACTCTGTATGTCATATAGACGTGGACGAAATCTTAAAGATATGTTAATACATGGTACTTTTGTTTTACCCATTTCCACTATTATTCGCCAACTTGCTATTTTTGGGACTTTCCCTTGAAATAGTCGTACTGTTTGTAATCATGTAGTGTATTTTTTAAGTTTATCAATAATGTTAAATTTGTACCCAAGGGACTATTTTCCTGTAACTGTAGTGGGGTTATATATATTTAAGATGTCCATGTAGTCTTTTTTATATTTGTGAAACTAAAAGAACATTTAAAGTGAGATTGTTAGAGCATATCGAGGACATTAAAAACCAAAAAGAATACAAAATTGTGGCTTTGCATTTTAAAGAATAACATAACAGTGATTTTTCATTGTTACAGGGCAGCATTTTGGAAGAGGTGAATTTTAAAATAGGAGATGGGGGTTTACTTAAAGGATATCTTCTTTTTAAAGAGTCTGTTTTTATTTTAAAATATAATACAATACTTACGTGTTATCGCAATAGCGCCTATCTGCAGACAAACAAGTGGCTGAAAGATTTCAATGTACCAATCATAGTCCTTACTACTGTCAAAAAAATATACATGACTTTAAAGAACAGGAACAATTTAAGAAATCCTCTTCCTGTTTTGCGAGCATTAGAGACACACGCATGAGTTGTCATGACTGATGTACTGTGTGTTGGAATATTTTCACACTGGGCAACAAATCCTTCACAGAAGGAAAACACAGAGACTGTGAAATTGGGGGAGTTATGTATTACCATTTTGTTTCACAAGCACCGTCATACAAAAAGAAATGTGGAATTTTCTCACCCCATGTCACTGTAACATGAACTAGTTTCCCTGTAAGTTTAACAATGGCAGTCACTATTCTCTGCACACTTTCTTCCACAAACTGTAAATAATGCAACCAACAGTACAATAGCAGGCATGATAACTCAAGCGTAAGTCTGTAACGGATGCAAAAAAGGAAGATGATTTCTGAACTTGTTTCGGTTCGTAAAACTCATGTACAGTTTTTGGCCACTTGTAAGGAATACAATAACACCATGAAGTGTTTAATACACTCACTTCTGTGGAGGTATGCGCATTTTGCAACCGCGAAAATCTGGTTGCGATAACACGTAAGTACCTATAATACTTTAGTTCCTACAGGTTTGAATTGTGAAGTTAATTGGAAGTATCTTATTTAATTAAATAATGGAATAATTGTCTTGATTAATTTGTATATAAGTGGGTTTGTGGGAGTGTTTGTTACTCCTTGAGGGTCTTTGACCAAAGCGCTAGAGAATAATTTAAGTTTGCTTTGGATCTGTAGCCTGTGGTTTGTTTTATTTTCTCTACAGTTTGTAGTTTTGTCCATGTTATCTATAATTTAATAATAAAAAAATAACTATCCATCTCTAGCAATCTTTGCTCAGCCCTACAACCCACCCAGAAGTTTGTTTCATCTTATGAAGACCTTCTACATATGTCAAAACTTACTCTGCAGGCTGTTCCTCAACTCCCATCGAGTGTCAAAAACCTGGAACCCCATTCTCCTAACATTAAATCAGGATGGCTTTATAAAGTCATTCATACTACAGATAAGGCCTCACTTACTCAACTCCTGGCTCTGCAAATGTGCTGCATCAGATTAGAACATCACTCTTCTTCAGCCTCATCACTGCTCAACCCCTTTCATATCCTCCTTCTGCCTGCACTGTAACTCATTCATTTATATCCTTTTGTTATACTCCTTCCCCTTCATATACCCTTGTCTTCTAATATTCAGCTCTTCCTCTCTCACCATTACACCTCTTATAATCCATATTGCTTTCTGTTAAAGTGGTAGCAATATGGCTCTCTGTATACTTCATCAAATTTGAAATGCAGTTTTCCCTGTTTTGAAAAAAAATTGCAAACACTAATGTATATTATTGCCTTTCAACTGTTATTGTCCCCTCTGTCTATTATTGTTGCTTGCACATTGGAGCATTTCTGCCTGGACCTCCACTGAAAATGTGTCATGTGCCCAATTGAACATTCCCAGTGAAAACTCAGAGCATATCTAAACAATCCTACATTGGCTTGTGATTTACTGTGGAGTTGAAAGGTAAGAGAAGTTTTATTTCAGTTTATATTTTATTTGTTATTGTTTTTCATTTTTAGTAGGTAGGAAGGGACAGCTTGTTAACAAGATTTACTTTGATTCATATTGTGTTGTTTTACCTTTAATTTCACTGTTGGTTGTTAGAAAGTGATAGATTTTAGACAGACAAGATCTAGCCAGCCCAAGGGGATTAGACAGCTATAAATTCACACAGACTGCAGAGAGGAAAATCCAGAGCATATCTAAACAATCCTACCTTGAATTGTGATTTATTGATTTTTACTGTTAAAAAGAAGTGTGACTGTGAGCAATAATGAGCAGAAGTTACTGCACTCGATGTAAAAGAATTACAGCTTTTCTCTGGCTTGCAGAACTTGTACAGTCAGAACAACTTTACTGGGGTGGAGCCTAGATGGCTAACTGGTAACATCAACTTTTATGAGCTCCACAATCTAGAACCAGAATTCAGGAAAATAATTATTTTTATTTTTCAAAAGTAGTAAATTCTTATTAAGGAAGCTCAATTCTATAAGAATACCAAATTTTATGCATTTTTATAGAACTTTTCCTGTCAAATAAACTGGAGATAACTTCTTCAATACAGAAATGAGCAACTCTAAGTCTTCACACTCTGAAACTTCACTGTAAAAGGAAATTCAACTGATGTCAGCCACACTACTTGAACTATCTGTCAAAAGGGACAGATTTACAGACAACTTTGAAAATCTAAAAGTCAACTGTTAGAAACAGACTGATGTCCTTAATGAAATCTTGCATCAGCAACAATCAAAAATATTGGATATGGAAACTTCTCTAAGTGACATAGATGAGAGACTTAAGAAAGATGAAACTCACTGTGAATCTCTTTTACAGCAGAACACCTGGCTAATCAGTAAAACAGATGATTTAGAGAACAGAGAAAGGAGAAATAACATTAGAATTTTGGTCTTTCAGAAAAAGTAGAAGGTGAGGACATTATTTTATTTCTTAACTCTTGGCTTCCAGACATATTAGACCTAAATGAAGGTCTATCAACTGGTATAGAAAGAGCACACAGAGCTACAGGGAAACCTATTCCTTCTTCTTCCAATATGCCTCCTAGATCTATTATTGTGAAATTCTTGTCTTATTTAGACAAAGAACCTGTTCTCAAATCAGCCTGGAGAGGTCATCCATTGACATATAATAAGAGTCAAATTAGATTTGACAATGACTATTCTTCAAGAGTCTTGGAACTAAGGAAAAAAAAAACTGGCCTTTTGTGAGATTTTTGAAACAAAATAAAATAAAGGCACAACTTGCTTTCTCTGCAAGAATCAGAATCCTTTATTCAAATGACATAAGAACATTCAACAAATGTCGAAGAAGCTATAACTTTCATCAAAAACAACAACATAACTGCAATTCCAGAAGACATGGATTGGTCATCTTCCACCACTTTAAAAAGAACCTCTGAGAAAAATAACTGGACTGATATGAGAAAGAAGAAACTGAAAACTGATCCTAGAAACTCTGGAGTCACTACTTTTCTCAAAGCATCAACTAGGACTTGATTTCACTTCTAATCATTCAAAAAAGTATGTATATTTACCTAACATACACCTATAAGAATGTTTTCTTACATTTTCTGATTGAACCTTACTTACATCTTATATTTCAATGTGTTTAGACTTCTCTAATGGTCCTTAATATAGCTACTTACTAAGAACCCATATAATAATAATAACTTGTTCAAGTGACACCCTTGATTTTTGCTTCATTAGCAGCAATTAAACATATGCTGTATGCATTTATACTTTATACAATTCTTGATTTGAAATGGTTTTTGATTTTTAAATACATTTATTACAATATTTTATAATTTAGACTTTAGTTACTATTCTACTCAATTTTAGCATTCTAACATTCCATTCTAATATTCCATTATGACTGTTTACTGTCACTCTTGTTTAAAATAGCCACGAGCTAACAAATGTTGTCTCTCCTCTAAAATAGAACCTACATAATTAATATGGAAGCTCTCATCCTAAAATATAGAAATATGAAGAATTAAATGTTTTTACACACAGTTATAGGTAGAGTAAACTAAATTAACCTCACCTATTATCAAAATAACTCATGTACTATCTATCCCACACATTTATACCGCAGAAGTATATACAGCTTTATAGTTGTTACTGACCAGAGCTTCCATCTCACATTCTCTGACTTCACTTGTCTATTCTGATTGATTAAATAGTCTGATTAGTTGAGATATTTTTTCTTTCATATTATTTATTTACTAAATATTAATGTCTTCTATGGTTAGAAAATGTTTCAGTTTTTAGGAAGGTGCCTGTCTAGATCAGTTTGTGTAATACATCAGTGAGTGCACTGTACGGATTTACACCATCGCTTTACTCTTGAGTCGTGCACTGCTTAGTTTAAGGATATATGTTTGGCCAGGCTAGTTTGTAAACTTAGAGATATAATAATGAAGGTTCTGTATATTTGCTGATGAAGATAGACTCTATGTTGTGCGATGCATGTCTTTACAGTTATTTCTGTCAACTGCACGAACGATGCTGTGGGGAGGGCTGAAGCTCATTGAAGATTGGAGGTGAACAGTGCCCGTTATGGGATTTGACAGGTTAGTTTACTGCATTGTTGTGTTTCGTGATTGCCTGGGATGGTGAAATATGTGAGCAGGTTTGTTCCTTGTTGGGCCATGGGAGAATTCTCAATGTAGTTGTTGATCTATTGTTACGTGGTCTATTACATTGTTGGCACTTATTTTGGGTGCTTTTCCATTGCCGGGCAATGGATCCAGTACACTAGCGAGTGCTTGTGGTGATCACATGGTGGTTGCATGGGGTGGTTGTTTTGAGGGGGAGAGACACTGGCGTGCTGCAGAGTTTGTCTGGTTTCTGTGGGAATGTGGACAGTTGAGGAGCATGCAGTGAGAGTAAGTTAATAAATTACCCCTTTTATTCATTTTCTGAGAACAATTGTCAGGGAGGATGTCTGATTTGGGGTCTGTGTCCCTCCGTTTTATTTAGATTGCCCAGATCTCCTGCGGTGGCGGGATGGCAGATATACATTATGTGTTGTGTAGTGGCTTGCTATGAGTGAATGTGGATGTGTGTGGTGCTTACAGGTAGGCTGTTAGTGGTTCTTGGGGTACTCTATCCTAGAGCTTCTTCCATTTAAACAGCCAATGACCCTTGCCTTGGAGATGGAAGCTTTAGAGCTAGAAATCTGCTCAAATTGGTGCACATGAGTGCAAAAAATAGGGTAGCTGGTCACTGTTCTGGTGTTTTATTACTTTATAGTTGAGTGGTTCAACTCTTGTGTGGATGTCCATTTGAAATAGTTGATCTACTCCTACCTATACCTCTCAACTAATGCAGATTTTGTTTTGGATTTTAGTTGAGCCTCTTAAATTGTCATGATAGTTGTGGCTTAAGATGAATGTCATTCTATATTTGAAAGCTATAAACTGGTATAATTCAGAACATGTATGTTAACTCAGTCCCCCATCTAGTCAGGTTAATAGATGAAGTGTCTCCGATTATTTTTAAACTTGCACTCAATTTTTTTGGCTATGTTTAAAGCGCTAATTCCTACTAAGTTATTGTAATGCTGCTAGTTTCTAGCACCCTGCATGCAGCTGTTTTCACAACGCATTTTTGTTCTCAATTTACATCAATTATGCACCTCAGTAACGTCTCTATATATAGATTTTATGTCATCAGTTTAGGGTCTCTATAGCCAGTACTATTTGCCTAATTTGTAAGTAAGTGAAGCTGGTGAGTCTTTAATGTTGGATGAGGTTTTATCCAGTATCTTCATGCTGTAGAAAAGAAGTGTTTGTGGTATTCACATCACCAGTAGCGATCACAGTTTTTATTACAATAGACATCCTATGAAACAACAATGCATTTAGTGTAAGAAGTGATGGGAGTTTGTCTAAATTAACTATAGCAGATGATTAATGGGTAAATTAGTATTTTGCTTTTTATTTAAAACTATAGACAATATTAAATGCATAGTAGGCAGAAATGAACTTGCAAGTATTGATTCTTAGTTTTAATCTGCAAACATATAATATAAGCTATCTGTTTAGTTAAATTTCTGATTCAGATTTCTCTATGGGTTGCGTTTAGCAAATATGAAATGGGTTTTAAGAATATTTACCTTTTAGATGACAATAAATAATAAAGATATGCATAGCAACTCAGTAGAAATATGAAACCCTAGAGAATATAAATTGCCATAATTCTGGAATAAGATGCTTATACTTTCAGTTATAAATGATACTTCATATCTTTTTTGATTTAGGTAAATTCATAACACTAGTATTGACTACATGTATTCAATAACTTAAGGCATTTTTTTGCATATAGTACAATGGAACTAATACAGAATTTTGATTTGGGATTGACTATGCTGTTAATCCCTACCCAAAAAGAATCTAAGTAATATTATTCATACCTTAGTGAACTAGTACATTACTAACTTTATTATCCTTGTATTAATGACTATTGATACTGAGTAAATCTGTGGCTGCTGATTTATAATAGTTCTTCAATTGTCCTATTGATAGTTAAAAATGAAACTCTTTATGCAGTGGAGATAATGATGCTTTACATCTAGTGTACTTTGTTCTGTTATGCTTATCCACTAAGCAATTTTATAATCTAAACATGCTAGAAATGAAATTGGATAAATATTTGTATTTTAGTAAATGTGATGCTCCTATATCTGGCATGCTTCATTGAGTCTACTATGTGTAATGTGATTATATGCTATATTATTTAAATATTAAAAGTTTACAAGTTTAATTCCCACAATATGTTCAAAACTATAGTCTTTTTATAGTATAGTGGACTCAAAAGATAGAAGGGATTTTCTTAGTCATCGTTAGATACTTAATTTGAACTCTATTAAATGAACTTACTTATACTAACTTTGTTAATGGCTAGTATATTCTTTAATTCGAAATAGTTAAGGCATTGACAAAGTAGATAATATGGAAAATGTATGTATTTATGTTTATTTATGCATCTATTTATTTATTACTAAACTATGACTATTTTATTTGGTTACAGTATTTATCATTAAATAGGTTTCATCAATCATTATACCTAGACTTTCTTTCTACTTTGAATATTTTATAACTTAGCATTAATGTTTTTATTATATGAAATCTTCCTTTGTTCTATACACTTACAATTGCTTAAAATTGTATTTGCTCCCATTAACAGTTGTTTTGAATAAGCTGCTTCTATTACATCAGTTTCAAATCTATTTCCTTTATGTATTACAAATTTCATCTATTCATTCAATTCTAACAACAAAAGTGGATATATAAATTAATTTTAGATCTCCTATTAACTCATACTGGAGCTCAGACATGTTATTGTTGTTAATCACTTTTTGTTTGTCATGAAGGTTAATCTGTTTGAACTCATATGTTCACTAAGATTAGAAGTGTATATCACTTCATGTTGGTTAAAGTTTTCAATAAACTCTTTATTAATATGGTAACTCTTACTTATTTTTTATTCAGTATTCAAATCTTCATTTTATTGGCCTATCTCGAATAAAACTTTATACAATTTGTTAGGGAGAACTAAACTAACTATTACATACAATTTTTTTTCTAGATAAAGTTACACTCTTTATTATCCAGTCAATACCAAACATGAAAACTTCAATTAACTCACAAGAAAACCATACTTGATGGATTTAATCTTACTATCCTTAAATGTTAATGGATTAAACAATGCAAGGAAAAGATCCAATTTACTTTGATACTTGAAACCAAATAAAATTCAGGTTGTATTTATTCAAGAATCCCATCTAAAATCAGATGATAACTTTAATTTGAATCCATTGGAATATATAAATCTATATTGCTCATCATACAAGAAAAAAACAAGAGGAGTTTTAATACTTTGGAGGAAAAATGTCATCATTCCCCAAATTATTTATAAGTATGAAGACAAAGAAGGTCTTATTTCAGTTGTAATAATTAGATTTAATAATAGAATATGGACACTTGTTAACACCTATTGGTTTCCTGGTATAGGGATAGGAACTGTTAGGAAACATTTAGAACTAATTAACAAAGTTTATAAGGGTATTTTGATTCTAGGGGGAGACTTCAACTGTACTTTAGACATTTCTGAAACCTCAAATAAAAAGCACTTCCGTCTTACTTCTCGAGGAAAAGAAATTGGTGTGAGAACCTAAATCTAATTGACACCTACAGTTATAAAGACCCTAACTCACTATCCTTTTCTAATAGTGATTATAGATTTGGCACCCAAACCAGAATCAATAAACGTTATGTATCTCAAGATTTAAGTATGAAAATAATTAACTTTTCTATAATCCCTTGCCCCTTTTTGGATCATAATTCACGTGTTTTAAAACTTGAAATTGTTTTTAAAAGGTTGGTCTTGACATTAACCAATCAAATGATATATGTTTGACAATTCTCTGGGAAACACTAAAAGCTTACTTATTTGGTAAAATTCTAGCTTGGTTTAAAAATAAGACTAAAGAATGGGAATCGGAACTTCATAATATTCAAAATAAGTTTATAATTATCAATAAAGATAATTCACAACATCCAAAAACAAAAAAAGAAAACAATTACAGACTTTAATAGCAAATACAATGAGATATTAACTCATAAAATGAATTTGACATTAGAAAAACTAAAAATCGACTCACACCCAATGTCGCCTAAACATCTACATAATCTTTCAATGAGAGTTAAAAGACAAGCCTCAGATAACAATATTACAAAAATCATTCATGAAGGTAGAAATAATAAAATGGTATCAGACATTAATGATATTCTTGAAGCCTTTAAATGTCATTACTCTGACCACCAACTCAATAATTCAGCACAATTTCAACATATAGATGTAGATAAAAGTTTACTTAAAATAAATACAATTCCAGATAATCTAAAATCTGAGATCTTAAAACAAATTTCTCTTAAAGAAGTAGTTGATAAAATTAAAGAAAGCAAAAATAATAAAGCCCCTGGGATAGATGGAATTATAATGGAACTATATAAGTTATTCCCTCCCTCAGCCATCTCAATTTTTCATAAAGCCTTAAATGTAATTCACACTAATTTAATTCCTCCCTCTTTGAAATATTCCATAATCACTCCTATTTTTAAAAAAAATAAAGATCCAAACGAATGTAGTTCCTATAGACCAATTTCCTTGCTAAATAATGACTACAAGATATTTGTATCTATTCCTGTAATTAGAATTAAAAAAATCCTTAACAGATATTATAAATTCTGATCAGTCTGATTTTATTTACAATAGGCACACTTACGAGAATATTTTAAGAATACTGTCCCTTATCGACATTTTAAACAGGGACAATCAAGAAGCTCTTCTAATAGCCCTCAATATTGAAAAAGCTTTTGATACACTGAAAGTGGATTATCTCTTCAAATCTTTAGAAATCTTTGATTTTCCATCTCATTTCATTACTTTTATAAAAAAAATCTATATAAAAATAATCTTGCATATGTAAAACTAGGCCCTTTTACTTCAGAACCCATTAAAATACTCAAAGGTACAAAGCAAGGCTGTCGTTTGTCGCCCATTTTATTTGCTCTTGCAATGGAATTATTTGTTATTATATTACGCCAAAACACAAAAATTAAAGGTATAGACATTTATGATCAATTTAATTCCAAAATCATGCTCTTTACGGATGATATACTTTTAACTCTGATTGTCTCACAAGAATCTCTTAAAGAGTTAGATCTTCAGACTAAAAGGTTGTCTGATAGCTCAGGTTTACGTATAAGTGAATCTAAATCTAATTATATGCATTTAAATAAAAACAACATTTTTTCATAACTCCAGTCCAATTAATAGGAAAACAGGTATCTTCTATAAATTAACTAGGAATTATTATTGATGACAATATTAATAACACTCTATCTACAAACTATAAAAAAATCTTAAATACCATAAAACTACTCACTGACAAATGGAATACATTATTCCTAAAGTTTGAGGATAGACTTCAATTAATAAAGATTGTATTATTACCAAAAATAAACTATATAGCTCAAGCCATTCCAATGCTAGCTAATAAAAAACTATTACAAGGCATAAATAAAATTCTTTTAAATTTTTTCTGGTTCACTAAACAAAACCGGATAGCCTATGCTCACCATATTAGACCCTGGGAAATGGGAGGAATTAATGTTCCAGACTTAGAGACATATATTAAGGCTTCTATATTCAAAATAGTTTTCAACTGGATAGACCCAAACATTTCATCAGCTTGGAAATCCCTTCATCTTTCTATTTTTTTAAATGAGAATAAACTCACAAAAATACTCTTTCAAATGATCAAATAAATATATTTTGGAAAATATTATATCTTAATTTACAATTTAACATTTTGAAACCCACCAACTCAGTCTTCATAAACTACATCTACAACTCATTTAGATCTTTCATAAACTCAAACTTAGACATTAAATAATGGTGGGAACTCTTAATTCCTTTCAAAATAACTAAACACTTTCCCAACAAATTACATGAAAATATTATAAATAATTGGGAACTAAAAAATTTTACTTGTTGGCAAGATTGTATTAGGAACTCATCAGTCTTAAACATACAACAAATAGTAAACACCTTTGATATTCCAAATTCAGATTGGCTTATACTTCAAAGCATTTTATTTCATGCTCAAGAGTTATACAGAATAATCAATAATCCATCCTTTAGTTCTAAACCAAAATTAATTTCCATTATCCAATAAATGGTTTATAATAATCATATTTTTTCTAATTTAACCTAATTGCTCTATAAAAACTTAATAATTTAGAAAGTTAATCCAAAACAAAACTTCTGGAACTTTATTACTAAAGGTCATCAGATTAACCTCTCCTCTGAAAACAAAATTAATTTATTGTATTCTATTAAATTAACTTCCAATCTACACGCTTGGAAGATTTTTTTCATGGAAATTCTTACACAGGGCATTTTACACCCCCAATAGGATAGCTAAAATGGACTCTTCTAAACAATTGTTTTGTTGGAGATGTTCTCAGAATTGTAATGCTGATTGGATTCATATATTTATTGGGTGTATCAAAATTAAAAAATTCTGAGAGGAGACTGGAAATTTCCTTCAAGCAATTTTTTTCATATTCCTTCATACTAACTAAATCCATGATTTTTCTGAATGTAACTGAAACAAATGTTATAAGCAAAAATAATTTGTATCTACTATTGACTATACAAGCAATTGCTAGAAAATGTATTACAAGAAAATGGAAAACTTCATCTGAACCCAACTTTCAAGAATTTATGACTCTACTAGAAGAAACAATACATGACTGCAGTGGTGGTGCTGCGGTAGCATTGTTGCCTCACAGTTAGACGTTGCCCATTCGATTCTCAGTTAGAGCGTCTTCTGTGTGGCGACATGCATGAATGGGCGTTCCTTCATTGAAGGTTGTGCGTTAGGCCCGGCAAGCCATTACGTAAAAATCTACTGCCAATCATTAGCGGACCGGAGTTCCGCTGTGGCGACCCCTAACCGGGATAAGCCGAAAGACACAAACAAACTAGAATAAACAATACATATGGAAACAAAGGTAAAAGAAACAAGAATCTTCCCTAATAAATGGATCAACAATCCTTGGAAGAAAGTTTTTTCTCTCATTGAGACTTTAAAGATCTCCACATTTTCTTAGTACTTGGAGAAATTACACTGATTTTTTTTTTTTTTTTTTTGTTATGTGTAACTACCTCTCTAACTCTAAGTTATTCTCATTTTTTTTCATATAGGCCATATGTACATATTGTATATAGTTTGTCTTTGTTTCATTTGTATTCTAGTAGAAATTATGTTTTGTCTTTTTGAAAATCAATAAAATATTTGGGAAAAAAAGAACAACTTTACTGTACTTACTTTAGTATTAGTTGTATATTGCTTGTCTGATATTTGTCATAGAAGTTGATTTAAGTTCTCTTTGAATTCTCTGGTTACTGATTTTGATTATTCTTTTCTTTTACAATATTTTATTCATTTAAAGCTGAACATTCCTTAAATGAGTTTGCAATTAATGATTTGCTAATGCACAAATATCTTGTACAGTGTAATAAATGTATGCATATTTAAAGCTAATAGCTGATAACACTGGTGATCTGTATTCCTCGTGCCAAAAGTTAGATGATCTGCTTACCATTGTTAAAAGTAAATCTAGACTTAATGATGATGATTGTACCTGTGCAATTGGCACAGCTTGGAGAACTGTTGTTTCATATAGTAAAGACTGAACTGGTGAGATAAATAATGTTAGGCATAGAACAAATAGAACACATTTAGGAAATGATGCATCTATTGTCTGTAAAGATCATTCAACCCCTATGAAACAATCCAATAAAAAACAGACACAGTCACGACCACAGTATCCAGTACTAAAAGAATTTACCTCAAGTGTACAGAACACACGCATTTTCACTATAATAGCTTCATCATGTGTTTAAAATCCACAGTAAAACACATCTCATATAAAGCACTAAGGTAACAATCACATGATACATTCCAATCACAATTTAAAAGCATATTACATACAAAATACCAGTATATAATTGAATAGCACATAAAAACATAAATAAAACATAAATGCAGTAGTGAAAGTTGCACTATCTCCTCAATGGTCTATTTTTAAGTTGGGGTCTCAGGGGTATAGATTCATTAAGACCATGCCCTGAGTCCCCCCTCAACCTAACAGTCCATGTACATTCTACGTCTTCAGTCTTTTATCTACATCACCTAACCTGGAACTCTCTGATATTCTACCAACGACCAAGAACTTGAACATATGGGTGTCGTCTGTATTCATTACATGTTTAGCCCGTGCATTAACCTTTTTGTGTTTATTTATATTATAAACATGTTCTCTTATATGTTCTTTAAATGTTCTATTGGTCTTCCCTAT
Organism: Protopterus annectens; assembly: GCF_019279795.1. NCBI lineage: Eukaryota > Metazoa > Chordata > Ceratodontiformes > Protopteridae > Protopterus > Protopterus annectens. The sequence goes on from NC_056737.1 coordinate 1,434,098,943, forward strand.
ATAGAACCCCATACATTTAACACAATAAGCAAGATAAACCACATGTTTAGTCAAACATGTGGCATGTACTTTAAAAGTGTACATTTTCCTCTGGTCAGGATGATAAAATTCAGCACTGGTGCCAATATAAGACCAAAAATTGCACCGCCCACATGGCCTAGTGCTATATTCACAATCTTCAGCAGAGGTTCCCTTAGGATAACATAGTCTCCTTTTTAAGGACTTGCTATTCCTAAGAACTGGAAATTCATCATCATGTCCATACATTTGGCTACAGGATCAGTAACTAAACTTTCCAATGCTTCTCCTAATGATCTATATACTGAGAGACATCAGTAGTATAACTCAAAAGGAACCCCAGTTTCATACCACCAACCTGTCTATTTTCCACCACCCAACTTCCTTCTCCCATCCCGAAAAATTAGGGTTTGCCCTGACTATACCTCATCCCACTCACATCACTGCACTGTCATTCATAAGGATGTGTATACCCTCTGTCTCTGTCTCTATCCATTATAAGTTTACCCGCTCCTTGTTTGAAAGTCATCTTCACATTTTTCCTTAATGCTCTTATGTATTGATTATGTATGGCATTTGTATGAAGCGTGAAAACGTGAGGATATAATGAATCCTGTAGCAAATGATTCATGCATGATTCTCATGGCATAAGTTTTCCTAGTTTGTCCCTGCCTCACAGTTCCTCATACACACCAATCATCCATCCAATCCTCAAGTGGTGTAGATTCATGAAGTGTAGATAAAAATTTCAATGTTAAATTTCATGCCAATGTTAAAGAAAGAAAGAAATGTTCAAAATCCACTGAAATAAAAAAAACAAAAACAAACCTTCTGAACTATGAAATTGAAATGCTGTATTATGCATTCAATACATGTTATCAAATTAACATAAGTCTACTGCAATATTATAGCTATTGGCACAGGGGGTGCCCATAGCTTTGCCATCATTACATGCTGCCATTGCTGCAATGCCTGCACAAAAACTGTGTGTGTTCAAGCACAATTTCAAGTTCAACAATATTAAAACAGTAAGCTCCCAGTTTCCTCCCCATAGTAATGGCATAATGTCAAAATCAAAGGCAATACCCTCTACTTGAGTATCACAGTGAAGGGAGAGAAGATCCATGGTACACATGGTACAAAGTAATAAAGTAAATCATGAAAGTAAAAGAAGCAAAATCATTCAAAAAATCATTCAAAAATGCTCACTGTTCTTGAAATTATCCAAAACAGGTCTCGAAATTTTTTCTCAGATTGTTTTTGATTCCATACAGATTTTCCTCCATCAAGACAATCGTCTCATTGGTGGATCTACATTTGGTCTATCAGTGTTTGGTAAAGCCTTGTATGGGTATGCTGTAAGTTTAACTGCAACAAATACTCAAAACAAATACTCAAATAATCATTCATCAAGATCCTCAGATTTAACTCCAAATATTCTATTCAAAAAAATAATACATTAAAAGAAAACAACATTGGATCATTTTTCATATATTTTTTCACATCAACATGTCTCTCATTTTGTAACATACCATTTTCTTATCCAATATCACATAATGACCCCACCCTTATGTAGGTCTAATAATGATGCATCTGCTTCTGTTGTGCCACAACAATGCATCATTCTTTTTTTTAATTTTTCTATTCCCAAACTCCAAGTTATAAATGTCCTGTACACATAGCTTCTCTCTTTCCTTATGAAACAAGATGATGGCCCTGACAACTTTGGAATTCTTGATGCAAGTATTTAGCAGTCTGAAGATCTGGATTGCTTAGAAGGAAACCAAAAAGAAAGAAAGTAAGAAGTTCACAACAAATAAAGAAGAAAAAGAAACTGATTAACGATTATAAAGTAAAGAGAATATGTACTAAAAATCACACTGCTTTGTTGTGTAGCACACAGGTTACAGGGAATAATAATATTTTTCTATCAGAAAACCTTTGGTTTACAGAAAAAGGTATAATTTTCCCAAAAGAGAAGGTAGAAAAAAGAGGCAAGGGCCAGGTGAAAATGAAGAACTCAAAATTTAACATGGATGGATTGAAGAACATTACTGGAAGAAAAAGGAGAGAAAGACAGATGTTGACTATATGGCTCAAGCTATGGATTTACAATTCCAGCTGGATGAGAATTTAATACGCAATAAAAACTGTGGGATTAATAACATTAATGGTGATGAAGATCTAGCCTTTTAACAAGTGATATAGCAGATATTGCTGTTTTAGAAGTTGAATATTCTTCAGAGCTGGTCAGCAAATATATTCTTGTAATTGGAGATTCAATTATTAGAGGGATTGATGCATATATTTGCAAAGAAGATAATGAACATTGAGTAGTGTTATGCTTGCCAGGAGCAAAAAATAGAAGATGTGAGACAAGCCTTGGAATGCCTTAATATAAGGAAGTAAACATCTGTTTTTATTCATGTCGGTACAAATTATCTCATCCACAAGGATTCTCTAACTGTTAGTAGGGAACTGACACCCTCTTAGATAATATAGCTTGTACTTATGTTAGGACTTATTTTTCAAAAATCACCTACAGAAAGGATAGTCATGTCACTGTGAATGAAAAGATTTTTTGGGTAAATACCTACATGGAAAAACTGTCCTGTTTTAAAAAATAGAAATGTATAGAGCACCCAAGCTTAGTTTTGGGCACACTTGTGTTAAGACAGGATGGAGTGCATTTGTTAAGATCAGGGAAGAGAATTTTTGCAGCATATATTTTGCAATATTTGACAAAGACTAGGCAGGATTTTTGCCAGGTTGAAAATGTATACAGTTCACAGATAGCAACATTTGATGGTTGTTAATGCTAGGCGCATTGATAATATTTTTTTTTTATTGGAAAAGTTGCTATCTTCCAACAAGATTGATGTTGTTATTGTTTGTGAAACATGGTTAAAGAACAATGACTGGAAACCAGTTCTATCAGGGTATAAATGTTTTTTACTGTAACAGATATTCTAACAAAAATCAGGTGAAGGTTTTATGATAGGGATTACAGATAGTTATCAGACCTGTGATTATTACATATTCAATGGCAACACCAATACTACAGACTGTGTAACTGTAACAATAAAGACTAACCTGGGACATATAACAATTGTTGGAGTGTATAGACCACCAAAGTCAAGTGCAGATGACCTAGATGAATTCATACATTTCTTGCATAAAACATAGGAGGGAAGAATAATATTTGCTGGGGATTTAAATATACCAGAAACAGAGTGAAATAATATTGATTCAACAATATTAGTAAGGAAATTATTCACAACGTATAGGTTCATAAGGTCATAGGTGTTTACTAGGCTAATGATCACAGAGGCCTTTTTAAGCCTAGCCATGCATCCTGAATGTCTGACATTTTCTGACACCCTTGATAAATCTAAGCATATATAGGAACAACAATTGCTTCATATTGTAAAAAACCTACCAGGGGATAGAACATACTAGACATTGTGTGTTTTCCTAAAGAAATTACTGTTGCCCCGGTCCCCTTCAATAAACACATCACACCAAATGACATTTGACAACCTTTATTAAACTTCTATAAATTTGATTACCAATTTATTTACAACTGGACATAGTATAATTGATTCTAAACACAGCATAAACATCCTTACAATGTTAATCAGGACAGCGTACCTGTTCATCCTGCCAAGTAAGTGGCGTCCATACCCTTGCTCGCTTACTTTACTTATAAACCTCCTTTTAATGTTAGTCAGGACAGCGTACCTGCTCATCCTGCCAAGTAAGCAGCGTCCAAACCTTTGCTCGCTTAATAAGCCATTCATCAAATTACAAAATATCAACCAAATAAGCAGCATCCTTACCTCCATTTGCTTACCTATTCAGCAAACTTCCTCCAGCTGCTCATTTCTTTTCCAGAAATCCTTGGAATAAACCTCCACAGACCGGAGGGGGAACAGAAGAGGGCAAGCCTGTCCCTTTTCTCTGCCTACCCCAACTACATAACCAAAATCCACACCAAACCGCCAACAAAAAGGGAGGGTGGGAGAGTAGCGAGTTCATGCCAAAATGTGATTACTTACCCAGCTACACTTGTCTAAACCCCTTAAGCCCCTTCCCACCCTTATCTCATTTCCTCCCAATCATCCCTCCCTCCAGTTAACCCTTTCACCTCCCCCACCCACCTATCTCCCATTAATATATCAGTCCAAACCCTACTCAAGATGTCCCAGGACAACTTGGTTTGTTACCAAACCTCATTTGTCCCAGTCCTCTTTAATAAACACATCACACCAAATGACATTTGACGACCTTTATTAAACTTCCAAAACGTTGATTACCAATTTATTTACAACTGGACGTGGTATAGTTGATTCTACACACAACATAAACATCCTTATAATGTTAATCAGAACAGTGTACCTGCTCATCCTGCCCAGTAAGCAGCTTCCATACCCTTGTTCGCTTACTTTACTTATAAACCTCCTTGTAATGTTAGTCAGGACAGTGTACCTGCTCATCCTGCCCAGTAAGCAGCGTCCAAACCTTTGCTCGCTAAATAAACCATAAACCAAATTACCAAAATACCAACCAAATAAACAGCATCCTTACCTCCGTTTTCTTACCTATTCATCAAACTTCCTCCAACTGCTTATTTCTTTTCCACAAATCCTTGGAATAAACCTCCACACACCGGAGGAGGAACAGAAGAGGGCAAGCCTGTCCCTCTTCTCTGCCAACCAGCCTGACCAGGCTGTTCTCCTTCCTTTCTACCCAAGATAATTCAACCAACTACCTCCCATATCAGGAAGGGTTGAGCCAAGCATCATTCGGTGTACCCATCATCTTTAAAGCCCTTAGAATCCAGCATACCATCCCTGAAACATGTTCTAATAAAACTAAATACAGTAGGATTACCCATGACTCCACTGTACCACCGGGACCTCCACTCCAAGAGAATACATTCTTTTAACCCACTTCCTTCCAGACACTAATCATGGCACAACCTGAATGGAACGACAACCTATAGCCTGTCCTTGGCCTTCCCCTCGAAGGGTCTCTTCCCCTAAATTGAACACAAGAGCTGTAATATGCCTTAATAAGGTGATTACTCAGCCCCACATTGTGTCCCATTCTGGTGGCAAGAACATCCATCCTATCAAAATGTCACCTTTCAGATCCCCTTTTCAAGCCACCACATGATGCCTTCTGGCCTTCAGCAATCTGCAAAGAAAAGAAAATAAATTATATGTGCACCCACACCCATAATTACTTAACATGGATGCACTGATAAGGACCCCTGCCACCCCATCAAGTGTTTGCCAATCTCCCCACCAAAGTATGAACCAAACCCAGCTCCCTCTTTTTTATTTTTATGTGCTACAACTCATATCACCAGAAATAAGAGCTAAACTTGTCTAGCTTGTAATCATTACCAAGCCAGTAGCCTAATAACTTCCTATGGCACTAAGAGTGCTGTGATCCATGCCACCTACATGAACCCCATCCACCTTAACGTGCCTTAATAAGCACTAACTAAAATGCATTACCTGCAATCTCATCCAACCCACTACAGGAACCCCAAACTCTTACCTATGAACAATGTCTGTTGCTCCCTTTTACTATTGAATGCAAACAACCAAAAGCAGGGACAACATTCCAACATTGATCTAACATACTGAATGATAATTAACCCTGAAATCACCAACTCAAATGCCTATCCTTCCCTGGCTAGCAGTGTAAATCCTCTACCAAAACTCAACTTTGAAATCCACTTACTTTAGTCAGTAACTGTTGCCACCTCACGCTCCCCATGTGTAACCTCCTTGCTTGCCACTGCTTCCATCACCTGCAAATTCTCTGTGTATCACCACAGCTGGTACTCGGCACACCTCCATCACCTGCAAATTCCCTGTGTATCGCCACAGCTGGTACTCAGCACACCACCTTCTACAAAGAAAAGGACAAAAGTAAATCCTCTAAATGTAAAGAGAAGGCTCCACCATATACCCACCTATTCCAAATTATAGCAGCAGCATTCCAAAAAACCCGCGTCTACAAGAAAGAAAAAAGGACATATAAATCATGTAAAATACATGATGCACAAAGACATCTTCAAGACAGCCTATCCTGCCACCCGGGAAGGAATGTACCCCACCAAACACACGTGTGAGAAAGCAGCCATAACTGAAGCTAAGCTAAGCTTCTAATAACTCTATCAAATACCTAATGTAAATTTTACTACCAGCTGAGAATGTTACAACTAAACCTCACACATGAAGGGACATAACCTTGTGATGTAACCTTGTGATTCCATACCACATCCATTAGTGCACTGTGTAGACCAAGCAAACTTATATTGTAAAACCCATATGCCTAACTCTCAACCTTCCATCTCCAAATGAAGAACACAGGCAAAATAATGTAGAATCAAGAGACAAAATGCAGAAAACCTAATAGCTTACTAGCAGTTTAACCAGGAAGATAGCTTCACTCAGCCTTGACCTAAATCTCTTGCGGTGTCGCCCCCAAGGTACACATGGGTCACCCAATTGATAAAGCATATCCAGACTTCTGCAGGTTATTCAGCCCATACCACACAGGTAATCCCAGGAAAGTTAAGACAAGAAGGCTGAGAACTGATGAGTCCCGACTATGTAACTGTGTCCCGATGCTGCGGGTACCAGGGAGAACTGGACTAAATAAGATTGCATATGGTTCATAGGTAAATACAAGGATAGTTGGTCTTGTGGGCCATTATAAGCCTGTCCAATTTTACTTTCAAAGATGAGAGCAGACAATGCACCTTAATCATTATACCAACCCCCATGAATCAATTACTATTTGCGATTAGGCAAAGGCCTTTACTCTAAACAATGCATCACAAATATCCAAAGAAATTGCAGTAAGTGTTGACAGACTTCTTAAATCTTTCCCCCTTCAACATAGAGATTACAGTTTGTTCACATACACTTCCCCTCCCTGCGACGCAAATCAGGCATGCTTATAAAAAATAAAGCAACATTAAAATTAGTCTTGGTTATCTAATGTAGAATATAAAAACCTACATTTCTGATTACTTTCCACTTATACTAATTACTCAAAAGCTACTACTCATCCTTTTTCTCTATTCCTTCTGCATTTTGTTTGCTTACTCATTGTCTGCTTGCTTATTTTGTGAACTTATAATATATTTATACAGGTACAAGCATGCAAAATCTGAAGGTAATGCTACTCAATGCTAGAAGTCTAAACCTTAAAATGCACTCTCTCGAGGCACTCCTAAAAATGGAGAACATCGATATCTGTGCAGTAACTGAGACCTGGTTCAAGGCTCCAGAGAGCACCCCTGCAATACCAGGCTACAACTCTTACCACACTTTTCGGCCACCAAACCAGGACTGAAACACTAAAGGTGGAGGAGTGTCAATATTCACCAAGGATATTCACACCACCAGGCTAGTTGGCCAACACAATGTGTCTGAAATTATCCAAGTGCAACTAACACTAGGTAAGACTGCAATCCAAATTGTAGCTTGCTTCAGATCCCCACCATACCCCAAGATTCTCACTACACCTTTCTAAACATACTGGAAAATATTAAGATAGAACCAAACACCCTAATACTGGGTGATTTTAACTACCCTGCCATTAACTGGGAAAACTACTCATGTCCCAACACCTTTGTAACGGTTCTTGGAATTCATAAATTCCAACACCCTGGATCAACTAATCCATAGTCTCACCAGGGCTCCAATATCCTAGACCTGGTCATTACCAACATGGGAAATCAATGCTCCATACCTATGGTCAGCCCCTCGTTAGTCAGGTCTGACCATAAGCTAATCACCCTTAACATCCACATCCCACCCCCCACCCCCCGTAAAGAAACCACCACAAAAAACGTCTCCAAAGCCAACTTCATGCTACTCAAGTCAGAAGTGACAAACCTCATGACACCCATGCAGACGGGAACTGAAAGTTCAACTGCTGAATCCTACACTAAGGCACTGTACGAGCACATCCACTCATGCATGAATCGTGCCATCCCAAATAGAACCAAAATGCACTCATCCAAAAAAAGGAAGCCAATCTGGTGGTCACCTGCCATAAACAAACTTTACAACAAAAGGAAGAAACTTTTGCAGAAAAGAGGAAAATCCCAGGATGCAAAAAACTCCCTTACTAGCCTCAGTAAGAAACTGAGATGCCTCATAAAATCCTCCAAAGCTAATTACGAAAATAAAATTGCCAAAGATTCCAAAGACAACCACAAAGCATTCTATAACTATGTCAAGAATCTAAATGGCAATGCTCAGATCTGCTCTGAGCTAAAACAGAATGGCATTAAATATACTGATCTGAAGGATATTTAATGCCATTCTGTTTTCGCTCAGAGCTAAAACAGAATGGCATTAAATATCCTTCAGATCAGTATATTTAATGCCATTCTGTTTTAGCTCAGAGCTAAAACAGAATGGCATTAAATATACTGATCTGAAGGATATTGCCAATATCCTGGCAGATCGATTCAGTGCCAACTTCACCCCCCTCTCACCCCCTAAATGGCCCATCTCAATACCAGAAGATTGCCAAATTCCAGTAATAACGGCCACACAGGTACAAAACGCACTCTCTAAAGCCAAGAATACAGCATCCATGGGACCAGATGACATCCCGGGCTGTGTACTACATGAACTACAATATGAACTGGCACCTCACCTAAATGTCATGTTTAATCATAGCCTCACCTCAGGTTTCATGCCCACTGAGTGGTGCAGAGCTACAGTTATCCCAATCCACAAGGGGGGATCCACCTTGGATCCCAGAAACTACCATCCCATCAGTCTGACAAGCCTTATCTGCAAGGCCATGGAGCGTATTTTCATGGAACTTATAAACACAGACATTGGCAACCTTCAAACACTGGACCCCACCCAGTTTGGGTTTGTGAAGGGCCGATCTTGTCTCCTGAACCTGATTGACTTCTTTGAATCAGTCTCCAGAGCCATGGATAAGGGTAAGGTGGTCCACACAGCCTATCTAGACCTTGCCAAGGCCTTTGACACCATCCCCAATTCTGGAATCATAGATAAACTTACTAAGTTGGGCATTAATCCCTATGTCACCCAATGGGTTGCTAAATGGCTTACTGATAGAACCCACACTGTAAAAGTAGCCGACTCCAAATCCAGCTCCAGACAAGTGACAAGTGGAGTACCTCAGGGTTCAGTCCTGGGGCCGCTCTTGTTTGGCATCTACTTCTCTGAAGTACAGGTCAACACTAAGGGACTCTGGCTAACAAAGTTTGCAGATGACTGCAAACTGGGAGCCATTATTGAATCCCCAAATGATGTGGATACTCTACAAAAGGGCCTTACAGAAACAGATGCTTGGTGCCAGAGCCATGGGCTCAAGCTCAATGCCAAGAAATGTATTTTATCCCCTTTGGGAAAAACATGTATCCATGAATTACCATATAGGTGGCAGTACACTAAACACAGAAAGTGTGATAAGAGACTTAGGGACACAGGTGGACAGTGGTCTCACCTTCGATAACCACATCTCCACAACAGTCAGGAAATCCTTCTATGTGGCACACCTCATCACGAAGGGCTTTTCATCCAGAAAAAGGAGGTCATTGTCCCACTGTACTCATCCCTCATTAGACCCATTATAGAATACAATGCCCCATTTGGTATGTACCTCTCAAGACATCTGCAACAACTGGAAAGGCCTCAGAAATACCTCACTAAAAGAATCACAGGCCTAAAACAGATGCCCTATGCTGACTGCCTTAAAAAACTCCAGCTATACTCTGTCGCATATCGTCTACTCAGAGGTGATCTCTGCTTAACATACAAGGCCATGTCAAACCCAGAGCTATTGGACATGCTACACTTAAAGAAATCCCAATCTCTCAGAGCTACATGCTCCAGGGATCTAAACCTTGTCATCACAATAAACAAAACATGCTGGAGGGATAGGTTCCTGACCCAGAGACTCCCCAGACTCTGGAATAGATTGCCCATACATGTCAAGCAGAGTGCCTCTTTGGACCTCTTCAAGAGGAACCTTGATGATTGGATGGGAGAAAGGAAATTCACCCCAGGGATCACGTCAGTCACCCTGCTAGACAGGGGTCCAGGAAAGTAAATAATGAGGGAAGAAATAGCCAGGGAATTGATATGGCTAGGCTTGTATAGGCCCTAGGGCTGATAGCCTAGTACCAACCTATGAACCTATGAACCTATGCAAATTTGTAGTTTGATGTTATAAATTTAAAGCAGCGCTGCTTGGAAATAGAGAAATGAACATGCATATGTCTTTGAGGTTTTATTCTGACCTTTGACAGACATTTTGCAGTACCTGTAAATAAATGAAAACAGCAGTTGATTTGTGGTAGCAATTAATATCACTTTATTGTAGGCTGAACGCTTTCAGTTGTGACCTTATTCATCACTCAGCTTTTTGACTGAATGCTCTATATGCATTAAGGTGTATGGTGCAGTTAAAGTACCTTTCTGAAATAGATGTTTCCAGACCCACTTTTTATGTATAAATTAAGCAGTTTTGCCTCTGACACAGACAAAAGTACATTTAGTAAGTTTACTTTCTTGCCCTTTCTAATACTGTATTCTGAACAACTGTTCTTCATGGGAAAAGAAATCCCAATATAAAGTTTAATTTAATGCTGGGCTATTGATTTTCATAAACTGAGAGATTTTGGCCGTGTTTCTAATTTCATATAGTACACCCTATACATCCATGGCTTTTCATGTAAATTCACACAGTACTCATTACCATGGCTTTTCATGTAAATTCATACAGTACCCATTATACATCCACATATTTTCCTGTGAATTAATATACTACTCATTATACTGCCATGAATTTTCCTGTGAATTCATACAGATGTAAATTCATGCAGTATTCATTATACTGCCACGGATTTTCCTGTGAATTCATACAGATGTAAATTCATGCAGTATTCATTATACTGCCATGGATTTTCCTGTGAATTCATACAGATGTAAATTCATGCAGTATTCATTATACTGCCACGGATTTTCCTGTGAATTCATACAGATGTAAATTCATGCAGTATTCATTATACTGCCACGGATTTTCCTGTGAATTCATGTAGTACTCATACTTCTATGGCTTTTCATGTAGATTCATATAGCACTCATATTTCCAAAGCTCGGATTTAACCCAGTAGTTATCGATGCTACCGCACATGTGCAGTAGTATCTCTGCCCCCAGCATGGAACTCACAGCCCATGAGATGGCCACCTTGGCTTTCCCTAAAACCCCAAACTACCACTGAATTACTCAGTGACCAGGAAAGCCACCTAAGACTCATATGAGCTGATGGAAACAGGGAATTCAATAACTGACCACAAGATAATATAACCCCAAGAAATGAAAGCTATACCCTGGTGCTTTTTTTTTTTTTTTTTTATCCAGTACTGTAGTTCCCATAGCAGCCAAGCAGATGTAGCTGTGATGATGTTTGGAGAACATAGTATTTCTAATAAAGGGGGAAAGGAGATTCGTTGGCTCATTTCTTGACTAAATGAAAAATTTCCCGCAAGATGTAGCCAAGCTTGCAACAGCTGCAACTCAGGCAGACACGAGGAAGGCCCACAAAACAGGAAACCACAGACAAAACCAAAACAGCCACCAGGAAAAGCCTACAAAACCATAAACCACCACCGACACCAAAGCAGGCACCGAGAAATTGCAATGCCCCTCCCTAATGTGCTGATGCCCACAGATATCCTGCTTGATAAGTTACCAGAACCAAGCATGTGTTCCAACCCCTTTCCTTTCCTTTTTTTTTTTTTTTTTTTTTTGCACTGTGTCCCTCCACCGAACCCATACAGGACGAGGGCAGCCAACTGACTGGTGCAGCTGAGCTCTGCAGACCTGACAGAAATCCACCATCAACAAACCACCCCCTTCACCATCCCACCAATGAAGCATCAAAAATGCTCGGAGCACCAGGCTAACTAATAGCAGGCGTTTCCACTCTGCAAGCATGCTGAGAGCAGCCGTCACTAGCAGGCTCTTCAGCTAGAGTTTCCCTTTCTTCTTTTTTTTTTTTTTTTTCTTTCTTAGTACCACAAATGGCAGGCCAGGGAAAAGGCCTGCATCTGCAGCAGGGAAACCTTGAACAAGCGATGAGCAAGCCACCCCACCGCGATACGCAAGCCATCGTTCCTACACTCCAGCACCACAAGAGGTGGGTCAAGGAAAACAGTCTGTATCTCTAACTCGGAAAAGAAAACTTCGCACAAGCGATGGCACAAGCGCTGAAGACCCCACCACGATATGCATGACATAGTTCATGCACCGATAACATTTATTTTATTTTTTTTTTCAAAGTCCTGTCCCTGCATGAACCCAATCCCGACGGACTGCCAAATGTGCTGCCATATCACTCCATTGCATCATCTGCAACACCATCGGTGCTCCACAAACCGACATTCCGAAATGACAAATGGGTGTTCCACTCTCACAGAGGCCAAAAAAAAATCTATAAATGCAAATGTACAAAATGTAATTTAAGGTACAACAGTCAATGGATCACATTGGCATTACCCAACCAGTCCACAGTTCTCCACAGTTATAGTGAAGCCCACTCCTGTAGTAATTCAACTGGTTCCTGCTTGAAAGGTACAATTAATGATATCAGCTGAAGCTCCACCGTGCATGAGAGGCCCGCAAAAACACCTTAACTGACACTCTGGTTCATCTGAACGTACTGAAGCCACAGAAACTGCTACTAATTGCACCACCGACCCAATTACCTTGAAACCACAATTGCCTGGCTAACAGTGAAACTTTGCCTGATAAACCCTGCTACAAATAGACCAACTTCCATGAAATCCACTAAGGCAAAGTGTAACTGCTGCAGCCCACAACACACTACAAGTGATGTGCCCTATTCTCAAACTAGAAGAGCCAGAAGTCACCCTGCCAACTCTATGAGCAGAACAAACAGAATAAACCAAACTTTGTGCCCAGAGTTTTAAACAATATTAATCTTAATCAGTATGCTAAACCCACCACCTTGATACTAAGCCAATGGATACTCTATACCAATAAAGCAAATGAAACAATATCCCACAGTCTGGCCAGCAGAGACAAAAAAAAAAACTCTTCCCTGTACTTACATACCTCCTCATGCACACTACTATCACCCCAAGGCCTACCTGACCATTACATTACCATCCTGGTCGTCATGGAAGTAACCCTGTTGTTAGCCAATTCACGCCAGAATGTGATTACTTACCCAGCTACACTTGTCGAAACCCATTAAGCCCCTCCCCACCCTTATCTTATTTCCTCCCCATCAACCTTCCCTCCATTTAACCCTTTCACCTCCACCACCCACCTAGCTCCCATTAATATATCAGCCTAACCCTACTGAAGATGTCACAGGACAACTTGGTTTGTTACCAAACCTCATTTGCTTCAAGTCAAGTTTTACCACCAATGATGTGCAGTGATCATGGAGTTATAAAGATTAATTTGCTGCTAGATAATTCTGCCAAACTAACATCTAAACCAGTACACAGAAGGTTAATTACAGGTTATGTGGAAGCAAAACAGTCATTATGTAAAACTAAATTGAGTGATGTGTTCATTGAAATAAATGTAGTGGAATGTGGAAAGTTTTGAAAGAGAAATTGCTTGAATGTAAAAAAATATTTAACATCATGATCTAGGCATATAACATCAGGCGATATATTTCCATAAGAACAAGATATCTGATTAAGGTGAGAGACACAAAATATAATAAATGGAAGAGAGGTTGAACTACAACTTTGAAAAGTGAAATGAATAAGCTGGACAAATAGATTAAACATAATGTGAGACAAGATCAAGAAAAATATGAAGAAAATATATACAAATATTGAGCCTAAGAGGAAACTTTTTTATAGATATATAAGGTGTGGAAGGAGTAAAAACATACAAATTTATAAACTGTCTGCAGATTTTAAAGTTTATTCTCAGATAAAACAGATTATAGATATTTTTATAAAATCTTATGCAAAACAGTTTGGCTCCACAAAAGGGGTGATAAGTTTTCCTAGTGACATCCAGCTTAGCTCAGATACTGGAATCAAATTAAATTATATTTAAAAAGAACTGTGCAAACTGGATTGAAACAAGGTGATATTCGATAAGTTATTGTCAGAATTGGAAAGGTTGGGACTTGAAACCATATAGCAGCATGGATATGTTGAAAATAGATCTATTACCACCTGTAACATGATGTGCTATAGCAATATAATAACAGCTATGAATGAAAAATTGTGCTGTGATATAATATATATATATATATATATATATATATATATATATATATATATATATATATCTTTAACTTTATCATTTGACAGGGTCATACACAAATACTGATCAATAATGTAGAACAACTAGGTATTGATGTGCTCTTGCTAAGATGGATAGCTGCATGGCTTAAAATAGGACATGGCAAGTATCATACAGCAACTGGACAGGTGAAATCCTTGGTTACAGTCAGGGTGCCCCACAGGGCTCTGTCCTAAGCCCTTACTTGTTTAGATTGTATCTTTCAGACCCATAAACATCCACAGGCACCAGCAAGGACAAATAGCAGTAGTTCAGATGTAAAAACACAGCTTTAATAAAAACAAACCAAAAACACATACACTACTGACATTAACATTCATAACTGATACATTTTCATTTAGAATACTTCCTCAGATGCAGACTGACTTCTAAAATCCCTCCATTTATACTTATTCTAGACTATCAATTAATTAATTAATTAACCAATTAAATTTAAAAAAGATCATTATTCCTTGGAACATGGTAAAACGCTAGTAAAGTGACTGTGTGCATATGTTAACATAAACATCTCTTTTATTCACAAAATCACTAATGCCTTATTTAAGCACAAACAAAACTGTATTAATGCACACTATAAGTTTTTTATAAGTTTATTTTGTTTTATTCACAATGGAGGTGAATACCAGTATGGAAGTTGAACAAAGAGGAAGTAGGGAGGAGCTTAGCCAAGCCAGAAAGCTGGTCAGCCAATTAAGACAGTTAATTGACTTGCTCACTCCTCTTAGCCAATCAATGATCGAGATTGCGATGAGAATGCAAAGGGGGAGGTCCGAGGAAACACCAACTGTAAGAGAAATCAGATGACATGAATACGGACCTGGTGAGGGTGTTTCTGGCTTTAATGGAGGTGTTTGCAACAAGGATGTGGATTTTTTACAAACTCCCTTGGTTTTGAGGGGCTCCGAAGGAGACCTGGCATCCAAAGAAAAAGGAATTACTTCAGTTTCAAAAGGGCAGAAAGAGAGGACATCTTTTAACACTGTCAAATGAAAAACAACAAACATCAAAGACTGGCTGCAGGTTAGTTTCTTTAAAGATTTTAGAGAGAGAGTAGCTAAACCTGGGTCTGTCTCTGATACCTATCAAAACAATGTGAATAAATTATACAGACTTATTGACAGATTAAAAAGCTTTGATATTGAAAATTCATATTTAAAAGAATGTATATCAAAAAGCATTGTTCCTAAAGGGCTTAGGGTATACAATGTTAAGACTGGTAGTATTTTTCACAAAGAGCTGGTTGAAATATTTAACAAATGCGGACTTGACATTTTAAAAAGTATTATAGATGAAAATGACAGAAGTAGAAAAGATTTGGTGAAAGAAATTGGCATGTTGAATGAAAGTGTAATTAATGACTTAATGCATTCTATTCCAGCTGAGAGAACTAAATATGATGACATTAGGAGGGATATAGAAGCCCACTGCAATGAATTAGTCACGAGGAAAATCACAAAACTGGGAAGGGACATTAAAGAATATGCTAATAATACAAGTTATCCTGACCCCAGAGGCAGTGTAAGCTTTTTGGAAAAGGAAAATAACACAGCTGAGGAAGTAAATGAGATGCCTAGGGTAGGATAACAAGTAGGTGAGCTTGATAATTTCACTGACCAAGAGCCCCCTCCCCTCCTAAGAAGATTGGAAAGATTAAGAAATAGGAATTATCAAGGATACCAGCAGTACCAACATTTTTGGAGGGGCAGAGGAAGGGGGAGGGGGAGATACTAAGTAACAGGTGTATCACCCGCCCCAACTTAGATAGTGAAATCATTAAACAGGATGCAGGAAACCCATACAGATTCATAAAGGGAGATTTCAGTATATACAATTTTAGCCATGTGATGCTAGAAAAAGAACATTTTAGTCTTCTCTCTAAGGGGCTGAAGTACATACTGTCCAGAAAAGGGGACTTGGCAAAAATTCTCCTGGACATAAAAATCTTTACTAGGAATATTAATTTTGAACTCATTTTTAGTGACAATAGGAATTTTGAGTCAGGTGGGCTAAGGAGAAAAAGTGTCTACAACCCAACTCTACACCCCCAAGGTAAAAACTTTGAAACTGTGGTGGAAAGTGAGGTTAGAAAAATTTTTCACAAAGTTAGATATAAGAATAATTTGCAAGAGGATGAGAGAAATGTTTTAAATGAGTTAAGGCAAGACAAAAACCTAAGAGCAATGAAACCTGACAAAGGGGGTGGGATAGTGCTAATGGACTGCTTAACATATGAAGAGAAAAAAGAATAACATTTTAAGAGATTTTTCTAGATACTCTGTGGTATCTAGGAACAAAGTTCATATTGCCTACAGGAGGATAGACATGGCACTAGAAGACCTTTGACTGGAAGGTTTAATAGATGCAAAAACTTTTGAGTTTTTGAAAGTCGAGAAACCAAGAATCCCTACAATGTTTGGGATCCCTAAAGTACATAAAAATGGAATGGACTCACCACTTAGACCGATAGTGTCAGCAGAAGGGTCAAAAACTCTACCTTTTGCAAAGTATATTGACAGTAAATTAAAAACATTATGGTTAAAAAAGAACAACATTTTAAGGGATTCTTGGGACTTTTTAAGATGTTTCAAAAAAATTGCTTTGTGACAACATTTCTTTCTTAACAATAGACGTAGTTGATTTATTTTCATGTATCCCTCATCAACAGGGCCTTCTATTGTTGGAAGAAATTATATATGAAGATGCTTAACTTACACATGATGACTGCACAGTGGTCATGCAACTTATTGATTTGGTGTTGGAATACAATTTTATTTATTTTAAAGGAGATTTATTTCACCATATAAAAGGGGTAGTGATGGAAGCAGCCTGCGCCCCCACATATGCAAATTTAGTATTGGCAAGGTGGGAAGAAAAGGTAGTTTTAAATTCTCTATATGGTGAAAACTGTTTTTTATATAAAAGATTTTTAGATGACATATGTATTTTATGGACTGGGCCGGTGTATATTATTAATGATTTCATTTTGTTTTTAAATAACACTACTGAGTTTTTAGAATTCACATATAATGTTAGCCAAGAAAAACTACAATATTTGGATATTGAGATAAACAAGGAGAATAACGAATTCAGTTCAAAAGTGTTCAGAAAAAGCACATTTTCAGACATATCTGCACTACAACAGTGCGCACTCTACATATTATAAGAAAAATATTGTCAAAGGGCAATATGTAAGGGCAAGCAGAATGATGTCCAACAATGAGGAATTTATTAAAGAGATGAGTTTACTAAGGTGCTTCTTTATAGGTAGGGAATATCCTACTTGGTTGATAGACCAGGTATAGAAAGAGGTCTGTGAGAAAAGCTCCGATCAATTTAGGCCTATTTTAGGCCTTAGCCCTGATTACCAAGAGAATGAGAATCAGGTTAAATGGGATACATATGGAAACACATTGGTAACAGAGTACAGCGGAAGCTCCAACATGATCAGATCAATATTAGATTTTGAAATGAACATATTTGTTGCACTTACAGATTTAGAAAGGTTAACTAAAAATGAATTAAAAGTGTTTTTTAGAAATTCATTAAGTTTGAAAAACTTATTGTAGAAAGATATAGTACAGAATATTGCAACAAAGAAAAGGAACATTCAAGTGTGATCACTGTGTCCAGTGCAGCTATATAGTAAATCAAGAGAGTATGTACTTGGAGAGTAGAAATACAACAATTATGAGTAAGGAACATAGTAATTGTGACTCCAGTGGCCTAGTCTATTTAGCTAAATGTCAGGATTGCCAGGCATTTTATGTTGGCAAAATGGATCATAAACTTCGATGAAGAATATACAAGCATATTTATGAAATCCAGATTCACAAAATCACTAATTCCTTATTTAAGCACAAAGAAAAATGTATTAATGCACATTATAAGTTTTTTGTTTAGGCAGCATAGGATGGTGGTTTGTAGGATGACATTGGTGATCAAGAAGAGGAGAATGAGTGTGAGGGCAGCACCAAGGATCAAATGTTGGAAATTGAAAAAGGGTAATTGTGAGGTGATGTTCAGGGAAGAGTTAAGGCAGGCACTGGGTGGCAGTGAAGAGTTACTGAATAGCTGGGTAACTACAGCAGAGCTAGTAAGAGAGATGGCTAGAAGGATGCTTGGTGTGACATCTGGAAAGAGGAAGGAGGACAAGGAGACCTGGGGGTGGAATGAAGAAGTACAGGAGAGTATACAGAGAAAGAGGTTGGCAAAGAAGAAGTGGGATTGTCAAAGAGATGAAGAAAGTAGACAAGAGTATAAGGAGATGAGGTGCATGGCAAAGAGAGAGGTGGCAAAGGCTAAGGATAAGGCCTATAAAGAGTTGTATAAAAGGTTGGACACTAAGGAGGGAGAAAAGAACCTGTACCGATTGGCTAGATAGAGGGACCGAGCTAGTAAAGATGTGCAGCAAGAAAGGGTGATAAATGATAATGAGAGAAACGTACTCACAAGCAAGGAGAGTGTGTTGAGCAGATGGAAAGAGTACTTTGTGGGGTTGATGAATGAAGAGAATGAGAGGGAGAGAAGGTTGGATGATGTGCGGATAGTGAATCATGAAGTGCAGTGGATTAGCAAGGAGGAAGTAAGGATAGCTATGAAGAGGATGAAGAATGGAAAGGCTGTTGGTCCAGATGACATACCTGTGGAAGCATGGAGGTGTTTAGGTGAAATGGCAGTGGAGTTTTTAACTAGTTTAATGAAATCTTGGAAAGTGAGAGGATGCCTGAGGAATGGAGAAAAGGTGTTTTGGTACCAATTTTTAAGAATAAGGGTGATGTGCAGAGCTGTAGTAACTACAGAGGGATTAAACTGATCAGTCACAGCATGAAGTTATGGGAAAGAGTAGTGGAAGCTAGGTTAAGAAGGGAGGTGATGATTAGTGATCAGCAGTATGGTTTCATGCCAGGAAAGAGCACTACAGATGCGATGTTTGCTCTGAGAGTGTTGATGGAGAAGTACAGAGAAGGTCAGAAGGAGTTGCATTGTGTCTTTGTGCATTTAGAGAAAGCATATGACAGGGTGCCTAGAGAGGAGTTGTGGTATTGTATGAGGAAGTCTGGAGTGTCAGAGAAGTATGTAAGAGTGGTCCAAGATATGTAAGAGGGTAGTTTGACAGCGGTGAGGTCTGCGGTGGGAGTGACAGATGCATTTAAGGTGGAGGTGGGATTACATCAAGGATCAGCTCTGAGCCCTTTCTTATTTGCAATGGTGATGGACAGGTTGACAGACGAGATCAGACAGGAGTCCCCGTGGACTATGATGTTTGCAGATGACATGGTGAGCTGTAGTGAGAGTAGGGAACAGGCGGACGAGACCCTGGAGAGGTGGAGATATGCTCTAGAGAGAAGAGGAATGAAGGTCAGCAGGACTAAGACAGAATATGTGTGTGTGAATGAAAGGGAGGATAGAGGAATGGTAAGAATGCAGAGAATAGAGTTGGTGAAGGTAGATGACATTAAATACTTGGGATCAACAGCTCAGAGTAATGGTGAGTGTGAAGAGAGGTGAAGAAGAGAGTACAGGCAGGGTGGAGTGGGTGGAGAAGAGTGTCAGGAATGATTTGTGACATATGAGTACCAGTAACAGTGAAAGGGAAGGTCTACAAAAGGGTAGTGAGATCAGCTATGTTATATGGGTTGGAGACAGTGGCATTGACAAAAAGGCAGGAATCAGAGCTGTATGTGGCAGAGTTAAAGATGTTAAGATTTGCACTGGGTGTGACAAGGGATGACAGGATTAGGAATAAGTATATTAGAGGGTCAGCACAGGTTGGACAGTTTGGAGACAAAGCCAGAGAGGTGAGATTGCATTGGTTTGGACATGTGCTGAGGAGGAATGCTGGGTATATTGGGATAAGGATGCTATGGATGAAGCTGCCAGGTAAGGGGAAAAGAGAAAGGCCTAAGATAAGGTTTATGGATGTGGTTAGAGTGGACATGCAGGTGGTTGTTGTGACAGAGCAAGATGCAGAGGACATGAAGAAATGGAAACAGGTGATCTACTGTTGCAACCCCCTAACCAGGAAAAGCTGAAAGAAGAAGAAGTGCTATCCTTCCCAATATTTTTCTGAGAAAACAGCTTCAGCAGGAACACCAAGAGGAAAGGGCACACATCCAACCTCCACTATCAAGGTCATCACAGCTACATGCAGGTGAGGATTCAGAGGAGGAACCACCAGCCCTGTGTATATATGTAGATGTAGGAATGCACAATATGCCTTCACCCTGGCCAATAGGCAGTGGATACCACACATGCTCACTACTTAAGGGGGTACAACTTTCATCCTGTGCACATACATACAGTAAAACTGATACCAGGCAATGCTCACAACCTATACTTATTCATGTAATGGCTGTGTATTGCTAGCGTCACACATAATCAGCCCTGAATTACAACACTTGCAACTGCCGGACTATCAAGGTATTTGTTGAACCTGGAATAAGAAATGAAATGGCTAAGAACACAAAAGAATGGCACATCCTTGCATTCTGTTACTTGCTAATGTAACTAAGTAGAAGGTGGTGAGTTTTACAACAATCGATATATGACAGCACTGATTTATGTCAATAGATGTGTTCTGTATCAGCTAATAGGCCTCATGCATCAGTGATACACACAATACAAAAACCTGTAAGAAAGTAGTGCAGTTTTCAAAAGAACATCACAAACACATATATAATACGACAAAAGACTTACGTATGTCTGAGTCCAAAAGATAGAATCAAGGCTATGGCACAGTTATTATCACTTGCACAGGGTGTTGTTTGGTGGTGGTGGGGGGCGGGAGGCCAAGGCTGACACAAAATGTAGTCAGTGCATGTCAGTAGGAAATTTAGGCAGGCAGACATTTTGATAAATTATTAAATGGCCACTCAGACAGAATGAGCCAAAGGCCTCACGAATGACCAATGTATCTGTTATGTGTGTGTGTGTGTGTTTGTATTTTCAATCAAGGCAAAACATGTGTGTGAGTGTCTGCAAGAACACAACCAGGTTCTTTGCTAGCTCTACATCCCAGTATGTCAGACAGGTGTGAGCCATGCATGGTAGAGATAACAGGTCATCATCGTCACCCCCGACCAAAAGAACTAGCTCAGCTGGGAGTTGCAGTGGCACCTCCATGTCCATGGTCAGATGTACTGCTGCTACCTGAAAGTGACTGATATCTGCTGGATGAGCTCTCCTCATGTCTATTCCCAGGATGATTATCACATAGCCTACCACCTGTGGGTGTGGACACCACAACTACTGACTGAGCAGTGGAAGTACTGCCACTATGAGAGCATGATGAGGCACGGCCATGATGGCTAACATTAGGTGATGCTGCTGACCTGTGTCCATGCGGATGCTGTCCTCCTCCCATCAGATGTCCCATCACAGACACTGTCTGTTCCACTGTGTCTTTCACCCAATCCACTGAACTGGCCTCACTGCAGAGGCAGTCACGTATATCAGCCTGTGACACATCTACACCCATAAGCATGTTATCAGAGGGCCTAGTGGAACATGCTGCACATCCATTACTGCCCAAAACATACATCATGACATGTAATGACACACCGGGATTATGTGGAGGATGAACAGTAGGCCTCCTCTGAGCACCCCTAGAAAGCCTCCCATGTGGCACTTTTTATGGTCAGAGTCGACTGGCACTGAAGTTACAGTAACTACACTACCCTGATCAAGTGTGTCATCCTCCAACCCTCTAATATCTCAGGGCTCAGTGGAATAGGTATGCATAGGCCTACTGACTGTGTCTGAGAGAAATACAGTGGATGGCTGAATGTCAACTTCAGTGTCAGAATCAAACTCTGCACCCCCCAACTGTGTATTTGTTTGCCTACCATCATCATCACACTCTGCCCATATTCTGACATCAGGTGGTAAAAGTGCTGCTCTTCCACTGTCAAATCACCTATGATAATAAGCAACAAACAAAATATCGAAATTAATACTACACTAAATATTTAAAACAATTTCTATGATAAACTAACATTGGACATACTATTGCAGAAGGTGCATCAATGCACACACTCATTACACATACCTCAATCATTCAAATAAATGCATATATCTAACAGATGATCATCAATAATCAAAGAAATGTGTTTGGCTTACCATGTGTAGATGACTGCACACCTGGTAGAGAGGATGGTCCTGGAAGAAATGAAGCAAGGTAAGTACTCAAATTAAATATAACAATTGCAATAACAATGGGGAACAGTGAATACACAGATTTGCCTTTAGGTCCATTAACAATAGTTTTAACTGTAACTTGATTGACATGTCAACCTACAGCCCATGTATAATGAACACATGTGTCATTAAGCCTTTTGATTTATCAATAGGTTCATAGAAAAAAAAAAACACAAGAACTATTGGTTAACTTTTTCTATATTTTATTATACAATCAAATCATAAAACTTGCCATCTGTAAGCCTACCTGTAAGTTCCTCCCAGACATAGCAGCACTCAATCAATCATATGTCGGTTTGCAGTTTCCACTAAGCTGTCTGGATCTCTGGCTGTGTACAGGAACTCTTCATTTGGTGTCATTGCTCAGTAGCAACCCCCCCCCCCCCCATGAGTAACCAACTGTTCATGGGTAACTGCAGCTACACTCCTCTGGTTTGATAAAATCATATCAGTGGCCCTCCCATGGAGGTGTCTCTGGGCCATCATAGAACCATGACACCCTATGCCATTGACATAGTACATGACATTTCCCTGAAATAATATTCTAGGATAACAATTTCAATAAAAACACTTTTGATGAAAGTTAATGACCTGTCTATCTATGATATGTGAATGCCTGCCAAAAATACCTGTGCCAAAAGTGAGATATAAGAAGGGTATACAGATAAAAGGTCCATTTTCTACTGCTTATATAAATTTTCTTTGTGAAATGTTACAAAAACATCTAGAATGTACTTGAAAAATACAATCATACCTTAGAAAGATTAGAAGCCTTCTCTGCAAATAAATCAGAAAGAATAGCAATCTTCTGTTTTCTCCAACTACACAAGTCTCATCACCTTCAGGTTTCCTAGCTACACAATTACATTTTTAGTGTAGATTCAGGCTATATTAGCTACTATGTTCTTAATAATTGTTCTGCTTATAATCTTGCTTATAACTTGTTTGGGGCTTTTCTCCCCAGGTCTCTGCTGAAAATGGACTACTGGCCCAGTTGGACACTGTCCGGTTAACAAATGTAAATAAATTAAAATAAATAAATCTGAGCACGGTGAAGATAAAAATAAGGTGTAAATTCATTAAAATTGCTGAATTCCAAGCTTTTGACTTTGTGTAGCAGGTGTAAACATAGTGTAGGCATTACTTTGTTAATGGATTGCAGTTGTGAATGATTAGTGGGAGGGAGACGGAAGACACAACAGCAATTCAGACTACCTTACCTGCACTGGATGTGTCACCCAGGATACACTTACAAAGTGTAAAAGTAGATTTAGCAAGTGTTTAAATGGAAGTGAACAGCACACATTTATAATTTTTATTCACTAATAGTCAAACTCTCCTGCCTTTGCTGAAAACTGTTTTTCATTGTCATGTAACTTTATTATACATTTAAAGGACAGTGATACAAAATGTAATATAGACTGCATGTCTGAGAGTACAGCACAGATAAAAAAATGAACACACTACAAAGAGAAGACGGAGCTAAATTGGTGCAAACAATAGTCATAAATGGCTGTGTGATCACACCTTGCACTAAATGTGAAAGCCACACATGTACAAAGAAATAAGAGTGTAGAAGTGTATATCTCTTGTTAATACTGTGGAGGAAATGGGAATTGCTTGTATGCACATGATGTGCTTTCCTGTTGCAAAGTTGTTTCTGTGACAAAGAGAGAAGGTACTCCTAGTGGGTTTTGTAGATTTATTAGTATGATAGACCAAATTCAGAGTTAAGGAAAAATCTGTAATGTGTTAAAATGTGTTTTTTAATGTTGTTTTATGTTTTTTTTTAAATACTAATATTTTTGTGCCTCATGGCTTAGCACAAACACAGTGAAACAAGTAAATAGTTTAAAATAATAGAAAGTTGCTTCTATGGTAAAGACAGTATACATTAAAACTGTGAATCAAATGAGTGTAGCACATCTGGTGAACACAAATTAAGCACATGGCACTTTTTACAATAATACTGCATGTTGAGCTTTGCCTGTCTCATTTGCACATTGCTCACCTCTGCACAAACACAGCATAATGCCACAGACAATAAGCAGTCATTATCAATTTCAACATCTTATTTGAGAGGCTGGTGTGGTGCAGCGGTTAGTGTTGTCGCCTCACAGCAAGAGGTTCTCTGGTTTAGTTCTCAGCTGGAGTGCCTTCTGTGTGGAGTCTGCATGTCTTCCCTGTGGTCATGTGACATTAAAGGCATGCAGGTAGGTGTGAGCATGAATGGGTGTTCCTTTTGAAGGTTGGGTGTTGGGCTGGCACCTCAGCACCGTAAAAATCTACTGCCAATCATTAGCAGACTGGAGTTCCACTGTGGCGATCCCTAACTGGGAAAAGTTGAAAGACATTGTTACATCTTTTGCCTTCCATCACACAAACACACTAAGTGGTGTTGCACGGCGGTCAGCATGCTTCAACACCTGCAGTTCCACATCACCTGCAGACAATAAACAGACATTGTCAGTTTGAAAAAAGAAGCATTGTTACATCTTTTGCTTTCCATCTCCCAAACATTCTAAGTGGCATTGTGCAGAAGTCAGCATGATTCCCCAACACCTGCAGATAATGAATTTCTAAAAAGATACATTGTAACATGTGTGGTCTTCCATCATGAAAACATGCTAACAGGCATAACATGGCCATCAGCACTCATACCCAGTAATGAGTGTAAAAATTATACTTGCTGCATGGCTCTAGCTATGGCAAAAGATGCAAGTTAATGGCCACAAAACAGGTGAGCCAAGGTTGAAATACAACATTATCTACATTTTTAATGCTGGTTGTGATGATATTGGCTAGTTCCAGCATAACTAGCTGAAGATTTATAAAGAATGATATCCTTTGAATATCAAACTGATGTTCATAGGTTCATAGGTAGGTACTAAGTTATCAGCCCTGGGGCCTATATAAGCCTAGCCAAAAAAGGTTCCCTGGCTTTTGTCACACAAGAAAATTATTTTCCTGTGCCCCTGTCAAGCAGTGCCCCAGAAGTAATTCCTGAGGTGTACAAGATGCTTGTGTTACAAATGTATTGGAGCAGTATGGCATTTGAATATCAAAGTGATTTATACAGATGCTTATGTTACAAATGTATTAGAACTGTATGGCATTTGAATATCAAAATGTATTTGTAAAGTTGCTAGTGTTGAAAATGTATCAACAGTGGGGCCTGCTGGCCAGAAAGGAAAAATACATGCCGGTAGTAACTGATTAAATGCATATACTGTAATCAAGAACACTGGAAGAACAGAAGTCAACCAGCTAGCAACTTTAAGAAAAATATGGCAAAGGAAATGAGCCATTAATCCATTAAAATGGCATCCCACAGTGATGAATAGGACTGGAGGCAATAGGTCTGAAAGAAGCCATCATTTATTAGCTTCAGTAGAAAGAGGGGAAGTGCTGTGATTGTTTCTTGGCCTCAGGTCTGCCATAAACATTAGAAAAGATCTATATATGGATTTTTTACATGTCTATGCTAAAGTCATCTCTCATCTTCAAAAAGAGATAGTGTGGGAACCTAGAGTCAATCGACCAGATGAGGTCATTCTGCAAGCCCTGGAAATAATATTTTTAGATATTACAGAGAGTAATCTCTAAGTACTGAGTATTCTGTTTGGAAGCCTGACTAGAAAGGCTGCTCACATATTTAATCTTCCCTTACTCAAGTAAGTTATTAGGGAACAGTAGTTTCTTTAGATCAGTTAGGAATATATAGCAAGATTAGTTTGTTAGTGTTTTTCTATAATTGTCTGAGTCTGTTTTAATATTTCCTGTGATTTGAACTCTGTGATTTGCTGCACGTATATTTACAGTATTTTCATGTTCTTTTATTAATTATTATTAAAGATATTTAAAACTTTTATTGTGGCTGGTCCTTTTAGAAAATATTTAAATTTTGTGAGTGCTTATATTTATTTGGTGATGCTGTGACCACTCATGAAAGTCTTGCTGTGAAGTCAACTACTACCTTTTGTATTAGTATTAACATTACACAGTATAATTTGGATACAGTTTGTAAGGGGTTTATATAGTAACTGGCTAGTGGCAGTTAACTATCTTATAATCTTGGCAAAAAGAAGATATTGATAGTGATCCATGCCAGCATTTTCCATGTGTGTATGTGTGTGAAAAATTAAATCTCAAAGTGTGTGTGTTAGTTACTTGGAACAGGGACACAGAACTCCAAGGCAGTCAGTGTGGAGTTTTATTGGGGCCAGAAGACAGAAAGGAACCAGATCCTGGACTGGAAAGTTTTCACTATGTGCTCTTAATGAAAACTAAAATTTGGTGCAGAGACCTGCATGTGAAAATACTGTGTGTGTCTATTTATCTCAAAGTGAATAGCCTCCCACTGGTGTCAGTGGTGAGGATTGAGGCTACCTTGATCACTGGCCCAGAAAGGGGAAGTCACATATTGGTGAACAGTGGTATGGATATTAATTGAATTCTTGTAGCCTTTAAGCAGTTGGCATTAAAGGAGATGTGTACTCTCTGCAGCCACAAGGTGAACACACAGAATTTCATTTTCATAACAGTTTTATTTATTCATTTTTGTTAGTTTAGTTTTGTCAGGGAAAACAGGCAAGGATGTCAGCTGAGGATTATGGCAAACTGACAAAAAAACAGGTGGCCAATGTGTGTGAAGCCAAATGACTGTTGTATGGCAACCTGACTAAAGAGAAACTTATTTTGGCCCTAGTCACAACTGCAGTGCAGACCAGCAACCAGAAGGATAACCAGTCTGGCATTGGGGTGTGCAACCTACAAAAACAGGACAGTTCACCTTCTCCTCAGAGGACCTAAAAATCATTTGGATTTAAAGAGACTTGAACTGGGGGGCAGAAAGTTGGAATTAAAATCAGCAGGATAAATGTTACATTGGGAGGCTGAAGAAAAAGAGAGATCAAGATGTTTGGAAGCCAAAGAAAATGAGAGGCAGAGACAACATGAAAATGAAATCTGACTCTTCACCAGGGTCATGGAGCTAATGGGGAAGGTACCCCAGAAGCAACAAAGGTCAGTAAACATCTTCCTCAGTAGCAAGAAGGTGATCATTTTGATAGTTTTATTCATATATTTCAAAGAGATTGTAAACAGTATAATGTTAACTAGGGGCTCTGGGTACAGTTTCTCACCCCCTTACTCCATGGTTAAGCTATAACTGTTGATTCCATATTGTCTGATACTGATTGTTTAGATTATGAGAAAGGTAAAATGTGCTTATTAGAATGTTTAAAGTTAACTCCTGGAGCATGCAGAAAAAAAGTTTTGTGAACATAGATATGTGACGCTCATGGCCTGGCCCAGCAATCAAGGAGCCTTAATCCTCACCACTAACACCAGAGAGGACATCTCATATATGAGGAAAGGATAACAAATACACATAGTAAAGTGCAATTTCCCTTAAGAGCACACAGAGATCACAGTCATTCCAGGGCTGGTCACTCCCTTGCTCTCCAGATTCTCAGTAATACTCCCCACTGGTACAGCTATCGGGTCCAGATCTCAGCTTAGTGGGCAAGCTAAAACCTCTAGCACCCTCTCTGTCCAACCAGTGGTTCATGTCCCTGCCCAAGTAGCTGACACACAGACACACATGCACTTTGAGATAAGAGTATATACAACCACACAGACACTCCTGGGGAAGGCTGGCACAGTTTCTCCAGCTGTGCCCCTTTCTCCCAAACTATACAGTAGTTCCACTTGCTACCACCCACTAATACTTATCAGCTATTCAAAGGCCATTAAAAGGGTGTCCAATTATTACTTTGGATTATTATTATCCATTTGGTAGTTGTGTCTAAACAGTCAAGGCTTATTTAGAGTGATTTGGACAGTAAACTCTATAAATATGCAATTTACTCTACAGCTTAAATTGTCTCTACACAAAACAGCCACAATTGAAAGGTTTTAAAATATTTAATAATAAATAATAAAAACACAAGACAATACTTCTTACTACACAGTGCTAGTCAAGAGTTTAGAGATCACAGATAAATACTTAAAATAATTCAGTAGTACAGTTCTAACATCACAGAAAAGCACATCGTCTAATCTTTCTAGTTTCTAGCTATTTCTAAAAGAAAACACAAGTGTAAGATAACTTACATATGAGCAAGACAGTGCTGTGAGTTGGATAGTCAAGACAAAATTGCGTAATGCCTTCTGATTCATTCTGTTTAAATTATTTTCAGTCCTGATTCCCATTACATCATTTCACACTTTCCTGGGGCTCCCAGGCTGACAGATACTACATTCTTGTTATCTTGCATCTGCAGGAAATTACATCAATAAAAGATATTCCATATGTAAATTTTAGTAATTATTCCTTAAGTTAAAACAATAGGCAGGATGCTTCACTCCAGATTCATCGACTCCAAATGCTAACTTCAAAGGGACAAGCATGAAATAATTTCAGCTTCAAAGGACAGACAAGAAATGCTTGACAGCTTTCTTTACAGCAGAGGGCAATGTTGCTACATTGTTTTAAGTTCAACATTTCACAGCATATACTTTCATTTAAGAAAATAAATCTGTAATTCAACATTCATATTTACAAATGATAGAATTATGTATAAAATCCTATCTGGGCTAGGCTGACACCCTTCACAAGATGCAAGGCAGAATAAAGTGTATGTGATTATATTGTAGAACTAAGCACTTATTTTCATTGGTGGGTGAGTGGATATCAGACCAACACTTTTGAAAATTTGGCAGACCTTTTGATGAGGGAACAAGCCATTAGCACTTTGTCTGTGGGCTTGAGAATCTGGTGGGCAGATAGGGAATGCAATTCTGCAGATGAGCTGGGGAAAAAAAGAGGATCCCTACTTAGCAAGCATGGCATCACTGCACAGAAAAGAGATACCCAGTGCTGCACATGGATATAAAGGAACCCATAGTGGACAGTCTAAACCACCCCAACTGAGTCTGCCAGTAACGGAGGAAGCCACTAGTTCTGACACACAGCCAGGGACTAGGTTCAGATGTTTTATATGTAAACAGTGGGGCCATATAGCAAGCAGATGTCCATGGAGGTAAGGTGGGGAACAAAAGGTGGGGGACCCAGCAAGTGGGAATAACAGAATTCCAGTGATAAGTTATCAGGAGGCAACAGGGGTACCAAACTATTACCAGAGTTTGTATCCTATCTTTGTGGATGGAAAACAGGCCACTGCCAGTAGAGACACAGCCTCTGATATAACCATTGTGAAGCCTGCAGTGGTTAAAGAGAAACAGTACTTGCTGGAGCAATCCACTTCAGTCAGAACTTTAGGAGAGATCCCATTCCAAATGCCTATGGCCAGGATTCATCTTGACTGAGAGGATGGAAAAGGAAGCAAGTAGATGTGTTTAGGATATTCCTGCAGATGTCTTGATAGGGAATGATTTTTTTTTCAAAAATCTGTTTCTTTCTTTCTTTGTTTATATGTAAAGCAACACAGTAATGCCAATTGTCAACCAATGGAGTAATCCTTTTGAGTGATAGTACATTGTACATACAAAACTATATGCACTAAAACTAATTAACTATATATAAACATGTTAATGCCCCTATCAAAAAACAAGATGAGAATATTATTTCTAATTTAGTCAGTTAAAACAATAATGATGTGATTTTGAATGCATAAATCCATCTTGAGGATCAGGATAGAACATGGTGTATTATTATTGTAGAATGTGGTCAAATAGTATATTCCAGTAATCGATAAAATGTGAATTTCGTTTTTGGCTATTCATTAAGTACTTATGGATCATCCATTTGTTTAAAGCCTGTCTATGAAAATATAGATTGTTTTTTTTCCAGTTCCGAGTGATATACAGTTTGATTAATGCAAATATAGTGGCTAAAATGTATGATTGTAATTTTGGTAACCCCAGAGGGGGGATATGCAAATGGAAAATTTCCAGGAAAGGATAGATTTCTCATAAGCCTTTTTTTTAGTTTAACTTTTAATGAGCACCAAAACTTGTAGGAGCATTTGCAACTCCAAAGTATGCAAAATAAATCAGCTTTCTGATTGTCATAGTATGTACATAGTGGCGAAGATAAAGTGTAGAATTTGTTAATAGAACTGGGGAAAGGTATGCATTGTTTAATATCATAAGTTATGTATAGCTAAGTTTTTTGAATGGGATAGATTTTGAGGTTATTTGGATAGACCTTGTTATTTGGGTAGGTGTGATTGTAAGATCTAGGTCAGTCCAGTAACTGGAGAAGAGTACATTGTCTTGGAATCTAATTAAAGTTATAAGTTTGTACAAATTTGAGATAATTTTTTTCTTCATTAACAGTCACCTACATAGCGTTTTACATAAATTTACTTTAGTCATATTTAATTTGGGATAATCCAACATTTTAATAGACGTTTGTTTCAAAATAATAATGTAGCTTTTGGGAAGGTCCATCTCCAGTCTCATTTCAGTGATAGATTGATTCTTGAAAAGATAAATACATAATATGCTTTGCTCCTGTAGGAGTAGAAAAGTATTTAGGTTAAGCATTTTGTTGTTGAGTTTAAGATTGGGATTTAGATGTAATGGCTGTAAAATATTAAAAGTGCTGGACAAATTTAGAGTTAAAAAAGTTTTTGTAGATTAGTTACCTTATTCTTTAAAGATGTGAGTAGCTTGAACTTCTTCAAGTTCTCCTTATTAAGGAAGAGAAGAGCTTTGGGATTAAAGTTGAGAGATTTTACATAGTTATAGAATAATTCTATCCTGGTTGGAACCAAGTATTCCTATTCGGGCTGTAATCAGTGACTGCCAGTAATATACTAGAGTTAATTATATTGTAGTATAGTTTCAAGTCAAGGATGCCAATCAGTCCTTTATTCTTAGGGTATATCAGATTTTTATAGGCAATTTTGATTGATTTGAGAGACCATATAAATCAAGAAAGAAATGAGTAAAGCATTTTTAAAAAATTGTTATACAAAAAAAATTAGAGGTGTTTAATACATATAATATTCTTGGCAAGATGTTCACCTTAATAATGGCCACTTTTTACAAAAATAAGAGTTGTAGCTTATCCCATCTAAGTAGGTCTTGCTGAAGAATTGACCAGAGTTTTGTGATATTACTTTGATAAAATAATTGTGAATCTTGTTAAAAGGATATTCCAAGATATTTAAATGTGTGGTTTACTCTAATTTCCATATATAAGGGGTAATTGGATGATTGGAAACATGGGTTAATTGGAAAGATTAAAGATTTCTCCAGATTTAATTTGTAGTTTGAGAATTTTGAAAAGATATCTATGTAATTCAAAATTTTAGATATTTGAGAATAAGGTAGTAAAATATGATTTTAGATCATCTGTATAGGCAGATAAAGTGATACTAGTATTATAGTGGGCAATTTCAACTACCCTACCATTAACTGGGAAAACTACTCATGTACCAACTCTTGTGCTCAACGTTTTCTGGAATTCATAAATTCCAATGCCATGGATCAACTTATCCACACCCCCACCAGGGGCAGCAATATCCTAGACCTGGTTATTACCAACATGGGCAACCGGTGCTCCACACCAGAGGTTAATTCCTCGTTGGTCAGATCCGACCATAAGCTAATCACCCTAGACATCCACACCCCCCACCCCCCATTAGGGAAACCACAGTAAAAAAATTCTCCAAGGCCAATATCACGCTTCTTAAGACAGAAATGGCAAACTTCACGACACCTATGCTGACTGACAATAGAGGTACGACTGCTGAATCCTACACAAATGCACTTTATAAGCACTTACATGAGTGCATGGATCGTGCAGTCCCTAACAGAACCAAGATGCTATCCTCCAAAAAAGGAAGCCAATCTGGTGGTCCCCTGCCATAAACAAACTCTACAACAAAAGAAAGAAACTGTTGCAAAAAAGAGTAAAATCCCATGATTGGAGAAACTCCCTGGTCAGCTTCAGTAAGAAGCTGAGCTCCCTCATAAAATCCTCCAAAGCTAGTTATGAAAACAAAATCACCACGGACTCTAAAGACAACCACAAAGCATTCTATAGCTATGTCAAGAATCTCAATGGCAACACTCAGATCTGCTCTGAGTTACAGCACAATGGCACTAAATATACATAACCAACAGATATTGCCAACACCCTGGCAGATAGGTTCAGTGCTAACTTTACACCTCTGTCATCCCCTAAAGGGTCCATCTCTATACCAGAAGAATGCAAAGTTCCTGTAACCACGGCTGCACAGGTAAAAAACACACTATCCAAAGCCAAGAACACAGCATCTATGGGACCTGATGACATCCCAGGCTGTGTTCTACATGAACTACAGAATGAACTGGCACCCTATCTAAGTGCCATGTTCAATCATAGCCTCACCTCAGGCTATGTGCCCACTGAATGGCGCACAGCAACAGTTATCCCACTCCACAAAGGGGGAGCCACCACAGACCCTGGAAACTACAACCCCATTAGCCTAACGAGCCTGGAGTGTATCATCATGGAACTTATAAACAATGACATTGCTAATCTCCAAACTCAGGACCCCACCCAGGTCAGGTTTGTAAAAGGCAGATCATGTCTCCTAAACCTGATAGACTTCTTTGAAGCAGTCACCAAAGCCGTAGATGAGGGTAAGGTGGTTCACACTGCCTATCTAGATCTTGCCAAGGCTTTTGACACCATCCCCCACTCTGGAATTATAGATAAACTCACTAAACTACATATAAATCCCTATGTCACAAGATGGGTTGCCAAATGGCTCACTGACAGAACCCACACTGTGAAAGTAGCAGACTCCAAATCCAGCTTCAGACCAGTGACAAGTGGAGTACCACAGGGTTCAGTCCTGGGTCCTCTCCTGTTTGGTATCTACTTCTCTGAAGTACAGGCCAACACAGAAGGTCTTTGGCTAATGAAGTTCACAGATGACTGCAAACTAGGAGCCATAATCAAAACTCCAAAAGATGTGGACATCATACAAAAGGGCCTTGCTGAGACAGATGCCTGGTGTCAAAGCCATGGCCTCAAGCTCATTGCCAAGAAGTGCATTGTCATTCCTTTTGGTAAAAACTCAGTACCCATGAACTACCACATAAGTGGTAGTCTACATAACACCGAAAGTGCGATAAGAGACCTTGGGACACAGGTGGACAGTAGTCTCTCCTTTGATAATCACATCGCCACAGTAGTCAGGAAATCCTTCTATGTGGCACACCTTATCACAAAAGGTTTCTCATCCAGCAAAAAAGAGGTCATTGTTCCCCTCTACTCATCACTCATTAGACCCATTATAGAGTACAATGCCCCTTTTGGTATGTACCTCACAAGACATCTACAACAACTGGAAAGGCCACAGAAATACCTCACAAAGAGGATTACCGGCCTCAAAGAGATGCCCTATGCAGACCGTCTCAAAAAACTGCAGCTTTACTCCATTGCATATCACCTACTCAGAGGCGATCTCTGCCTAACACACAAAGCTATGTCAAACACAGAGCTTTTAGACATGTTCCACTTAAAGAAATCCCAATCCCTATGAGCTACACGCTCTAGGGACCTACGCTCTAGGGACCTAAACCTCATCACAACAATAAACAGAACATGCTGGAGAGTTAGATTCTTGTCCCAGAGACTTCCCATACTCTGGAACAAACTACCTATCTATATCAAACAAAGCTCCTCATTAGCACTCTTCAAGAAAAATCTTAATGATTGGATGGGAGATAGGAAATTCATCCCTGGGATCACTTCTGTGTCTCTGCTCGACAGTAGTACAGGAAAATAATTTTCTTGGGTGGCGAAAGCCAGGGTACCTTTGGCTAGGCGTATATAGGCCCTAGGGCCAATAGCCTAGTACCTGCCTATGAACCTATGAACCTATAGATGATAGGTATATGATGAAAAGTTTTCTGTGCAATAACTAAGATTAGTGGTTCAATATATAAATTAAAATAGTATGGGGGAATTGGACAACCTTGTCTAGTTCCATTCTTAATATCAATCTGTGAAGAAATAGTCTTGTAATAATTTATAGATTTATAGATTTTAATCTATAAAACCATGTGAGCTTTAGAATAAAGTATTCTGATGCATTGGATAAAATCATGGGATATACCAAACCAGGGTAGGACTGAGAACAGGAAATTGATATCTAGTTTATCAAAAGCTTTGGATGGGTCAATTTCAATGCCAAATATTGGGGTATGATTTTGATTAAAGTTCAAGTGTATGTCAGTAATATTATTGTTTTTAATATAATTGAATAGAAGCAGGAGAATTTCTGAAATTTTCTGCTTAAAAGTTTCATCAAATTCTGCAGTGAGCCCATCAGGTCCTTAAGATTTGTTAGGATTAAGATTATTTACTGAAAATTCAGTTGATCCAGGAGTGTATCCGTGTCTTGTTTCAATAATGGGTTTTTTTGGGCACTAAAGGATTGTGAGTATAGATTTTCTAATAGGTGAACTATATCTTGATTAGAATAATAAATGTTATCTTGGTATAGTGTCTCAGATATAATAGGAAACTATTTCCTTTGACTTATCAGCCTAGGCAAATATTTTAATGACATTTGTGTCCACTCAGAGTAATTTGCAAAAGTTTTTATTGTTTGAAAAGATAACTGATTGATTATAGCAGATATAGTTCTTTCTGGATGTTGGTGAGTTGTTTTTCAGACTCTTGATTATATCTTATTTGTAGTTTTATCTCCAAGTTAATATTTTTTTTGATAATGGATTCTTTAGCAATGTATTGTTTCTTATAATAGGAAGCCTTATTAATAAGAACCCCTCTAATTAAAGATTTTGTAGAGGCCCAGCAGATATTAAATGGAATTTGGGAATTGTCAATTGTGGATATAAAGTCTTCTAAAATAATATTTATTACTTGTACTACATCATATTTTGATAATAAATTGGGATTCAATGTCTGATTATAACTCTTATATCTAGAATTATTATCAGTAAGTCAGTTAAGTGTGAGTGTTATTTTTGAGTGATCAGAAAATAATCTAGATTCTGTATAAAATTAATTATTTAGATTCATATATATATGTCCTAGAAATTAAGAAAAAATCCAGTCTAGACCAAGTTTTATGACTTTGAGAATAAAAGGTAAATTTGTCTTTTGGTGATGTTTTATTTTGAAAAATATATGGATCAAATAAATTATTTTTTTTAGTTCAGTAATGGCAATAATAGCATATTGATTAAATGCAATTTTTATGTTTGTCCTGTCTGATATAGGATCTTGAATAGTATTCCAGTCCCTCCATAACATAATAGTAATTAGGGAAATGGGATAGAATCTTAAAAATAGACAAGTCTTGTTGTCTAGTGCAGTGGGGCTTATGTTTTTATTAGCAACACAGTTTGCCAAAGTAAGGGAAATTGATTGTAATATAGCACCATCTTCCATTTTGGTTGACATCATAGTATAAAATGTTATCTTAAAGAGTTTTTTTTTAATAATCATTGCAATACAGGGCTATTAGATTTTTTTTACCAGCAACAATAATTGTTTTAATCCACACTTTCCCCACATCATTCTTCCATTGTTCAGGTAACATA
The DNA here is from genome assembly GCF_019279795.1 of Protopterus annectens. Taxonomy (NCBI): domain Eukaryota; kingdom Metazoa; phylum Chordata; order Ceratodontiformes; family Protopteridae; genus Protopterus; species Protopterus annectens. The sequence continues at coordinate 1,434,135,081 of NC_056737.1, forward strand.
TGAGTTTCTTGTATAAATATTATATTTGCTTTATATTTAAAGTCTAGATGAAAAAATAATTTTCTTCTTTTGTTAATTGGATCCCCTTGATATTCCATGAATCAATAAACCACATAAGGCTTTATATGCATATAATAATAATCAGGAAAGATGATCAGAGGCAGGGCATTCATCTAAAGTTAATGGCAGATAGCACTTATCTCTACCTGAATATACTCTGCCTAATCAAGAATCTACTTAGCCCAGAAGAGGATATTATAGTAGCAAATAGAGACATAAGGAAAATAATGAGTAAATCTACTAACAGGGTGTCTCTAATAACTACGTCCTGTATAACATACAATTCTAGTAAAAAAAAAAAAAACATAATTTAGATAGAGTACTTCTTCTTCTTCTTTCAGCTTTTCCTGGTTAGGGGTCACCACAGCAGATCACCTGTCTGCTCATGATTGGCAGTGGAGTTTTTATGGTGTTGAGTTGCCAGCCTGACCCCCAACCTTCCACAGAAGGCACACACATGCACGCACTCACACCTGGGGCCAATTTAGAGTGTCCAATCCACCTACAGCATGTCTTTGAGATGTGGGAGGAAACCGGAGCACCCAGAGGAAACCCATGTAACCACAGGGAGGACATGCAGACTCTATACACAGAAGGCACCCCAGCCGAGGATTGAACTGGAGAACATCTTGCAGTGAGGCGGCAACGCTAACCGCTGCACCACTGTGGCCGCCCATAATTTAGATAGAGTACAAATAACATAATTCTCCTAACACACTTACTTCTTATCACTCAGCTCTCACAAGTTGTTTAAAACAATGGCTGTATAATAAAGAGTGATATCAAGAGGAGAAAATATAGCAATTATATGAGCAAAAACGTGCATAAGATGTAAAACAGAAAAGCATGTGTATAGTTGTCTAGAAGTCATAGGAGATAACTATAAATTTTGTGTATACTTATAGATCGAAATATGGTCTCCAGTTCTACTATTAATCCTGATGATCATAAAACATATTTGAAACAATCACAAATAAGCCCTTAACTTGTTTTAATATGTTTAAATATTGGAGATGTCTGATGGACTATTCTACAGTAATCGAGCCAAAGCATATTTCAAAACACTTTATAACAGAAATAGAATTACAGTCAGATATAGCATTAAGTATAACCTTAAAAATGCTTAGATTAATAAGATATTTGCATGTGAGTGAGAAAAAATATCATTGACCATGTCAAAAGTAAAAGACAGTAATCATATCAGGTGATTTAGCCAAAATAATTGTCTATTTGGTGTCCAATTAATCACTCTTTTGACCTATCTTGATGCCCTTATAGTACAACAGAAGAACAAAAGCAATGAATATATAAATTTAAGTATAATTGAATTGTAAAATAATATAAAATAATAATGTATTATAATAGTTAACTTAACAAACTAGATAAGATGGACCAGTCTATAAGATCAGAAATTGTCATGTGACAATCACAAATGCAATAAATTAACAATAATACATTTCAAATTGTTTAATATGCAAGCATACAAAATTATTTGTGTTACCGTATCCCAATACCACAGATGAGATCATGTCTTTTAGTTAACATACGAAAGATTAAACAAACATTAAAACTTTCCCAAGCAGTCCTTCCAAAACATTAAAGCTGATAAAAAAAGGCAGGACTCTGAAACTGATTTGCATAAATGCAACTTCAAAGATTGTTCGATGAACAGAAATATAGTTATTTAAATAAAACAGTTATTTAAAAGCTGGGTGTTCCAGTTGCAGTGTAAAGCACCTAGTGTGATAAGATTCTTTCTTGCCACATTATTTAAATAAAAATAAAGTAGCAGAGTAAAGTTTTTAACTTAACCATACCAATAGAGGAGAGCTCCATTTCACCACAAAACAAAATAGAGCATTTACCCTTTCAATGTATTAGACTCAGCTTTGATGTTTATTTAATGTTTATTTCCAGGTTGTTACCACTGTTCTGGTGATCATCATTACATTTGTTAAAGTATTTAAACAGTACTGAATGTTAAATAAGAAATTGTGTCTCCTTAAGAAGATGAGAAAGCTTAGGAAAGGGAAACAACAATGCTAAAGCAGCATTGCAAGAGTGTAAAGCCCAAACTGTTTCTTCTGAACTATAAATCTATAGTCAGGCACACTGATGTTCCACTCACTAGGCTAAACAAGTAGAAAGTTACTGTCAGCTGCCTGTCGGGTGCCAGGATCCACCACATAACACACACACTCAGGTCACTCCACAACAAGTACAAATGTGACTCTGTCATTGTCCATGTTGGTGTGAATGACCTGAGATATACCTCCCTGGACTACATGGAAATAGACATGGAGGAGCTCTCTTATCTCTATCCCAGGCAGGTATGACCCTAGCCCTGATTAGCATCCTGCCATCACTCAGAATGATACCACAGTACAAGGGCAAAATGATTGACTTCAACAACTGGCTAAGCTTCTGGTGTTATTCTAAGGAGATCCAATATCTGTCTAGCTGGGATGACATGATCGACAGACCATGATGCTTTGCTGGCTGCACCTGTCACCCTTGGGATTACGGATACTGGCTTAGGCTCCTGCCATCCATATAGTGCCTTTTTTAGGCAAGGTTCAAATAACAAATTCACCACCTTAACAGGTACAAGAAAGCAAAAGCTGAGGGTAATACTCAATGCTAGAAGTCTAAACCTCAAAATGCATTTACTCGAGGCACTCCTTAAAATGGAGAACATCGACATCTGTGCTGTGACAGAGACCTGGTTCAAGGCTCCAGAGAGCACCTCTGCATTACCAGTCTGTAATTCATACCACACCTTTTGGCCACCTAACCTGGACTGAAACACTAAAGGCAGGGGTGTGTCCATATTCATTAAGAATATCCACACTTCCAGGCTAGTTGCTCAGCATAATGCATCCAAGATTATTCAAGTGCAATTAACTCTGGGCAAGACTCCATTCCAAACTGTAACTTGCTACAGATCCCCCAGCATGCCCCAGGATTCCCACTCCTCATTTCTTGATACACTGGAAAATATTAGAGTACAATCCAACACGCTAATAATGGGCGATTTCAACTACCCCACTATTAACTGGGAAAACTACTTATGTACCAATTCTTTTGCTCAACGTATTCTGGAATTCATGAATTACAATGCCTTGGATCAACTTATCCACACCCCCACCAGGGGCAGAAATATCATAGAACTGGTCATTACCAACATGGGCGACCGGTGTTCCACACCAGAGGTCAATTCCTCATTGGTCAGATCGAACCACAAGTTAATCATCCTAGACATCAACATCCTGCCCCCACCCCCCATTAGGGAAACCACCATAAAAAATTTCTCCAAAGCCGACTTCACGCTTCTGAAGACAGAAATGGCAAACTTCACAACACCCATGCAGATGGACAAGGTACGACTGCTGAATCCTACACAAATGCACTTTATAAGCACTTACACAAGTGCATGGATTGTGCCATCCCTAAAAGAACCAAGATGCTATCCTCCAAAAAAAGGAAGCCAATCTGGTGGTCCCCTGCCATAAACAAACTTTACAACAGAAGAAAGAAACTGTTGCAAAAAGAGTAAAATTCCATGATTGGAGGAACTTCCTGGTCAGCCTCAGTAAGAAGCTGAGATCTCTTGTAAAATCCCCCAAAGGTAGTTATGAAAACAAAATCACCACTAATTCTAAAGACAAGACAAAGCATTCTATAGCTATGTCAAGAATCTCAATGGCAACACTCAGATCTGCTCTGAGTTACAGCACAATGGCACTAAATATACAGAACCAACTGATATTGCCAACAACCTGGCAGATAGGTTCAGTGCTAACGTTACCCTCTCTCACCCCCTAAAGGGCCCATTTCTGTACTAGAAGAATGCAAAGTTTCTGTAATCACTGCTGCACAGGTAAAAACCACACTCTCCATAGCCAAGAACACAGCATCCATGGGACCTCACAACATGAACTGCAGAATGATCTGGCACCCCACCTAAGCACCATGTTCAATCATAGCCTCACCTCAAGATTTTTGCCCACTGAATGGTACACAGCAATGGTTAGCCCACTCCACAAAGGGGGAGCCACCACAGACCCTGGGAACTACTACCCCATTAGCCTAATGAGCCTGGTCTGCAAGGCCATGGAATGTATCATCATGGATCTTATACACAAAGACATTGGTAATCTCCAAACTCTGGGCTCCACCCAGTTTGGGTTAGTAAAAGGCAGATAATGTCTCCTAAACCTGATAGACTTCATTGAAGCAGTCACCAAAGCTGTAGATGAGGGTAAGGTGGTTCACACAGCCTATCTAGATCTTGCCAAGGCTTTTGACAGCATCCCCCACTTTGGAATTATAGATAAACTCACTATACGAGGTATAAATCCCTATGTCACAAGATGGGTTGCCAACTGGCTCACTGACAGAACCCATACTGTGAAAGTAGCAGACTCCAAATCCGACTTCAGACCAGTGGCAAGTGGAGTACTACAGGGTTCAGTCCTGGGTCATCTCCTGTTTGGTATATACTTTTCTGAACTACAGGCTAACACAAAATGTCTCTGGCTAACCAAGTTCACAGATGACTGCAAACTAGGAGCCATAATCGAAACCCCTAATGATGTGGACATCCTATAAAATGCCCTCACGGAGACAGATGCCTGGTGTTAAAGCCATGTCCTCAAGCTCAAGCTCAATGCCAAAAAGTGCATTGTTATCCCCTTTGGTAAAAACTCTGTACCCAGGAACTACCACATATGTGGTAGTCTACTTAACACCGAAAGTGTGATATGAGACCTTGGGACACAGGTGGGCAGTAGTCTCTCCTTTGATAATCAATTGCCCTAGTAGTCAGGAAATCCTTCTGTGTGGCACACCTCATCACAAAAGGTTTTTCATCCAGGAAAAAAGAGGTCATTGTTCCCCTCTACTCGTCACTCATTAGACCCATTATAGAGTACAACGCCCCCTTTTGGTATGTACCTCACAAGACATCTACAACAACTGGAAAGGCCACAGAAATACCTCACAAAGAGGATTATCAGCCTCAAACAGATGCCCTATGTAGACCATCTCAAACAACTCCAGCTTTACTCCGTTGCATATTGCCTCCTCAGAGGAGATCTCTGCCTAACATACAAAGCTATGTCAAGCCCAGAGCTGTTGGACATGCTCCACTTAAAGAAATCCAAATCTCTCTGAGCTACATGCTCTAGGGACCTAAACCATGTCACTACATTAAATAGAGCATGCTGGAGGGATAGATTCCTGTCCCAGAAACTTCCCATACTCTGGAACAAACTACCTATCTATATCAAACAAAGCTCCTCATTAGAACTCTTCAAGAAAAATCTTGATACTTGGATGGGAAATAGGACATTCACCCCAGGGATCACTTCTGTGGCTCTGCTTGACAGGGGCACAGGAAAATAATTTTCTTGGGTGGCAAAAGCCAGGGTACCTTTTTGGCTAGGCTTATATAGGCCCTAGGGCCAATAGCCTAGTACCTACCTATGAATCTATGAAGCTATAATGTCAATAAATAATTCCTATCAAGAGCTTACACCCCCCCCCAAAAAAAAAACAAAACTTCAGATCCAACAGGAAGGCATGGATTTTACAAAAACAATTCAAAGCATACAGCACACCACTACCTCAAATAAGGAGCTAATGCAACAAGGACACCACAGTTCATAGGTTCATAGGCTGGTACTAGGCTATCAGCCCTAGGACTTATACAAGCCTAGCCATAACAATTCCCTGGATACTTCTTCCCACAATATTTGTTTCCCTGGAACCCTGTCTAACAGGGCAACTGATGTGATCCCCAGTGTGAATTTCTTATCTCCCATCCAATCGCAAGGTTACTTTTGAAGAAGGCCATGGAGGTGCTCTGCTTGACATGTATGGACAGTCTAATCCGTCTTTGTGTCAGGAACCTATATCTCCAGCATGTTTTGTTTATTGAAATTACAAGGTTTAGATCCCTGGAGAGTGTGGTTCTGAGGGATTGAGATTTCTTTAAGTGGAGCATATCCAACAGCTCAGGGTTTGAAATGGCCTTGTATGTTAAGCAGAGATTGCCTCTGAGTAGATGATATGCCACAGTGTATAGATGGTGTTTTTTTAGATGATAAGCATAGGGCACCTGCTTTAGGCCTGTGATTCTTTTAGTGAGGTATTTCTGCGGCCTTTCCAGCCATTGCAGATGTCTTGTGAGGTACATACCAAATGGTGCGTTGTACTCTATAATGGGTCTAATGAGGGATAAGTACAGTGGGACAATGACCTCCTTTTTTTTGGATGAAAAGCCCTTAGTGATGAGGTGTGCTACATAGAAGTATTTCCCGACTGTTGTGGTGATGTGGTTATCGAAGGTGAAACCACTGTCCACTTGTGTCCCTAAGTCTCTCATCACATTTTCAGTGTTTAGTGTACTGCTACCTATGTTGTAATTCATGGGTGCTTGTTTTTTTCCAAAGAGGATAACTATACATTTCTTGGCATTAAGCTTGAGCCCATGGCTCTGTCACCAAACATTTGTTTCTATAAGGCCCTTTTGTAGAATATCCACATAATTTGGTGATTCAATAATGGCTCCCAGTTTGCAGTCATCTGCGAACTTTGTTAGCCAGAGTCCCTTAGTGTTGACCTGTACTTCAGAGAAGTAGATGCCAAATGAGCAGTCCCAGAACTGAACGCTGAGGTACTCCACTTGTCACTTGTCTGGAGCTGGATTTGGAGTCGGCTACTTTTACAGTCTGGTGTCTGTCAGTAAGCCAGTTGGCAACCCATCGAGTGATGTAGGGATTTATGCCCAGCTTAGTAAGTTTATCTATGATTCCAAAGTGGGGAATGGTGTCAAATGTTTTGGTGTGGTCCAGATAGGCTCAGACTCACAGCTCAGGAGACTGATTTGAAGAAGTCAGTCAGGTTCAGGAGACAAGACCTGCCCTTCACAAACCCAAACTGAGTGGGGTCCAGTGTTTGAAGATTGCCAATGTCTTTGTTTATAAGTTCCATGATAATGTGTTCCATGCCCTTGCAGATCAGGCTCATCAGACTGATGGGACGGTAGTTCCCGGGATCCAAGATGGAACCCCCTTGTGCAATGGGATAACTGTAGCTGTGCACCACTCAGTGGGCACAAAGCCTGAGGTGAGGCTATGATTATACATGACACTTAGCTGAGGTGCTAGTTCATTTTGTAGTTCATGTAGTACTCAGCCAGGGATGTCATCTGGTCTCATGGATGCTGTATTCTTAGCTTTGGAGTGTGTGGTTTCTACCTGTGTGGCCGTGATTACCGGAATTTGGCAATCTTTTGGTATTCAGATGGGCCCTTTAGGGGGTGAGATGGGGATGAATTTGGCACTGGATCGATCTGACAGGATATTGGCAATATCCTTGGGATCAGTATATTTAATGCCATTCTTTTGTAGCTCAGAGCAGATCTGAGCATTGCCATTTAGAGTCTTGACATGTCAGCAACCCAGGAAGGTGATCTCTATTTAGAGGCTTCAGCATTAGGTATTGTATTAAATGTATTAAGAAAGGCATTTCTTGTTTCTTGAACTGTGGATACAGACATTTTAATATCCTTATGTAGAAAAGTTATTAGGGCATTTCATCTGGAGCTTAATCTTCTGTTGCATTAGGTATGCACAGAATGGGGAAAGTTTTTGGCTTTCATAATTTATTTGGAATGGAAGGTCTTGTGTAAAGAAGATTTTACTACCATTCCAGTTAAAAAAAATAATTTTCTTTCTGATAGAAAGGATTTTGAAGATGTCTTGGTAATTAAGAAATTTAACATATATTTGTCTCATTTTATCTGTATTTGGGGAAGATCTAATCAGACGGTGGTCTCATTAAATAATTATATGCTTTGCATCAGATGGGCTTATAGCAAGAAGCTAAAGATTTGCTGTATTGATTCCATTAGCTTTGGTTGCTCAGTTTGTTCAGGAATACCTCTTATAATGATATTATTTCAACTGGATCTTGCTTCAAGGTCAATAATCTTTTTCTGAATATTCTGTATGTATTTAAGATTACTGTCCATTTCTTTCTGAAGTTTGTCTCATTTTCTAAAACTATGGCTTCCATTTTTTCCATTCTATTCACAATTTGATTAATGAAGTCACCAAAAGTTTGAAGTTAGTCAGAAACTTCTGAATATTGAGTTGTATTGGCTGAAGAGCTAGTTTTAACTCATCAGGGTTACAGAGTTGTTCTGGTTTTGATTTACTTTTTGGTTTATTTAAATCTTGTTGTTTCCAAGTTCTGGGTCTCTTAGCTATAGTATCTTTTACAGGTGCAGATACTGCAGGGAATTTAGTTTTAGTACTTTGTGTATCCATGCTGTCAGTTTTATTTGACAATTAGTAGTTAAGGCCTTGTGGTTGTAACAAAGCATGGATGTTTAGTCAAATCCAAGGTAATCTTCCCATCTTTAAGTATTAAAATCAGCCTGTTTTAGATTTATTTCAAGCAGAGTATAGTCCTTATTAGTGAATTGGTTAGATTTCATGAGTTTATGTGAGCTCTGTACCAAAACTGGTTAAGATAATTTGGAATCTCAATCAGAGCTAAGTAACAGCATTGTTCATAGGCAGGCAGCCATCTTGTTCTGATAGGGAATGATTTTGATAATGCAGTACCTTGTATGCATGCAGTGACATCCAGTCAGGCTTGAAGTCAGGAATGTGGGTCTTTTAGCCTAGGGGAGATATTGACAGACCCTACAATAGAAGCTGGGGCTGGTGATGTGGCTACTTCAGGTAGGGAGCTACCTTGTAGCAGTGATACCGAAGGTGAGCCACAGCTGCTTTTGTGTACTGATGTTCCCTTGGACAGAGAGACTGCAAGGGCAGAGGTAAATGGTAGTACCCAAGTTGACAGTGAGTCACCACTGCCAAAGGATACCAGACCACCTGTTTGAGGGGAGCTGGGAAAGGTCACAAAAGTAAAAGTGAGAGAGGCTCAGGTCTCAGACCATACACTAAGAGGCCTGATGGAAGCAGCTAGGGAGGGACCTGATTCTCAAGGAAAAGGGGAGTCTGTATACTGGAACAAAGCATTGCTGAATAGAGAGTGGATCCCTGAGGGAGGGCTAGAGGGCGAGGTAATACAGCAGTTGATAGTGCCTAAAGCATACCATCTGGCACATATATCCATAGCTCATGACATTCCTTTTGCAGGTCATATGGGCATAAAGCATACCAACAGACATATTATGCAGAACTTTTATTGGCCTGGGATTGGAAAGGATGTAACAGGCTACTGCAGGCCCTGTGAGCAGTGCCAAAAAATAGGCAAGGCAGGACACAAGTTTAAAGCTCCTTTGATGCCTTGTATGTGATTGAGGAGCAATTTCAGAGAGTAGCTATGGATATTGTGGGACCTCTAAGTACTGCAAATTCCACAGGAAAAAAGTATATTCTAGTGGTAGTATATTATGCTACCAGATACCCTGAAGCAGTGGCTTTGTCCTCTGTTGAGGGAGAAAAGGTGGCAAATGCTTTGTTAGAGATTTTCAGCAGGGTAGATTTCCAGAGAGAAACACTGACTGACAGAGGTACCAATTTTATGTCAGACCTGCTAGCTTGTCTGTGGAAGAACTGAGGGGTAAAGCACCTGAAGACCATTCCCTGTACTTCTCAGAAGTACAGGCCAACACTAAGGGAGTCTGGCTAACAAAGTTTGCAGATGACTGCAAACTAGGAGCCATTGTTGAATCCCCAAATAATATGGATACTCTTCAAAAGGGCCTTACAGAAACAGATGCTTGGTGCCAGAGCCATGGGCTCAAGCTCAATGCCAAGAAATGTATAGTTATCCCCTTTGGTAAAAAACATGTACCCGTGAATTACCACATAGGTGGCAGTACACTAAACACTGAAAGTGTGATAAGAGACTTAGGGACACAGGTGGACAGTGGTCTCACCTTCGATAACCACATTGCCACAACAGTCAGGAAATCCTTCTATGTGGCACACCTCATCACTAAGAGATTTTCATCCGGAAAAAAGGAGGTCATTGTCCCACTGTACTCATCCCTCATTAGACCCATTATAGAATACAATGCCTCATTTGGTATGTACCTCTCAAGACATCTGCAACAACTGGACAGGCCACAGAAATACCTCACTAAAAGAAAAACAGGCCTAAAGCAGATGCCCTATGTTGAACGCCTTAAAAAACTCCAGCTATACTCTGTCCCATATCATCTACTGAGAGGCGATCTCTGCTTAACATAGAATGCCATGTCATACCCAGAGCTATTGGACATACTACACTTAATGAAGTCCCGATCTCTCAGAGCCACATGCTCCAGGGATCTAAACCTTGTCATCACAATTAACAAAACATGCTGGAGGGATAGGGGCCTGACCCAGGGACTCCCCAGACTCTGGAATAGACTGCCCATACATGTCAAACAGAGCACCTCTTTGGCCCTCTTCAAAAGGAACCTTGATGATTGGATGGGAGAAAGGAAATTCACCCTGGGGATCGTGTCAGTCACCCTGCTAGACAAGGGTCCAGGGAAGTAAATAGTGAGGGAAGAAATTGCCAGGGAATTGTTATGGCTAGGCTTGTATAGGCCCTAGGCCGATAGCCTAGTACCAACCTATGAAACACATATGTCAAGCAGAGTGCCTCATTGGCCCTCTTCAAAAGGAACCTTTATGATTGGATGGGAGATAGGAAATTCACTTTGGGGATCATGTCAGTCACCCTGCTAGACAGGGGTCCAGGGAAGTAAATATTGTGGGAAGAAATATCCATGGAATTGTTATGGCTAGGCTTGTATAGGCCCTAGGGCTGATAGCCTAGTACCAAACTATGAACCTATGAACCTATGACCCTACCATCCCTAGACTAATGGTCTTGTGGAGAGGTTAAACTCTACACTAAAGACCATAGTACAGGCATTTGCATACCATTTTAAGAGGGAGTGGGACAAATATTTGCCCCATCTGTTGTTTGCATATGGGGAAGTACCCCAGTAATCCACAGGTTTTTCACCCATTAAGTTGCTATATGGGCATAGAGTGGGGTCGGGCCATTAGATTTGATTTGTGATGAGTTTGAGTGTGAGTGTGAATCCCACAAGGAGGCTGTTGTGGCATATGTCCTAAGCCACAAGGCAAGGCTTAGGGAGCTCATGGGCTTGGCCCATGAGAACTGGGCAGGAGCCCAGCAGCAGAAAAAGGTCTGGTATGACAGGAGTGCTCAAGCCAGACAGTATACTGTGGGACTGCAGGTGATGGTGCTCATTCCTGTCAGACATATTAAGCTGCAGACAGCTTGGGAGGGACCCTTCTAAGTGGTAAGGAAGGTAAGTGTTGTTAACTACATGGTAGAACTACTAAGCAGGAAGCAGGGGTACAAATTGCAGCATGTTAACATGATGAAATCTTACCATGATAGGGAGGCCCTTGTGCCGTGTATTTGCCTCATCTCCTCAGTGAGGCTGAGACTGACACCTCAGTGGAAGGTATAGCAATGTCCCAGCAGCTATCTCCTTCCCATGTTTGAGAAATACGAGCAGTGTAAGATGCATTTGGGGATATGTTCACTGAGAAACCAGGGTGCACTCACCTGGTGCAGCACCATGTGGATAGAGATCCCCAAAGACCTATAAAGTACCCCCCTTACAGGGTGCCTGAGTGAGTCAGACAGACTCTGAGGAAAGATATACAGGAGATGTTGGAACCAGGACTAATCCAGTATCCAGCAGTTCCTGGGCCTCTAAAGAAGGATGGCAGTACTAGATTCTGTGTGGACTACAGAAGACTAAATATTCACAGAGAGTAGGATACTTACCCCATACCTAGGACAAATGAAGCCTTAGAGAAGCTGAGTAGGGCTAAGTATCTGACCACTATTGATCTGACCAAGGCTAATTGGCAGGTGCCCTTGACTCCAAGTGCTACAGAATGGTCAGTCTTTATGACTACTTTTGGATTTTATGAGTTCATGAAGATGCCCTTTGGAATGTAAAATGCCCCAGAAACCTTCCAGAGGCAGGTAGATCATATTCTAGGAGGAGCAGGAGATTATGCCCTTTCTTACCTGGATAATATTGCCATCTAGAGCCATTCCTGGAAAGAGCACCTTCGGCATGTCAGGGAGGTGCTGGGCAAACTGCAAAAGGTAGGGTTGACCATTAAGCCCAGTAAGTGTCAGGTGGATATGGCGATGGTCTCCTAACGGAGACATAAAGTGTGGAGTGGTAAGATCAGGCCAGAACCTGCCAAAATGGGAAGCTATTTAGGTATGGCTTGCCCCTGTTACCAAAAAGCAGGTGAAGGCATTCATAGGGACAGTGGGGTACTATAGAAAGTTTGTTCTCAGTTATAGTGCAATAGTTGTTCCCCTCACAGACCTAACAAGGAAAAACTGGCCAGATAAGGTAGTATGGACCCCAACATGTGAGCAGGCATTCCAGAAGTTTAAATGAACTTTGGGGGGACCCCCCTGTGTTTTCCAGTCCAGAATACAGCAAATAATTTATTGTGCCTCTGTGGAAACCTGGCTAAGTACAGCCCCATCACATAGTTTGAAGCATCCACGGGGTGTTTAAGGAATCACACAGTGGAAAATCTAGCTTAGTTGGGTTTTTCCTTTTGGTTTTTACTGATTGTTTTAGTTTGTTAGTTGGGATATTTTGCAGACACCCTAATGGTTATGGACATCAGCTGGGTATGACACCCCTGTGTTTCCAAACATTAGCCAAATAGTCCACTTATGCTGTGCTGATGTGGCCATAAGAAGGCTGAAAAATGCATATCCACTGCTAGTGGGGTTTAGCTTTAATGGCCTGAATTTGTCCATAACAGACTTAAAAGGAAAATAAAATGTCATGGGCATTCAAAACTGCCATATAGCTGAAACACCTGATTTCGTTAAGGGGTCATTTGCTTATATCCCATGTTACCTCTAATACAAAAGGTTTCAAGGACTCACACAGTGGAAAATCTAGTTTGGCTTGTTTTTTTCTTTTGTTTTTTTCTGAATTTTTTTTCT